>NC_088383.1:48645303-48948333 GCF_037993035.2 Macaca fascicularis | reverse complement strand
AAGCACGAATTGTTATCCTGTGAAGTTCCATAGTCCTGATACCCTCATATACTCAAGTTTGATCTGCACTGTTGTTTTTGTACCAGGAGATATGTGCTAACTCTTTTAATAAGGTTTCAGGTATAGGTGAAAAGTCGGAAATGGTAGCTAATATTTGTTGTGCCTCTGTTGTTGAATATGTTTAAATCTATAATTTACTCATAAAAATACTATGAGATAAGTATCATAATCTTCACTTTGTAAAAAAGGAAATTAAATCTGGGAGAGGCTAAATCTTTGTATAACATTTAGTAAATGGTAGAGATAGGATGTGAGGTGAGAGATAGATGCCTAACTCCATCCTACTAAAAAGCTTTCCAGTGCACACTGTTTGCATCAACACCTGCTATCTGTCATTACATACAGAAGAGGGTGCTCTGGTAATGTAATCACAACTGTAGTTTCTAGAAAGGCCCCAGCATATTTTTTATCATGATGAGATATGGTGATGTTGGATTCATATATGTAGTTGTTTTGATGACGTAAAATAATAAATACATTTACATCATTTTAGGAAAAAAATAGATTTGTTAAATGTCCTTTGTGTGCCATAAGAACCAATGAAGTAATATTTAAGCTACATTACCTCAGGAGAAGGAGTTGACCAGGTCCTAAACAATCCATTTTTTAGTTGGGAATATTACCAGCATGTATGTACTGTTTAAACCATAAATTATATACACACAGGGTCATAGGCAATGGATATAATCAATGACATATATAGACAAAATTTGGAGATTGAGATCTGATAATCAGTAGAGTCCAGTAGAAAATGAAGTGAAGGATTTGTTTATGTAATTATATTCAGGGTCTACCAAAATGTATACAGCTTCATTTTGTCTGCTTTAAAGGGTATGGGGGGGAAACCAGACCCTGATAATTCAATGTTATTTCATGTAGGTTCTTTTCTATTTCCTTAAGCGTCAACTGATCTGAGAAATAAAGGGAAAGAGTACAAAAGAGACAAATGTTAAAGCTGGGTGTCCGGGGAAGACATCACATGTCGGCAGGTTCCGTGATGCCCCCAAGCTGCAAAACCAGCAAGTTTTTATTAGTGACTTTTAACAGGGGAGAGAGTGTATGAATAGGGTGTGGGTCACAGAAATCACATGCTTCACAAGGTAATAAAATATTACACAGCAAATAGAGGCAGGGGGCGAGATCACAGGACCGAGGAGAAATTAAAATTGCTAATGAAGTTTCAGGCATGCATTGTCATTGATAACATCTTATCAGGAGACAGGGTTTGAAAGCAGACAACCAGTCTGACTAAAATTTATTTGGCGAGATTCTCCTCATCCTAATAGGCCTGGGAGCACTACAGGAGACTGGGGCTTCTTTCATCTCTTATCTGCAACTGTAAAAGACAGACGTTCCTAAAGCGGTCATTTCAGAGGCCTCCCCTTAGGAATGCATTCCCCTTCTCAGGAATGCATGATCCTTCTCCTTAGGAATCATGCACATATGACACATTCTCAGGGATGTTCCTTGCTGACAAAAAGAATTCAGTGATATTTCTCCTATTTGCTTTTGAAAGAAGAGAAATTTGGCTCTGTTCTGCCTGGCTCCCAGGAAGCCAGACCTAATGGTTATCTCCTTTGTTCCCTGAACATCGCTGTTATCCTGTTCTTTTTTCAAGGTGCTCAGATTTCATATTGTTTAAAGAGGAGAATCATTAAATAAAATCTATTGTAAGTGAGATTGAGTGCTGAAGGAGGGAGAGAACAGAGGGATGTTATTTTCAGGCTAATAGAAATGGTGAGATTTTTAGGTTTGTGAGGAGAAAAAGAAAGGTAATCAGGAGAAGTGGGATTAGTTAGATGGGTCTGCATTGCCATCAGGGAGGATTGAATCAGACCTATTGTGATTTGGTGTGCCAGCTTCTGAGGAATTGGCACAGATCACACCACATCTAAGGGTGGTCTCTGACATGGATGTCTTTTCTTTGTGGTTTTCATTGCCAGTATTCACCTGAAGCTTGAGTCTCCTGGTGCGTATCTAGACAGGGAATTGATGATCTCCAGGGGAAAGACAAGCATATCCTCTCCTCCACGTTATAATTGTGCCAGGTTCTTAAGTATTAGTTTGGGAGTTTTTCTATAACACTGGCTTCCCTTTGTTTAGGGGAAATTTTTTGCTTATATAATGGCATTTGGCTGCAGTTAGATTATTATCTTTAAGAACATTAAAAAAATTTAAAGTAAACAATGCCAAATGTGATTGGGAGTGGGGCGTAGTTAAATTACATTTTTGTTGTTCAGACTATTTGGATATTTGGGTTTTTAAAGTGCGATTGGCCTGTTTTACCACAGCCTGTCCTTGAGGATTGTAAGGGATTCTAGTAATATGGGAAATTCCTTACTGTTGCATAAATAAATCAAAATCCTTACTAACACATCTAGGGACATTGTTTGTCTTAATTTGATATGGAAGCCTCATAACTGCAAAGGAAGAATACAGATGTTCTTTAACATGGGCCATGCCTTCCCCTGTTTGGCAAGTAGCCCCGATAAAACCTGAGAAGGTATCCACAGAATCATGCACATATGACAGTCTGCCAAAGGAGCTAACATGAGTCACATCTATTTGCCATAAAGCATTAGGAGTTAGGCCTCTGGGATTAATGCCAGATTCTTGATTTGGAAATGTGAAGACCTGACACTGAGGGCAGCTGTGAACAATAAACTTAGCTTGTTTTTAGGTAAGAGCAAATTTATCTTTTAATCCAGCAGCATTAACATGAGTGAGATTATGGAACTCCTGAGCTTCTTGGGTTGCAAAAAAGACCAAACAGTCGACTTTATGGTTAACGGCAGACATGGGTCCTGGTAAAGTGGTATGAGATCTAATATGTGTAATATACAAAGGGTGTCTACGTTGGCATTGTAACCTTGAAAATAAAGAAACCAATTCAGAATTATCACCATGTTTGATAGTAGCAGTTTCTATATTTTTAGTGGCATGTACAACATAAGCAGAATCAGAGGCACTATTTAAAGGTTTGGAGAAATCTTGTAAGGCAGTAATCACAGCAATTAACTCTGCCTCAGAGGTATAAGAGGTAGAAATAAGCTTGTCTGTAGAACTTACATAACCAGCATTGCCATTACTGGAGCCATCAGTGAACACTGTAACAACCTCAGGAATAGGCTGATCTTTGGTTAATTGAGGGTCCAGTTGGGAGAAAGAAATGAACTTGGGAAAAAGTGCACATGCATCTGGGAAAAGGAAAAAAAACACGTTGGCGTGCCAGATATTGGGGGAAACCAGCCCCCGATAATTCAATGTTATTTCATTTAGGTTCTTTTCTATTTCCTTAAGTGTCAGCTGGTCTGAGAAATAAAGGGAAAGAGTACAAAAGAGACAAATGTTAAAGCTGGGTGTCCGGGGGAGACATCACATGTCAGCAGATTCTGTGATGACCCACAAGCTGCAAAACCAGCAAGTTTTTATTATTTGCTTTTGAAAGAAAAGAAATATGGCTCTGTTCCTCCCAGCTCTCAGGCAGCCAGACCTAATGTCTATCTCCTTTGTTCCTGAACATCGCTGTTATCCTGTTCTTTTCTTCAAGGTGCCCAGATTTCATATTGTTTAAACAATTTGTGCAGTTAACTCAATCATCACAGGGTCCTGAGGTGACATTCATCCTTAGCTTATGAAGATGACAGGATTAAGATATTAAAGTAAAGATAGGCATAGGAAATCACAAGAGTATTGATTGGGGAAGTGATAATGTCTATGAAATCTTCACAGTTTATGTTCAGAGATTGCAGTAAAGACAGGTGTAAGAAATTGTAAAAGTATTATAAAAATTATAAGAGTATTAATTTGGGGAACTAATAAATGCCCATGAAATCTTCACGATGTTTGTTTTTCTGCCATGGCTTCAGCCGGTCCCTCCGTTCAAGGTCCTTGAAACAGGAAAATGTTGGACAGTTTGGAACTTCCTAGTGATTTGTTGAATGGTTTTGCCCAAAATGCTGACAGTGATATGGACAATAAGGTCCAGGCTGAGGTGGTCTCAGATGGAGATGAGGAACTTCTTGGGAACTGGAGCAGAGGTGACTCTTATTATATTTTAGCAAAGAGACTGGTGGCATTTTGCCTTTGGTCTAGGGATTTATGGAACTTTGAACCTGAAAGAGATGATTTAGGGTATCTGGCAGAAGAAATTTCTATTTACCAAAGCATTCAAGAGGTGACTTGGGTACTGGTAAAGGCATTCAGTTTTATAAGGGAATCAGAGCATAAAAGTTTGGAAAATGTGCAGCCTGACTATGCATTAGAAAAGAAAAACCCATTTTCTGAGGAAGAATTCAAGCTGGCTACAGAAATTTGCCTAAGTAGCAAGGACCCTAAAGTTAATCCCCAAAACCATGGGGAGAATATCTCTAGGCCATGTCAATGATCCTCAAGGCAGTCCCTGCTCACACAGGCCCAGAGCCCTGGAGGAAATAGTAGACTGGGCCCAGGGCCCCTGTGCTATGTGTTTTTGTAATTTGTATAAAAATTTAATGTATATGTTGTGTTGACTAAAAATAGAAATAATTAAAAATCATACATACTATGTGATGATACATTTAGACATTTACACTTGTGTGTGTATTTGGGAAAAAGACTACAGGTAAATATATCCACATTAATAGTATTTCTGGATTGCGGAATTATGGTTTCTTTTCTTTGTACACTTCAGATTTACAAAGCACGGGATAAGCAGGAAGAATTACTTTTATAATCAGCTATGACGGTAAATTTGTTCAAGGTGCAGGCTCATTTTTCCCATGTAACAAAGGAGTGTGCCTTGACCCAATCAGAGCTAAGTGTTGTTTATGTTTTAACTTACATCAATCTGTTTCTTTCATTTATATGAAAAGCACAAGGCATGTCCCAGGTTCATAAAAAGCAAATGAAATCATTGCCCTTTACTGACCTTGCTCTGAATTCAATAAAGTAAAAAGAAAGAGGATATTTATGTGAAAGGCCTGATTATCTATTCTACATATGTATATTGAGCATACAGCATATGCAAGGAATCATTCTAGGTGAAACAGGGAATACAGCAGTGAAAAACACAACCAAAACAACTTCCTTTAAAAAGTTTACATTCTAATGGGAGGAGAAGACATTAGAGTACCAACTGCATATTACTTTAGAAGATAATACATGCCATGGAGATTACAAAAAATAAAACTGAGTACAGGAAATGAATTTAGAAAAGGAGTGAAAATTTAAAATGGCTAGTTGCTAGTCAGGGTAAGCTTTATTGAGATGATATTTGCTTTTTATTTTTTGATATTTTTACAGCTTTATGTTTAATGAATATCAAACATACCATCAATATATAAAGTGTAAATGAGATGAATTTAACATGTACATGTGCCCATTAAACAATCACCATGAAGGAGATAGTGAACATATCCAACATGCCCAAAGCTCTCCAGTTTCTCTTTATAGTGCACACTCATACCTCTAAGGTGTGAAGTATTGAGTAACACACATACATACAAACACATACTGGGCTACCTCATTGTTTCATGAGCATTTGTTCAAAATGTTATCCTTATGTACATGAATTGTCTCAGAACTTTATTAAAACTTAGCTGATATACATGTATGTAACTATATTAGTACTACATTGTCTTAATTACTATAACTGTAAGTCTTGAGACCAGGTGCTGTTCCCCAAATTTGTTGCCTTTCAAAGCAACCTGCCATTGTAGGTCCTCTGCACATCTATGTAAATTTCAGAATGTTAGTTTGTCAGTTTCTAAAAGAAGAAATCCAGCTATGATTTGATTGGGGCTGTTATAGATCAATGTGGGAAGAGTAGAAATCTTAACAATATTGAGATTTATGACTTGTGAATTCCATTTATTCCATTTATTTGTTATCCCAACAATATTTTGTAGTTTTCAGATGTTTCACTTTTTTCAAGTTTATGCCTAAGTACTACACATTTTGATATTTAAAATAATATAAAATACTATAATATTGTGTTTTAATTTTTTTCTCCATTAATTGTCAGGTACCTTTAAATCATAATTTAATTGGATGATACAACTGGATTTTGAAAAAAGTATACATATATGTACATTAAAAATAATGTATTTTTTCTCTGTTTGGCAGACTGACTGCTATCATACTATGTATTAGTCCAAATTCACACTACTGATAAAGACATATTCGAGATTGAGAAGAAAAAGAGGTTTAATTACACTTACAGTTCCACATGGCTGGGGAGGCCTCAGAATCATGGTGAGAGGCAAAAGGCACTTCTTACATGGCAGTGGCAAGAGAAAATGAGGAAGAAGCAAAAGCAGAAACCCCTGATAAACCCATCAGATCTCATAACACTTATTCACTATAACAAGAATAATATGGGAAAGACCAGCCCTCATGATTCAATGACCTCCCTCTGGATCCCTCACACTACACGTGGGAATTCTGGGAGATACAATTCAAGTTGAGATTTGGGTGGAGACACAGCCAAACCACGTCATATCATAATGTAAAATTGCCCTCAATACTACTCGGCCTGCTCTCAAGGACAATATATCAAAATATATGGCATGTTTCAGTTTATTTAGCATCACAAAACTCTAAAATTGCACTTACTTGTAGAAACCTGGAATAATAATATAAATGCCAGCTCATAGGTAGATATACAGCTACATATGACAATTTTCTAAATGTCAGTCTAACCACTTTTTAATTCTATATTTTCAATGTTTTTCCTCCTCTTGAAACTCACTCACTCTTTTTTATTTTTTATTTCAATAGGTTTTTGGGGAACATGTGGTATTTGGTCACATAAATAAATTATTTAGTGGTGATTTGTGACATTTTGCTGCACCTATCTCCCAAGCAGTATACACTTTACCCAATGCATAATCTTTTATCCCTCACTCTGCTCCCATGCTTTCCCCCTAGTCCCTAAAGTCCATTGTATTATTCTTGTGATTCTGTATCCTCATAGCTTAGCTCCCATTTATGAGTAAAAATAGATGATATTTGGTTTTCCATTCCTGAGTTATTTCACTTAGAATAATAGTCTCCAATTCCATCCATTATTGTGAGTGGCATTATTTCATTCCTTTTTATGACCGAGTAGTATTCCATGGAGTATATGTATATATACCAGGTTTTCTTTTCTTTCTTTCTTTCTTTTTTTTTTTTTTTGAGACAGAGTCTCGTTCTGTCGTCCAGGCTGGAGTGCAGTGGCGTGATCTCAGCTCACTGCAAGCTCGGCCTCCCGGGTTCACACCATTCTCCTGCCTCAGCCTCCTGAGCAGCTGGGACTACAGGTGCCCACCACCACACCCGGCTAATTTTTTCATATTTTTAGTAGAGATGGGGTTTCACCATGTTAGCCAGGATGGTCTTGATCTCCTGATGTCATGATCCACCCGCCTCAACCTCTGAAAGTGCTGGGATTACAGGCGTGAGCCACCGCACCCAGCCCCAGATTTTCTTTATCCCCTCTCTGATGGATGGGTATTTGAGCTGGTTCCATACTTTTGCAATTGCAAATTGTGCTGCTGTAAACATGCGTGTGCAAGTGTTTTGTTCATGTAATGACTTATTTTCCTCGAAGTAGATAACTAGTATTGGGACTGCTGGATCAAATGTAGCCAACTGATCTTCAATAAAGCAAACAGAAACAAAGTGGGGAAAGGACACCCTATTCAACAAATGGTCCTGGGATAATTAGCAAGCCACATGTAGAAGAATGAAACTGGATCCTCATCTCTCACCTTACACAAAAATCAACTTAAGATGGAAGACTTAAAGACCTGAAACAATAAAAATTCTAGAAGATAACGTTGGAAAAACCCTCGTAGACACTGGTGTAGGCAAAAGGCTTTATAACCAAGAACCAAAAGACAAATGCAACAAAAACAAAGATAAATAGATGGGACTTAATTAAACTAAAAAGCTTCTGCAGAGCAAAATAAACCATCAGCAGAGTTAACAGACAACCCACAGAGTGGGGAAAAATCTTCAGAATCTATACATCCAACAAAGGACTAATATCCAGAATTTACAAAGAACTCAAATCAGCAAGAACAAAGCAAACAATCCCATCAAAAAGTGGGCTAAAGACTTAAATAGACAATTCTCAAAAGAAGAAATGGCCAACAAGCATGGAAAAATGCTCAACATCACTAACTATCAGGGAAATGAAAATCAAAACCACAATGAAATACCACCTTACTCCTGCAAGAATGGCCATAATCAAAAAAATAAAAAAAAAATAGATGTTGGTGTGGATGTGGTAAAAAGGGAACACTTTTATACTGTTGGTGGAAATGTAAACTAGTACAAGCACTATGGAAAACTGTGGAGATTCCTTAAAGAGATGACATTTGAATAAGAACTTGAAGTGAAAGTAGAAAATGTATAGCAATCTGGCAGAAGAGTGTTCCAAGAATATGGAACAGCCTGTGTGATAACTCTGAGGCAAGGATGTGCCTATCATGAGCAAGCAAGAACAAGGAGGCCAGTGTTCCTAAAACAGAATGAGCGAGGAGGACAAATAATAGGTGATGAGGTAATTAGGGACCAGATACCATGGTCTTGAAGGTTGTAGTAAAAACTTTAACTTTTATTTTGGTAAGAGGAGTGAGGTAATCTAGCTTAACATTTTAAAGTATCAAGCAGTTGCTGTGTGGAGAATAGATTGTAGTAGGACAAATATACCAGCAGGAAGACCAGTTAGGAATCTAATGCAGTAACCCAGGTGAGAGGTGAGGATGCCTTGGTCAGAGTTGCTAGCAGTAGAAGCAGTGAGAAGTGGTAAGAGTCTATATATATTTTAAAGATAGAGCCAAAAGCATCTTTTGTCTGTGGAGATGGAGAGACCTTAAGAATGACTCCAAAGATTTTAACCTCAGCACCTGGATGGATAGAGTTGTCATTACTTGAGATAGAAGAGAGCATGTGTATAATACATTTTCGTAAAGCACAGGAAATTCTGGTACATGCAGATCGACATGAGTTTTAAGCATTCCACTGGAAATAATGAGTCAGCACTGGCTACACAAGTCTGGATTTCAGAAGAAAAAGGCTTTTTGGCTAGAAATGCAATTTTGGAAATTGTTGACATATATAGCATTCTAAAATTTTGTGGACAGATGTCAGGACTTAGGCGTACGGCATACCAGCTCTTAGAGTTCAGTTTGATGCAGTAAAATCAGCAAACGGAACTGAGAAGGAGGACTAACATAGGGTAGGAGGAGTAAGTAAAACTAGAAATGAAAATCTCTGAAGGAAGAGAGAATGATGAAATGTGCCGAATGGGGTCTGTTTGATATAAAATAAGAGGGAGATGAATTAGAGTAAATACAGACAGGTCCTTCAAAGAATTATAAATGGGTAAGAAATGTGCCAGTAAATAGAACAGAAAGTGTAAGAAAAGGAAGAAGGCTCTTGTTTGTTTGTTTTGAGAAGAAATAATATATTTATTTACTCTTGGGAATGATCTATTAGTGAAAACAAATAGTAAATGAGAAAGAGAATGTGGAGCAAAGTCCTTGAGTGAATGTCCTAGTGCTTAATTGAGGCAAGTCCAAGTAGAGAGGCAAAGATTAATGTAGATTCTTACAGATAGTGTTGGGATGGGTGGCAATTCTCTTCTGACTGTTTCAATTTTCTCAGTGCCGAAGAAGATTAAATTTCAGACTGTATATACATGTATACATTTAACACATTGAGCATGTTTTGTGTGCTGAATACTATCATAGGCCTTGAGGTGACTATGTCATCAGATGTTCTTGCCCTCAGAAAATTTGCACTCTAATGAAGATGTACAATTAAACCTAAAAAAATTGTAAATGTTATGAGAAATGTTTGGTTTCTATGGAAGTACACAAAAAGGGCATTTAATTCACTTGGCCATGGGTGGCACTAGAGAAATTTTCCCTCACAAAGTAATCTCTAAGTTGAAATGTGACTATTGAATAGTGGTAGAGAAGCTGTAAATGGTACTTCAGATAGAAGGAATAGTGAATGGAAAGGCTGAAATGTGAGAGCTAATATGGCAGTTAAAGGAAATGGCAATGATGGTAAAAGTAAAAAGGTTGATGGAAAGAGTAACTGAGGTTGAAAGACTGGCAGGGGCAAGATTATGTATCCATGTAGAAGAGTTTGAAATTTCTCCTTTGAACATTTGGAAGGAACTTAAACAGTGAGAAGTTATGGACAGATTTGCATTTACACTCTAGAAAGAGCCTTGGCTCAAGTGTGACAAATGGAATGGGGTGAATTGAGGGGAAGTCAAGGAGAGCAGGTGAGAGACTATTTCAGTAAACAAGGTGAGAGGCGGTGTGTTGGAAGACTAGTAGTCACGGTGTTGCAGGAAAATGGGTCCACTTGAGCATATTCAGGAAGAAGAATCAAGTGGGTTTGAATGTGGATGATTGAGTGAAGAAAATCAAGCGTCACTAAGCATATGGCTTCGTGGTAACTTTAAATGAAATAAGATAACAGAGGTTTTTGGGGAAAAGTGCTGGATTAAACTTTTGACAATGCTATATGATGCCCAAGTGGAGTTTTTGAAAGAGACAGAAATGAGTCTAAAATTCAAGGAAAGTTGTTGTTTGATTTAAATTATAAATTTGATAGTCATCGGCATAGCTATTATTCAGTTTCTAACCAACTGCAAAGAAAAAAATAAAAACTTCGAAGAACAAATAGGCCAACAAATTGACATTCAGGTCACTGTTAACTTTTCTTATCACTAAGCCTGAGGCCATTGTCCTTTTATTCAGGTTTTCCTTTGTTCTTTAGAGGGTGAATTAGCATGTTCTTTTTATGTTTCCATATAGAATTCTCATGCATTTTGAAGTGAAAGGGTTATAAATGTCATATATATTTTTCCTTGGCATTTTTATTTTCTTCGAATAAGGAACATTTCACTATAAAGCATTTATAACAAACCTGATGTTGTAGGTCATATTCTCCAGCTACTAATTTTCCATAAAAATTTGCTTGAGGGAAAAAAAAGGAAAAACACTTTTTATTAGGATTTGAGCTAAACTGAGTTAGCTTGTTCATGGTCAAGAAGTCATTTATTGCTGATATGGCCTCTGCTGCTGAAGGTCTTTCTCCGTAAATCTAGCACATCCTGTGAAAGGTTAATGCTGCAGTTTAGCAGCCAATTCTATCCAAAGTGTAGTGAAAATTAGCATACTTTTTTTTTTTACTTAGTTTTGTGTATGCATATCAAGAGTCTTTTTAAAATTCAGACTCGAAATAATCCAACATTAAATAAATAAATAAAAATAATTGATTGTGTCATGCATTATGCTAGAGTTTTATATTCCTAAACTCATTTAAGGTTCTCAATCATACTTTCCAATTGGTATTGTTATATTTAATAATGTAAATGAAGAAAATGGGTGCCTGAAAGGTAGGTCTTTCTCCAGAAGTGACAAATAAGTCATAATTCCCAAGTCCAAAACATCAAAAAAAAAAAAAGCAAAACATTATGGATAAATAATAAATAATACTCTAGGAAGTCTTGAACGTTCGTCATTGTGCGAGCAGAGGGTCATTGAGAACTGGCTCTGAGAATCCCAAGAATTTTTCTTGCTGTCCTTTTGTTTATTGTCATTGTGTGCATTTTCCTGATGGTTCGCAAATAATTTGGAGCCTTTACAATGAAAGATGAGATCTTTATTGTGACAGAACAACAATCTAATTCATCTCTGACATGGTTCCCCCTTTACCCAGCATAAACCGAGTGCCAGCTTAATGATGTCATTCCCTATAATGTAGAATATCAAACAAGGAAGAAGTCATTTGGGGTCTGCACTGGGGAAAATAATGAACCATGTCTTTCAGTTTCTTGTGAGCAACACTGCAAAGGTTCTTAAATTTATCCCTAGGGTTTCTAAAAGGTAGAGATTGAGTATTGCACAGAACTAGTGTAACTAGCCTCACAGGATCATTCTAAAGATAAAATGAGATAATTTGAGTAATGAGATCTAGCATAGTGACTTGAACTTAATATAGGATTTTCTTATTTTTTTCTTTCTATTTTTTCTGTTTCTAGGTTGATTACTTCAGGCTAGAAAAATACCTTTGAATTTTGAAAGAAAATCTGTGTGTGTGTGTGTGTGTGTGTGTGTGTGTGTGTGTGTGTGTGTGTGTGTGTGTTTTGCAACTTTGGCTCTCCAAAAGGAAAAGTATAAAATTTTCTAGTTTCAGTTTTCTATACCCTAAGATTTAATTTAATCTAGGCCTGGAAAGAATAAAGCAACCTTTCAAATCCGCTGAAGTCAAAAGATTAAAATATCTGTGCTAAAAATACATAAGCAAAAACAGCAACAACCACAATATTCTAATGAAATGTAATAAGTATAAAATAAACTTATATAAAATAAAAAAAGATAAAACAATAGAAAGGAATAAGCTAACAGAAGCTTTAAGCAATGTTACCCAATGAGAGTTTTGAAGGAATTTTGGAATTTTCAGGAGTTTATATGAAAAAGTGTAAGTTTGGGAAAGAGAAAATTATGGGCAGATACCGAAGGCATAAACCATGTAGCATGTTTGGGAAACTTCACAGAATTTGGCACTGGTGAAATAAAAGGGACAAAATTCTACATTGAGGCTGAGTTCTGATTGTGGTCTACCTTCTATGCAAAGGAACTGGACTTTTCCCTCAGAACAAGGAGAGCCTTTGGAGAGCTGTAATCATAGGAATGCCAGAATCTGGCCTAGACTTAAAGATTAATTTTGGGTCAGGATAGAGTTGCTCAAATTCAAAGCCAAGTTTTATTGTTGACTCCTTTCCACCCCTTACAACCTCCCATAGTAAATGAAGACAACAATCTGTTCATTTGACTCATTAAATATATTTTGAAGCTGCCTCTTCCTGTCTATTGCTTATGACACAATCCTGATCTGAGCCACCATCACATGTTACTTGGATGTTTTAACTGCTTTTCTGACTTGTCTCTCAAGAAACCCTTTATCCCCAGATCCAATCTATACAACACCTAAATGTCTTTTTAAACTACAAATCTGATCATGTGACTCCTTTGTTTGAAACCATTCAGTGCCTTCTTCTAACACTTAAAACTGTGCAAAATAATCTACAAGTCCAAGAGAAATCTGGCTACATTCTCTCTTCAGATCTACTCTGTACCACTGACCCCCTGGTTTCCCAAACTCCAGCCCGATTATACTTTGCTCAGCCCTTGGCTCCAACAGTACTAATTCTGCCTAGATGCTATTCCTCCTGATTGGAACACCTCTTCCCAACATCACCTAGCAACATCAACCCTGCCTTCCCTTCAGCTTCAGACTGCTTTTTCCCTACTCCTCATCATGCCTGCAGTTACCTATCCAATGCTTATCTTCCTGGCTCAACTGGAAATATGCAGGGGCCTTGTCTTATTTGCTGGCGAAACCCACATTAATAGCATAGCACCTATCGTGTTGTAGATACTTAATGAACTTCTACCAAACAAATGTGCTGAATAAATGAATAAAGTGACTTGCTGTCACTGTGCTACAAAGCCACAGAAAGCATCATCTCTTGTCCTCAGAGAACTCACAATCCACCCGGTGAGAGAATAATGAAAAAAACGTAAGTCGATGTTTTATCCTCCTTCATAGGGACAAGCAGGTGCCATGGTAACACAGAGGAAAGAGTGAATAAAGAAATATATTTGTGGCAGAGGTGAAATTTGAATTAGTTCTGAGAGGAAGCATTAAAGACACTGTAGTCAAGCTGTCAGAACCTCAGGAAAAGGAAGGAGGCAAGGATGCGTGCAATATAAAATAAATCATGAGTCATTACTGTCCATGGACCCAATAATTACATATTTGAGCATTCGATGGTGACATAAAAAAGCATGGAGAAGAGTAATAGGTTTTATTTCCCTGAAGTAGAAAGAAGTGTGAATTGTCTGTGCTGTGAAGCTGGTGTGCAGAGTGGTTACTTTGGTAGTGAGTGAGCCCAATTGTCTGCCAAGCATCCTTATTGCTTAATGGTATCACAGTTTTAAAATGTATTGCCATACACACATTCATAGTTTAATTTACTACATCTGATATGTTGTATATGGTATGTAGATACTGGAACATCTTACAGCATAACTATTAATTTGAAGAAGCCCAATCTAAATGTTAAAATATATATCATGTATACCTAGTAAATATATACATGCTCATATATGTATAGTCATAT
Source organism: Macaca fascicularis (assembly GCF_037993035.2). Classification (NCBI taxonomy): domain Eukaryota; kingdom Metazoa; phylum Chordata; class Mammalia; order Primates; family Cercopithecidae; genus Macaca; species Macaca fascicularis. Next base: position 48,934,094 of record NC_088383.1, on the reverse strand, counting down.
GCATAGAGTATATAGTAATAAAATAATCCTATTATTTATCTTATACTACACTAAATATTTTTCACACTTTCTCTAATATTATTTTCACAATATTCCCCAAGATACTGATGTTCACATACCCTTTATACAGATTAGGAAACTAAAGGTTTGATAAACCATGTCCTTTATCTGAGGGTTAGAACGAGGATTTTAACTCATGTTTTCCAGCTCCATAGCACATTCCCTAATATGATACACTGCCAAAATAAATACATTTGATATTTAATTATACAAAAGAAATGAGGAAAAATGTTAAGGTTTTTCAATGCAATAAATGAGAGAGGCAATATTCTTTTGGCATAGTTATGGCAGATAATGATAATGGTCCTTAAGATTCAAAGGCAACCTCCTGCATGTGTGTTGAGTTTGATGGTTTTACTTTCAGCAGGAAGCACAGCCTGCACGACTAAGCTTTCCCACTGCTGAGATTAATTTCAGGTATCAGAGGTGTACTGGTGTGCACTGATGGCTGGATCTAATGCTCCTGGAGGCACACCTATTCCTCATATCATGATCAGTCTTTTCTGTTTGCCTTCTATGTGTAAAATAGATTAAGCTTCCTTGGTATTGTCTTATAAAATATATTACAGAGAACTTAAAGTGAAATTGCTTTGTATTGTAGAATAAAGGAAAAAAGCCAGATCAGAGTATTTGCAAATATGCATATTCTTTTCATGTTTGTGGTTTTATTCTTTGATTTAAAAAACATTAAAACATCTGTCCCACTCTAGGCCGTTTATATAAGTTGATTCATCCTTGCAGATCAGAAGGCCAGTGATAATAGCAAAAGTAGAGGGATGTTTAATACTTTCCTAGTAACTTTGCAGTTCTCTTCTCTATATCTCTTATTCTTTGCTTTTCTACATATACATTTCCATTGGTCCACTGCTCCCATTTAGCTCATGAGACATCCTACCGGACCTGTGATCTGATTGGTCCCTAGGTTAAGTTTACTGAAAGTTTTAGAGAAGGGCTTCACCACAGAACACTTCTAGACTTAGTCTGACTGCCTATCCTGATGTTCTTCCCATCAGTGTGAGCAGATTTAACATATTAATGATGCTTGGTGCTAGGGATTGTGGGAATAAAAGAACTCACCTATGTGAGATGAGGCAGAGCTTGTTTAGTCACTTATTTTATCAGAGCTTTCTAAAGTAAGGGAATCAGCCATCATCACTGTGTTAGCTAGAAACTCATAGGTAGGCAGGGCAGTGGAAAACATCATAGTGAACAGAAGAGAAGGGTTCAAGTATGCTTTGATTTGTGGTGGTTGGCATGAAGAAGCTGCAGTTGTGCTAACTAGAAGCAGGGCGTCCCCTGTAATTGGTTTGGGGAGCATATTGGCTTTTTCTGGTTGGTCCTGAGGTGGAAACAAAAATAAGGGAAGCTGTAGTCATTGAATAAATCCTATCTGTTCTGGGTCAATTGCTGCAGAGCTTTTGGTTTGGTTTCCTGGGGCTGATTGCTGCTGAGATTAGGGATAAGAGTACAGAGGTGATGTTAGTTGGAAAGGGGAACCTTTATGGGGAAGAATCAAGATTCAGCCATCCCTGAGTTTGAAGGAATTGTAGAAGTTTGCCAAATACCCGAACAAGTAAAGTGTGTCACAGAGAGAAAGCAGGCACAGAAGTGTGAAACAACAAGGCATGTGAAAGGGGCCTGACTATATTTTGGAGTTTTGAGAATATGACTAGAGCCAAGTCCCACAGAGCCTTATACACAAGGCAAAGGATTTCAGTTAACCCTAAAATGAATAAGGATGTAAAAGGAATTCTCAGCCCAGGAGTAGTGCTGTCAAGCTTGCTAAGTGACAAAATATGCTGGACAGAGGGTAGCTATTTATGAAAAATGCCTTGGGGTATCTAGGACTCAATGACTAGAGAAACAGTCAAGCCAAGGTCAGTAACAAGATATTGAGATGAACAATACCAACTCAGGTAAAGAGAGGATTATAGGAGTATTGGAAACAAGATTTAAATTCGGGACATAGACAAGTCACGTGAGGTAGCAGCGCACAGAAACAAGAACAAGAAAGGCAGGTTAGGCTGGTTCAGCTCCAGAAGTCAACATCTTGCCCTCATGAGGCTATTTTAAAAGGACTCAATATGAACCATTCTGCTCATACTGGTCAACATCTTTAAAGTGCTGCTAAGCACCTGACGTGTGAGGCTGAATTGGATGCACATTTTGAGTACGTAAAACTCTTTGCAAAGATAATTGTAATTGTCCTGTTTCTATAATTAGTATTTATAATTACAACACAAGAAATCAGTGTCCAGAGATAAATACATGATAAACAATCTTAAAATGTTTAATCCAGTAGTTTTAGATGAGAATTTCTTTTAGCTAGTGACCCCAGATGTCACGCTTTAGAACAGGGGTTTGGAAACTATGGCCCCCAGGCAAAATCCGGCATGCAGCATTTTTTAGAAGGTCTGTTGGAACACAGCCATATCCACTTATTTATGTGTTGTTTATAGCTACTTTCATACCACAACAGCAGGGCTGAATCACTGCAACAGAAATTGTATAGTCTGTAAAGGCTAAAATATTTGCTATCTGGGTTTTCTTTTTCTTCCCTCGAGATGGAGTCTTGCTTTGTTACCAAGGCTGGAGTGTAGTGGTGTGATCTCGGCTCACTGCAACCTCCGCCTCCCGGATTCAAGCAGTTCTCCTGCCTCAGCCTCCAGAGTAGCTGGGATTACAGGCACCAGCCACCATGCCCGGCTAATTTTTGTATTTTTAGTAGAAAAAGAGTTTCACCATGTTGGCCAGGTTGGTCTCAATCTCCTGACCTCGTGATGCACCTGGCTTGGTCTCCCAAAGTGCTGGGATTACAGACGTGAGCCACTGCGCCTGGCCTGCTATCTGGCGTTTCACAGAAAAAGTTTCCCAGCCTTTGACTTAGAACCCAGGGCAAATGGAACAAAATGTATTCGAATTACTTGACATGAAAATAAACATAATACATGAATCCTATCTATTGTGCATAATCTTCATAGGAGGTAATATCAGTCCCACGGTGTAGAAGAGGAAGGGAAGGCTCAGAGAGGTTAAGTAATATTTTGAGCATAATATAACAAATATCCAAAGTATGATTTTGACTTATGTCTAACTAGCTTCAAAATCTTTCAACTTTGTCAGATTCTCCCAGTTGTAACTTGCTATTTAATTTAGCAAACATTGAATATTTACTTCCCCAGTACCTGGTAAGTCACTGAGGTAGGTTCTATAGAGGTAAACTTGCCTTCAAGAAACTAAAATCTAGTGAAAGAACCAGAGAACTAGATAAACATGGCAAAGCATGAACAAAGGCAGGCCATATAGGTTAATCGAGTGTAGAAGTTAAGAACCTGCCTGTCTTGAAGTCCTAGATCTACTACAGGTAAGCTGGGCAACAAATCTAGTTATGGAATCTTTCTGTCATGCAACTTTCATGTCCATTTGGAAAAGATGATAGTTACTTGTCTTATGAAGATTGTGAGGAATAATGCATTATTTTATTCAATGTATACTACTGAGCATCTACTAGATACTCAAGTATGTCTTGATTTGTATCTAAATTTGTATGCTATAAAATCATATAGAAAATGAAGAGTCATTATCTAATTTTAAGTAGGAAAAATGTGAATCGATACTAATACTAAAAACTAGTAATTTACTCAATGCCAGGCAATGTTACCAGTGTTTTACGTTTTCAGAAAACAATTATGAGATAATTATGAAGAAAACAATTCTTCACTTTTCAAGAAAGAAAACCAAGGCAATGAGAAAGTAAGTAACTGGCCCACCCAAGGTTAGTGGATTTCCTATTCTCGACTTCTAGTCATACACTATCAAAATTGACAACTAAAGAAATAATGAAATGCAACAAAATGTTTATAGCATTTAAGAGAATAAATTAGTTTCTTAATGTCTAGATTTTATATTAAGTAAAGAGCTTGCAGAAAAAGTAACTGACAGTTGATGATTTTGATTATAATCAGTCAGATTTTTTCCATATTTGAGCAAAAATTGCAATTCACTTATCCAGTGAATTAATTCACCTATCCAGTGCTTTCAGTGTAGATTCGCTGAGTCATGTAACTTACGTCATCTCTTATAAATTGAGATGAAAAATGAAGAAATGATTGATTTATCTTAAAACAGTTCTATGTTGATAATATAAAAACTGACATGTTCATCTAAAATGTTTGATAAGTTGCATTATACATGATTCATATCTTATGTGTAACTTATATATGATATTTGATTTGGTTTATACACAAAGGAACAAATGTTTCTGTATAAGAAAGTTATTTTGCTTATTATAGAATTTAAAACTAAAATGATTCTTCCACGATGTCCATTTAACAATTTAAATTTAGGAAACATCTGGCATGTTCGATGAGTATTTACTTTGTATAATTGTGTTCGACATTTTAGTGCATTCCCTTTAGCAGTTTATTTCAGCAACCAACGCATGTGAACTTGCTTCTTGCTAAACGTTTATTTTAGCAAAGTTTTAGACCTCCAGATTTTAAGAAAAATTGCCCAGGCTGGAGTGTTGTGGCATGATCTTGGCTCACTGCAAGCTCCACCTCCCGGGTTCAAGCCATTCTCCTGCCACAGCCTCCCGAGTAGTTGGGAGTACAGGGGCCCGCTACTGCGCCCAGTGAATTGTTTTTCTTGTATCTTTAGTAGAGACAGGGTTTCACCATGTTAGCCAGGATGGTCGTCATCTCCTGGTCTGGTGATCTGCCTGCCTCGGCCTTCCAAAGTGCTGATATTACAGGCGTGCGGCCACAGTGCCCGGCCAAAAGTGTGGTTTTTTAAACTGTGAAGACACAAATGTACCACTGAGAACCCAAAGAAAATTGGACTGTTTAGTTTTGTGATTTGATGTCTGAAAAATAAAATTCTTTAGTTTCCTTTCATTTTTCCTCAGAGAATATAAACTGTGTTGTGATGTCAAACTCATTCTAAGTTTTGATGCCCATGGGCAAATTGTTTGCTCTAATTAAAACAAAATGAAGACAAATCTCTTACACGTAAATCTTTGATGGTGGTGGGAAATGTAGCTTCATGTTTTTAAAGTCTTCCCAGAAGTCGAAATGCCTCTCAATCTTGTAACTCTACTTTTTATAGCTACCTAAAATAATTATTAAGGCATATTTGATATACTGAAATCAATTTATGTTTGTGTTTTGTTTAATAATTGGGATCCGTGGGACCATTTGCTGTAAATATCCTATATTTTTAAAATATAGGATTTTTTTAAAAAAAACTTTGTTTAAAGATATGCGGAAAAATATTTATACTTAAAAATATAAACTCCATTAACAAAAATTGTTCAACAAATCTCTATTAATTCAATACATTGTATGCTTAATTTTCGCAGTCAATTTTTCCTTTTCTTCTCTTTAATGATGTGATGTTATTCAATGTCTTCTGAAAACTTGAGCATAGGAAGTTGAAAGTGTATAAAGTAAAACAAATTGTAAGGACAGAATTTAGAATGCTAATTTTTGAAGGGGAAATATAAATTTTACAACTCTTAGTTTGCATTTTAAATTTATGTTATTACCTGTATTTAAGTTGATTTTCACCAGTGTGTTATGTGTTTGTTTTGTTGTAAAAGAAATACCTAATACTGGGTGATTTATAGAGAAAATAGATTTATTTGGCCATTGGTTCTGCAGATTGTACACAATGCATAGTGCCAGCAACTGCTTGTGGTGAAGGCCTCAGTAAGATTACAGTCATGGCAGAATTTGAAGGGGAGCCAGCATGTCATTGGGCAAGAGAGGGAGCAAGAGAGAAAGGGAAGGTGCCACATTCTTTTAAACAACTAGATCTCCTGTAAACTCTTTACCACTCATTACCCAAGGGAGAGAATCAAGCCATTCATGAGGGATTTGCTCCTGAGACCTAATACCTCCCACAAGGCCCCACATCCAACAATACAGGTCATATTTTAATATGAGATTTGGAGGAGATAAAACATCCAAACCATATCAACTGTTCACTGCTAACCACTAAATCAAAGAGTTACTTTTTTACAGACAATGTATTATTTTTTCTTCATTCAAAAGAAAAATACTTGATTGGACCTTATGAGGAGAAAATGTGAATCTCTTACAGTTTTTAATTAAATAAAATAATTTGAGGCTATTTTTATAAATTAAGGCCATCAAGAAGGACTCTAGACTCTAAAAAGATTCCAGACATTTTCTAGAAACATATTTTTTATATCTTTATATTTATTTATTTATATGTTTATACATATGTTTTTATACACACATATATATACACATATACATACATACATACGTGTGTTTGTGTGTGTGTGTGTGTGTGTGTAGTTATTTTCATAGTAGATTTACACCACTGCCATCTGGGAGTAATTCCCTTATTCAATACAGAAGGATTTCTCATCCTTCTAAATATTTTCTTCTAGCTCACAGTGCCTGTGGCCAAAAACAAGAGATTTTAAAACAACAAAAACAAAAAATTCTGCATCCCCATATGGGTTAGCTTTCTTTTCTAGTCTTTTTACTTGAGTTAAAATATTTCCTTTGAATTTAGACTGACAAAGATATTGAAGGACATCTAATGTCATTTAGAGCACTGCTCCTGTGCTCTTGTTCAGTAGTTCCTCAAGTGGAGGTGATTGGAGATACTAGAAGAAAGGAATAAACTAGGGTAGCTCATATCACCCATTCCGTGTTTTTTCTCTTTAGGATGTCCCAGCCTGAAGTGAAATTGAATTCTGTTCTGCCTCTGCTATGCTGTAAATTTAGCAATAAAGTTTCTGTTCCATATGTGACCGAGTAGGTAAGGGTGCCCTGTAATGGAGTGTAGTGTAGGAAAATCCCTGTTGCTAAGCACCGCGCCAACAACACCATGAACTACAAAGCTCACATGTTTATTTCATTATGCTTTACTTCTATGTCTATCTTGAATTGCTCAGTATTCAGAGAAAACACAAAGGTAAGTTGTTAACATTCTTCATTGCAACAAATTTTTTAGAACTAATTCTATATTGAGGAATGTCTTCAATTTTAACCAAAACCCTTTGATAAATTACAGAGTTGCTGAATTTATCTAGATCTAAATCTTAAACTGTATCTATCATATAGATTTATATGATTTATCAAGAGCTATTATCAGGGATGTATACTTGAATCCTTTTATAATTTTCATAATGCAACCAGAAAGTGACCCTTGAGATCCTTGAGAGTGATTATATAAACATACCTCGATTTGGTGTCTCCAGCCTAATTATCACAGTTAAAATTTTGGTATCAAAATGGAACAAAGATAATAAGACTTGTAAAGCAGCAGACCTTACAAAATGTTAAAAACAATTTTATTTACATAGTGCATCCACACAGACCTAATTATATGTATTAAACCTAATGTTTAACATTATTAGCAAGTCAGAGAATTTAGAAAAATCAGTTAGACATAATTTTAGATAAAATAAGTATTAATATTAGTCATTAATATTAATCCCTGTTTGATTAAATGACTCTATATGAAAATAACTGTCTTTGAATTATTTTCAGCTCACAAATTTTTAATGAAAGGAGATGGTGGCTGGGCGCATTGGCTCATGCCTGTAATGACAGCTCTTTGGGAGGCCAAAGTGGGCGGATCACTTGAGGTCAGGAGTTCGAGACCAGCCTGGCCAACATGGTGAAACTCTCTCTCTACTAAAAATATAAAACTTAGCTGGTCCTTGTGGTGGATGCCTGTAATCCCAGCTACTCAGGAGGCTGAGGCATAGAATCACTTGAACAGGGGAAGCGGAGGTTGCAGTGAGCCGAGATCATGCTACTTCATTCCAACCTTGGTGACAGATCAAAACTCTGTCTCAAAAAAATAAATTAGGAGATGGTGTGTAATCAATATTTTGGGCCCCTCTTGTTAGCTAATATGTTTAAGCCTAGGTCAAGATAGAAACTGACCCAGATTATTAGCATGTTTCAGTGCATAATACTTTAAAATAATTCAACACTGACACATAATACTATACTATTCCACTTAGATATAAACAGATGGTAAGAGAAATCTCATGTTCTTATCCTGGCATGGTGGCTCACACCTGTAATCCTAGCACTTTGGGAAGCCAAGTTGGGAGGATCCCTTGAGCCCAGGAGTTTGAAACCAGACTGGGTAACATAGTGAGACCTATCTCTACAGAAAATTTAAAAACTAGCTGGGCGTTGTGGCAAGCACCTTAGTCCTAGCCACTGGGGTTGTTGAGGTGAGAGAATTGCTTTTCCCAGGAGTTCAAGGCTACAGTGAGCTATGATCACATCACTGCACCCCAGCCTGGGTGATACAGTGAGACCCTGTCTCTTAAATAAACAAAAAATAATCCCAGAACTCTAATGTTCTTATAGGACTTTTAATAATTAGCCGGGCATGGTGGCGCATGCCTATAGTCCCAGCTACTTGGAAGGCTGAGACACAAGAATCGCTTGAGCCTGGGAGGCAGAGATTTCAGTGAGCCGAGATCATGCCACTGTACTCCAGCCTGGATGATAGAGCGAAACTCTGTCTGAAAATAAATGAATGAATGAATGAATGTATAATGAAAGTTTTAACTTAACAAATTTTATTCATGCCTCACATTGATGAAATTATAAGAACTAATAATACTAATATACATATATTTTACAAAAAAGTTTTTTTTAAAATTAAATCCTTATGATATACGAAGTTATTTATTTATTTATTTATTTATTTATTTATTTATTTATTTATTTTGAGATGGAGTCTTGCTGTCACCAGGCTGGAGTGCAGTGGTGCGATCTTGGCTCGCTGCAACTTCTGCCTCCTGGGTTCAAGCGATTCTCCTGCCTCAGCCTCCCGAGTAGCTAGGACTACAGGCGTGTGTCACCACGCCCAGCTAATATTTGTGTTTTTAGTACACATGGGGTTTCACCATGTTGGCCAGGATGGTCTTGATCTCTTGACCTCGTGATCCACCTGCCTCAGCCTCCCAAAGTGCTGGGATTACAGGTATGAACCACCACACTCGGCTACAAGGTGACTTAAATTAATCAACAATTTAATCTTAATGCACAATTTTTGTCATTTGTAATATTTTCCAATAGCTTATCTGAAATCGTTAGGATCAGATTTCAAACTAAGATTTCAAAGTCAGATTTCTTTGAAATCACAATTCAAAAATATTTAGATTTTAGAAAGGTAATGTGATAAATATACTGCATATTATGGAATATCCCTAGTGGCAAATCATATGAATAATCACATGAACTGGGATCAGTAAAGACTACCCGTGGCTGGGTGCGGTGGCTCACACCTGTAATCCTAGCACTTTGGGAGGTTGAGGTGGGTGGATCGCCTGAGGTCAGGAATTTGAGACCTGCCTGGCCAACATGGTGAAACTTTGTCTCTATTAACAATTAGCTGAGTGTGGTGGCAGGTGCCTTAATCCCAGCTACACGGGAGGCTGAGGCAAGAGAATTGCTTGAACCCACGAGGTGGAGGTTGCACTGAGCCGAGATTGTGCCATTGCACTCCAGCCTGGGCAACAGAGCAAAAACTCCGTCTAAAAAAATAAGACTATAAATACCCCTACATCAGCATAGATCAGATTTTATCAAACTTATGTTTAGGTATTCATAAATGTTGAATTTTGTAATTCCATGTGAAGAATTGTAGATCTGCATAGATTTTCAAATACTAATAGTTATAATTCCATAGTTTATAAGTCCAATTTTTGGTTATTTTCATTATTAATACTTTTCCATTCATCTACCCTTTCTAAGAGAGAATACAATATGTTTCTTTCTTTCTTTTTTTTTTTTTTTTTTTTTGAGATGGGTTCTCACTTTGTCCTCCAGGCTAGAGTGCAGTGGCACAATCCTGGCTCAGTGCAACCTCCAGCTCCCAGGTTCAAGCAATTCTCCTGCCTCAGCCTACTAAGTAGCTGGGACTACAAGCGCGTGCACCATGCCCAGATAATTTTTGTATTTTTAGTAGAGACCAGGTTTCATCATGTTGGCCAGGCTGGTCTAGAACTACTGACCTCAAGTGATCCACCCGCCTCCGCTTCCCAGAGTGATGGGATTACAGGCACGAGCCACCGCACCTGGCCAAGAAGACAATTTGTTTCTAAGTTGATAGTCTATCATTTATCCACATTTCTATGATGAATTTAAGTAATTTCTAATTTCTCCCTATTGAAAATAATGATGGAACAAATAATTTCATTTATGTATATTTTTGTTCATTTGAACAATTTCCTTAGAATAAATTCCAAAGCATAAGCCAGTAGATCAAAGAGAATTAAATCCTTTTATTTTTAAAAACATATTGGCAGATTTCCTCCAAAAAGCACTATGCTAATTTACAATGCCCCCAGAAAAATATTAGTATGCCTTTTTGGTAGTATTATTAACTGGACCATCGATATTCCTTTCTTATGCCCCTTTAATAGTGTAGGATGGTTCATTTACTCTTTTTTATATTAGCATTTCTTTAATCGCTACTAGTGAAAAGAACATAGTCCCATGTATACATGTATGTGTTAAAAGTGCATTCATTTTCTTTGTCCTTTTGTTGATCAAGGTCTTAGTGTTGGCCATGTATATTTGAATATGTTTTTAGTTATTAACCCTTCTTCACGTTATCGTTATTTTGGTCATTTTACTGATGCTTAATGGGGAAGAATCAATTTCACTAGGGATAAAAGTCAGAAGAACAGAAATTGTGAGTTCCTTTGTGAAGATCCAAGGACCTTCAAGGACTCCTGAAGAGCCAAGAATAATCATTCCTATTTTTCATCTCCAATGGAAAAGAGAGGCCATTATTCCTTTCTAGCCTATTCTGGAACAAATAATTAAATTTTAGTGTAAACTAACAAAGGAAACACTGCAAGTTAAAGAAATGTAGTCTCTACAATTTGTTAGACTTTTTATTTTTTATTTTTATTTTTAGTTAGACTTTGTTTTTGAGAAGGAGTCTCACTCTGTTGCCCAGTCTGGAGTGCAATGGCTTGATCTCCACTCACTGCAACCCCTGCCTCCCAGGTTCAAGTGAGTCTCCCTGCCTCAGCCTCCCTAGTAGCTGAGATTGCAGGTAGGCAGCACCACGCCCGGATATTTTTGGTACAGACAGGGTTTTGCCATGTTGGCCAGGCTGGTCTCCAACTCCTGACTTGAGGTGATCTGCCCGCCTTGGCCTCCCAAAGTGCTGGGATTACAGACCTGAGCCACCGTGCCAGGCCGCAAGCTAATTTTCGTATGTTTAGTAGAAGCTAATTTTTGTATGATTAGTAGAGATAGGGTTTCACTCCATGTTGGCCAGGCTGGTCTCGACCTCGACCTCAGGTGATCCACTGGGCTGGGCCTCTCTAAGTGCTGGGAGTACAGGCCAGAGTCACCTTGCCCAGCCAGCATTTATGTTACTTAAATTGCAAAGTAACTGGCCAGGCGGTGGTGACTCATGCCTGTAATCCCAGCATTTTCAGAGGCCGAGGCAGGTGAATCACCTGAGGTAGGGAGTTTGAGACCAGCCCGACCAACATGGAGAAACCCTGTGTCTACTAAAAAAATATACATATGTATATACAAAATTAGCCGGCATGGTGGCACATGCCTGTAATCCCAGCTACTGAGGAGGCTGAGGCAGGAGAATCGCTTGAACCTGGGAGGCGGAGGTTTCAGTGAGCCCATCACACCATTGCCTTGTAGCCTGGGCGACAAAAGAGAAGCTCATCTCAAGAAAAAAAAAAAAAAAAAAAAAAAAAAAAAGAAAAGAAAAGAAAAAAGAAATTGGCCAGACACGGTGGCTCAAGCCTGTAATCCCAGCACTTTGGGAGGCTGAGGCGGGCGGATCACGTCAGGAGATGGAGACTATCCTGGCTAACACGGTGAAACCCTGTCTCTACTAAAAATACAAAAAAATTTAGCCAGTCATGCTGGTAGGCACCTGTAGTCCCAGCTACTCTGGAGGCTGAGGCAGGAGAATGGCGTGAACCCAGGACGCGGAGCTTGCAGGGAGCCGAGAATGCGCCGCTGCACTCCAACCTGGGTGACAGAGCGAAACTCTGCCTCAAAAAAAAAAAAAAAAAAAAAAAAAAAATTACAGTGGGGCACGGTGGCTTATGCTTGTCATGTAGTCCCAGCACTTTGAGAGGCCGAGGCAGGTGGATCATGAGATCAGGATCAAGACCAGCCTGACCAACATGATGAAACCCTGTCTCTACTAAAAAATACAAAAATTAGTTGGGCGTGGTGGCCCACACCTGTAATCCCAGCTACTTGGGAGGCTGAGGCAGTAGAATTGCTTGAACCTGGGAGGCAGAGGTTGCAGTTAGTCGAGATTGCGCCCCTGCGCTCCAGTCCAGGCAACAGAGCGAGACTCTGTCTCAAAAAAAAAAAAAAAAAAAAAAAAGTAACCAAGGCAGAGCACCGAGAGGAGAGGTTTGGGAGATGGTTTAGTGAAGTAATCCATATTTTCTGATGATAAATTGGCACCCAGTCAATTTATTCATCAGAAAAGAATACATCGGCCTGGTGTGGTGACTCGTCCCCTCTGTCATCGTCACCAGCAGCGCGGAGCCTTGAGCCAGAAACCTCCAGGGGGCCTAAGTCAGGGGGTGGGTCCCCCGCTGCAGAAGGGTGGAACAGTCGCTCAGTGCCACCCCAGAGGTTGCACCGTGCCCAGCGCCAGGGTCCAGCTCCTGGATCGCAGGTCGAGGAGGGGCCGGGAGTGGCTATGTCAGGCGGGCTTGTGTGGTATGGCGCCGCCCATGTTCCACGGGTGGCTCACTGCAACCTCCGCCTTCTGGGTCCAAGCTATTTTCCTGCTTCAGCCTCCCTAGTAGCTGGGATTACAGGAATGTGCCACTATGCCCGGCTAATTTTGTATTTTTTTTTTTAGTAGAGATGAGATTTCTCCATGTTGGTCAGACAGTTCTGGAACTCCTAGGCTCAGGCAATCTGTCCCGGGATCAGGACTGTGTGATCCTGGGCAGATCGCCTGAGCCTAGGAGTTCCAGACCCGCCTGACCAACATGGAGAAACCCCGTCTTTACTAAAAAAAAATACAAAATTAGACTCCACCATGGACTCAGGTACAGCTCCTACCTGAACATGGCACGCAGCAGCAGGGGCTGCAACCCTGACACTGTCAGCCTCACCAGCAGCGCGAATCCTTAGGCCAGAAGCCTCTGGGGCGCCTAAATCAGGGGGTGGGTCTCTGACTGCAGGAGGGCGGGAACTGACCCTCAGTGCCACCCCAGAGGCTGCACCGTGCCCAGTGCCAGGGTCCAGCTCCTGGATCGCAGGTCGAGGAGGGGCCGGGAGTGGCTATGTCAAGCGGGCCGTGTGGCATGGCGCCCCCCATGTTCCGTTCCAGGGAGGCCCGCCAACACGGAAGTGCCTGAGCGGCAGTTGCCACCTGCACGCGGTGCCTGGGGAACGTGGCCAGGGCGCTTGTCTCCTCAGCCTGCTGAGCTGCGCATGTCCTGATGGCTAACGGCTCTGCTCTGCGCGTTTCTGCTGAGAGAGGCCTGAGTGTGCAAGAGCTTGGCGAAAACAGAACTTTTTACGGGTGTCGAGGCACTGCGTGGACTGAAGAAGGGCAAGGACGATCTGGGTGGGAGGGGGCGGGTGGTGGCTGGGGAAGGGCTAGCGGGAAGCTAGGGCCAACGGAGGGGTTTGGGGGAGGGCGATCCGGAGGCGCGGGCTCTCTCTAGCAGGTTGCCGCAGCCATGCAGTGGCTCTCTCCAGTCGGTGGTGGCAATGACTTGCCCACGGGCCAGGAGCGCCCGAGCCCCTTCAGCCAGCTAGTGTACACCAACAACGACTCCTACATCATCCAGTACGGGGATCTTAGAAAGATCCATAAAGCTGCCTCCCGGGGCCAAGTCTCAAAGTTGCAGAAGATGACAGTGAAGAAGAAGACCATCAACCTTAATGTAAAAGACGCCAGGAAGAGGTACCAGGCCCTGCTTGAGCCGGGACTGCAGAAGGAGATGGTGGCTGCAGGAGGATTTCCCCTTCAGAGTCGGGGGCTGGGGGGCCTGGGGAGGAAGGGAGCAGGTGGAGGAATGGCTGGCGGCAGGGCGGCCACCATGGGCCCCAGGGTCTAGGCCTTCTTCCAGGGCAGGCCCCCAGGCCTGGGATGGGGGCGCCCTGCTGGGCAGAAGGCCCAGGCCACCTTAAAATCAACCCCAAACTTTAGCTGCTTTCTCCTTCACTCCTACTTCCTCTCACAGAGCACTGTGTAGAGAATTTTAATGATTTAACTCACAAAATTAAGTACATACAGGATTTTACTTTTAATGTACAAGCTTTAAAAGATAATGTTAGCTACATTATGAAATGGTGCATAATGAAATAATTCCCATAATATATGTACTTCTTGGCTAAACATTCTTTGGATAAAGTCCAATATCCATTTTGATATCAATGAATGTCTATGTAAATATGTTCTTTGCTGAGGGACCTTAGAAGGAAACTTTGAGGTGGGAAGATGGTTTATGTTCTTGAACTTAAGAAGACTGATTTTTCTTAAGATGCGAGTTCTTTATCAATTTTACATAAACCAAATAAAGTTATCAACGTTTTAACATTTTTTGAATTACACAGGCTTTTACTATTGTGATGACATTTTACATATTTTGTAATGGAGTAGAAAAGTCTTGCCCTTCTAGATACCAAAATGCGCTATTAACTTGCACAAGATGGGCCGGGCGCGGTGGCTTACGCCTGTAATCCCAGCACTTTGGGCAGCTGAGGCGAGTGGATCACCTGAGGTCAGGAGTTCAAGAACAGCCTGGCCAATAAGGTGAAACACCATCTCTTACAAAATCACAAAAGTTAGCCAGGCATGATGTCGGGTGCCTGTAATCCCAGTTACTGGGGAGGTTGAGGCACAGGAGTTGCTTGAACCCGATAGGTGAAGATTGCAGTGAACGGAGATCCCACCACTGCAATTCAGCCTAGGTGACAGAGAATCTCTCTCTCTCTCTAAAAAAAAAATAATAATAAATAAAAAATAAAATAAATAAAAAAAATCACAAATTGTTTACTAACAGCTGAAAAGACAGGTAAATTAATTGTGACAGAATAGAAAATCCAGAAACACCCAAACATATGTAAGAATTTAGAACTTGGTAATGGTCACACTTTATACTACTAGGAAAAGAATTAGTTTCCTAAGTAAAATGCCTGCTTTTTGGAGAAAATTAGATTTTTATGCCAGAAAATAAGTTCCTGATGGAATATAGATTAAAAGTTTTTAATGTACAAAATGATAAAAATAACAGAAGAAAACATATATGCCTATTTACACAGATATATTTTTATGTTGACAAAACTTTTCTAAGATTGTCAGAAGCAAGCATTCTGAAGGGCAATTTAGTAAAACAAAAATTAAACCACCCTGCATATGAGAAAAAATAAAAGGCAGCATACTTGTAAAAATATTTACTATATGTGTGTGTGTGTATATATATATATTAGATTTAAAACTCTTCATTTTATAGAGAATTCACTCAAATCAACAAAAATCCCTCTAATTTAAAATTGGGCAATTTAAATTAGAGATCTAAATTGCAGATCTAAAAAAAGTACTTGGCCTGTAATTTAAAACTGGGCAAAGTCCTTTTGTAAGATCTGCAAGTGACCTATGCACAAAGGAAACAAATTTAGTGTTCCTGGTTAGGGAAGGCATTTAATTTAAAAAAGGAGTCAAATACTGTTCTCTATCCACAAAGTTTGTGCGGATAAAAAGCAGTGATATTTATAGTACTCCTTAAAGTTTAAGTTGCAGATGACTTTTCAAATAGACAATATGATGGTAAGTACCATATTTAAAAAATTGTATATGCCCATTAGTGGTCAATTCTATTACACAAAAATATTTTTAGAAAATAATGAAACATACAATTTCTTTTCTGAGCACTGCTTGAAATATCAATGTATTAAAAATCCATTTAATGGCTTTTATAAGTACATTTCAGTGAGTTTACAGCATGGGATAATATGTGATCACTCAAGGTAGAAATATATTCAGAAATATGTTGACATTTGAAAATGTATTTTGGTATACTAAGTGAGGGTAAAGTAAAGTTCAGTTTGATTATACATACACAGACTATGGTCTTGTGTTATCTGAAATTATGTACAAAATATAAAATTTGTGAAGGACATTTGTTTTTATATAAAATGTTTTTCCTTTTTATTATCTTTGATTTCTGCATTGAGCATGGACAATGCTATTAGTAAAAGTTTATTATTAATAAAATAATTTTTGGGAGGAGCAGCAATATGAATTTTACACAGATAAAATAGTTTCTTGCTTTCTATATTTTAATTTTTATTTTTTGTGGATTAGTATGTTCTGTGAACTTTTAGCATCTTCAGAAGAGAATCTTTTTATCTGTGCTTATTGATTTACATATTTTATTAGACACATTTTTATTATATAGATTTATTACATGTCAATAACTATAGATTAATCGCTTTAGTGTAGTGTTATTAGAAAAATAAAAGAGCAAATATAAGTGCTTTATTTATAGCAGTTTTTTAAGATACTGAACTTCCCAACTGTACTGATCCATTCTTTTAATCCATTTATCGCATGTAAGCTGAATGCCTATTATGTAGAAGATACATTCTAACTCTCAAGACCCTTTCATCCTTAAAAATTTCACACTTACTTGCTCAGCCTGAGCAAAGTGAGAGATTTAAAATTGGAGTATTAGGATTGAATCTCAATTGAAGCTTTTCCTCTCATCTTTCAAACAAAAACACTTCTGAAGTGAGAAACTAGTAATTTTGGAAATTTATAATAGCTTTAAATAGCAATATTAATCATTGGAAATACCTAATTTACATGTATTCTATAAATCTAAATAGAATTTACATACATTCTATAAATCTAAATACAGAATTAGATGAGCCATACCTATTTATTTGAATCCCAAGTTTCCTTTGGCTTGAAGCTTTTAAAATATTAAAGAAGTACTGTGTTTTAATAATTTGTTGTTTTTATGTCAACTCTCCTTTTGCTTAGTACTCTAAAAGGCTAAAATTTTTTTCAGTGTTAATCCTGTGACTAGGACTGCCCTTGTCCTGTTGTATATACTATATTCCACTTCTTGGAAGGCACTGTGAATTGTGTGATGCCTCCTTATTTTATGCACCAGTAAAAGATTGTTTAAATTTCTGCCAAACATAGTGGCAATAAATAATGAATTATAAGTGGCATTTCAATCAGAAATGTTAAAATATGAGAAATTGAGCATCTTAGAATCATTAAAACACAATGTTATCTCTAACCTTTAAAACACACCACAAAGTAGGCATAATTGCACCATTTTACTTAAAATGTTGTCTTTGTTAAGCAGTAGTCATAATTATAGTATCTAACAATTCCCGAGCTGTTACATGTGCTAGGAACTCTCCAAAATACTTTGCATAGATTCTCATTGAGGCATCATAGTGATAACCAGTGAGATAACTGCTGTATTCATCTTCATTTCATTGATGAGAAAATTGAGGTGCAGAAAGTTTAAGTGACAGCTAGAAAGTGAAAGACCTTAAAGTAATATTCAAGCCCAAGTTGAACTGAATCCAAAGACCAAGCTCTTTCTATTCAGATGGACCACTCTTTCATTAATGCAGTGAGTAATGAGAGCAAATGAATGCTGTACTTTCTTCAGGAGAATATTAAATATTTGTTTTGAAGGCAGAAAAAGAGCATGGCATTTAATGTTTACAATTACATAAATAATTGTATGTTTTGAGACAGTGGACTACACTTTGCCAACAAGTCCTCTCACTCTCACAGGACTGCTCTACACTGGGCCTGTGTCAACGGCCATGCGGAAGTAGTAACATTTCTGGTAGACAGAAAGTGCCAGCTTGACGTCCTTGATGGTGAAAACAGGACACCTCTGATGAAGGTAAACAGTAGCCAGTTTTTTTCAGCAGGAGATAGATTTAGTTTAAATACATAGAATAAAAATGAATTTATCTCATTGAAATACAACTAGTTTTGAAACCTGTGGAATATTTATTTTGATTTCCTATACTTTATAATTTATATTCTTTATAATTTATATTATAAATTATTTAGTTTATAATAATTCTTGCTTTAATACTGACAGGCTCTACAATGCCAGAGGGAGGATTGTGCAAATATTCTGGTAGACTCTGGTGCCGGTCTAAATATTGTAGATGTGTATGGCAACACAGCTCTCCATTATGCTGTTTATAATAAGAATTTGTCAGTGGTGGCAAAACTGCTGTCCCACGGTGCAGTCGTCGAAACGCAAAACAAGGTAGACATTAACCAATGTTATTTTCAAAATATTTGAAATCAATTTGTTTTAACATTAACATGTGTACGGTTTTTTATATTTGGAAGCTCAAACATTCCTTGAATGAAAATAGCTTGAAAGAAGTTAATTGTCTAAGATTTTACTTTAAATATTTATGTTTTTACAAGAACTATTAGAGAGTATGGCTTTTCTGTGCATTGATGGTAAATATTTGAATTTGTTAAAGGTAAAAGTTTTTCAAATATTCTTTCCCACACAAGTGTTTTTTTTCTTTCCAGTTAGTGTAAAACTAGAGGAAAGCAAAATTTGCCTGCATAAATTGAGTCAACATGTAAAATTTAGAAAATATGCAGAAATCTGGGTTTCCTCTTAAAGGATTGAATCTGGTGTCTCTTGAGCCCATATGACTGTTTGGCATACTCTGAAGACGTTCTAGCTTTACATAAAGCATATGTTTCCAGTTTGCTTCTGTGCCCACCTAGTTACATCACTTACTTGACTTATCTCTTTTGCCTCTGCAAATATTTCAGTTATCAATTCCTCTTTCATAGTATATTTTGGTAAAGATTTCAAGGTATTCAAGACTGTTGATAGGTGTTTATAATATATAGTTTGTATAGTTTATATTTTACATTAATTTATTAATAATGGGGTTGACTTCTAGAATTTAGAAGACTTTTTAAACAATGATTTTTCTGTATATAAACCACAAATAATTATCTTCTATTAAAATGCCTTTAAGCCTTTTTAGATTAATCATGGTTATATTTGAATAGGTTATGCCTATTGCAGAAAATATTACATCCTTCTCCTCAGAATTGTCCCTTAAAATTCAAGTGATTTAGTGGCTTCTATTATGCTAATCC
The DNA here is from genome assembly GCF_037993035.2 of Macaca fascicularis. Taxonomy (NCBI): domain Eukaryota; kingdom Metazoa; phylum Chordata; class Mammalia; order Primates; family Cercopithecidae; genus Macaca; species Macaca fascicularis. The sequence goes on along the minus strand of NC_088383.1, from coordinate 48,914,873 downwards.
ATATAGATGAGTTAGAACTTTCATTAATAAGTCATTTTATTCATATTTTTGATATTTTGCCAAAAATTAAGTAGCAACTACATAGAAACCAGAATAAAAATGGATTGTTGAATTTTAAGAAGTAGATATACATTAGAATCTTAGGATTATCATTATAATTGAGAATAATCTTTCATACTGAATTTTTAATAGCTGAGATAAAATTCTATTGTCTTGTAATAGGAGAAACCCCATGGACCATTTAATAATAAGCAATCAAAGTTCATTTGAAGCCAATCTCTATTAATTTAGAGTCACTTCCTTAGTGACCCATGTAGAACAGGTGTGCTTGACATCGGCATCTGGGATCTTGGGATTATTGATAGAAGAGAATCAAGCGAGTTGGTATTACCCAAAGGAAACCTCCATTTTTCTTGGGAAACTTTCAGATCTGTATCCCTGAAATTATAATTTGTCAAATGTTAATGTCTGCCACAGAAATATATTGTCAAATAAGGAATAGTCAAAGCTCAAGTCATTTATTGAATAATGGACATTTAATTCACAGTTTTATAATATTTCTTGAAAATAGATAATGGTAGAATCTGTTGAGGTATAGTGCTTCTGGTAAGGTAATTATCCTTTGGAATATAGTTTAAGAAACACTGCTTTAGAAGTAACAATTTAGATTACTAATTTAGTCAAAAACAAAGTATTTACTACTATGTCTTAGGGTTTAAGGATATAGAGATAAAAGATACAGCCCTTGCCCTCAAGAAGCTCTTGGTTTAGATGGGAAACCATAAAATCATTATAATATAATGATTTTTGGAGATAACCAGAGTTAACATGGTGATGCAGAGGCTGAATATTTACAAGGGAAGGTGCAGTGCATGGGAAAGCACAGAAAAGGGACAAAGAAGGGACTGCTATTGACTTACTTTCTATTTTATGTGTTTAAGTTCATAGGATATTATATAAGGTTTTCAGTTCAGCTGAGAAATATGTAATTTCCTGAATTTTAAATTGTTTTGCTATTTTACAGGCTAGCCTCACACCACTTTTACTGGCCATAACGAAAAGAAGTCAGCAAATTGTGGAATTTTTACTGACAAAAAATGCAAATGCGAATGCAGTCAATAGGTTTAAATGGTATAGTATTTCTTTTTTTATTAAAAAACACTTGTGCAGTGTTCTAGAGTAATAACACTTGTTCTAGAGTAATAACAATTTTAAATAACATTTACTTAAAATTATTAGATTATAGTGAAAATATCAACACAAATTATCAGAAGAAAAGCAATTATTTTGACTGGTCAACATAAAGAACAGTATATAGTAGGATTTATCTTCTCTTATTATATTGACTGATTCCTATGTGTAATCTGATGTTTTTGGTTGCATTATCTTCTGTTAGCTACAGTGGTTCTCTATTAGTTTTAAGAAGTATGAACTTTTTAAGTTTACTTTATAATTCAATATTGAATGATTAACACTTTTATAGTATTTTTCTGACTTCTGTTTTTTATACACTTTTTAAAAAATGCAATATTTCCTGGGCATGGTAACTGTCGCCTGTTATCCCACCACTTTGAGAGGCCAAGGTGGTTGGATCACTTGAGGCCAGGAGTTTGAGACCAGCCTAGCCAACATGGTGTAACCCCGTTTCTACTAAAAATACAAAAATTAGCTGGGCATGGTGGCACATGCCTGTAGTCCCAGCTACTCGGGGGGCTGAGGCAGGAGAATCGCTTGAACCTGGAGGCAGAAGTTGCAATGAGCTGAGATAGTGCCACCACACTCCAGCCTGGGTAACAGAGCGAGATTCTGTCCCAAAGGAAAAAAAAACAAAATTAAATAGAAATAGGAGTTTAAAACCATTTTGTCTTTAGGGTAACTGTTTGCTTTAAGTTGTTTCATTTGAAGAATATTAATTTTAGGTTATCCCTATGTGACTATTAATTGCTATCACCAGATACTGTGAATTTATTATTATTTTTCCTTTTTTATTCATAGTGTATTTTTATTTTTAATTTGTATGGGTAGAGGGAAGAAATACATCTTTAATTGGATTAACATTTTAGTTAATTAAGATAAGCCATAGGTGAGTAATAAAGAGCAAAGAGGCTTTTGATTCATACAAGACTGAGTTTAATTTCTAGCTTCCTCACTTGATAGGTGTGACCTTGCAAACATTACTTAATACCAAGTATGATTTTCTATATGAAAAAGAGAATAATAATATGTCCTTTAAGGATGATTGCATTGAAGTAACATTATGAATATCAACAGCATTTAATTCAGGATCTCATACATTCTTATCAGCATCATTAACTAAACTTACCATGACTACTACTAATATCATTATTCCTAATATTATTTTAAGCCTTCAGATTGCTGTCACTGGTCTGACTTCTAGCTGATTTTGAAGTATAAACTATTACATCAGACTAAGGAAGGAATAGATAATTCTTCACTTAAATCTTTGCCTCTGTTAGATTAGTGAACAGAGCATAATTTCTTGCCCCTCAAAGGACTTTATATTAGTCAATTCTAGTATGCCATATCCCATTGGGACATGAGTCTTTTTGCTCCTTCCTTTAAGCCTTCGTGGTGATTTACAAGGATAAACATTTGAGCACTCAAGATATTTATGTTTGTTAGTACATGTAAATGGTTAATTCTACACTGACAGGCACATATTAAATTGGTTCTGCTCATAATAATGAAGTGATCTCTTTGTTATTTTAGCACAGCTCTCATGCTCGCTGTATGTCATGGATCATCAGAGATAGTCGGCATGCTGCTTCTGCGAAATGTTGACGTCTTTGCTGAAGATACGTGTGGAATGACTGCAGTACGTTATGCTATTGCTTGTGGATTTGATCAGTAAGTGTTTACATTTAGAGGCTAGGTGAGATTTTATAGTTTGTTTCAGGTAGTTTTTGAATGTGAGTTAGTTCACTTCATCAGCCAGAAACTAGGCAAAAAGCTAGACTAGTTAGGAGTATCGTGTCCAAGATTCTTTATTTAAGGACTTTCAACAACTTTATCCCTAATGTTGTCTAGTTGATTTTTCTAATTAGTTATTTGGGTCTTGAAACGTCCACTTTAGCAGAAAACCTGATAGTGTCCCCTAGGGGCTGTCTTCCATATCTAAATACTTGAATTTAAAAAAAAAAATCCAAAGGGTTCCCTAAGTCCAAGGAAGACATTCTTTTTGTATAAGTCAAAAAGATTGGAGGCGGAAATCGCCATATCTCAAGTAAGTTGGTTAGATTTAACAGAGTTCAGCCTCATCCATCATTGACCAGTCTTCATGTATAAAAGTAGGAATTTTGTTGTTTCCATTGATTCTATTGCTGCATCATTGCCACTGAAACTGCTCCTGCAGTCTGGTAATGATTGACCTTTGTGACCTTACTGACATAGATCCCTCAGCCTTTATGGTGATCCATATGTAGACTTCAAAGTCATTAGTTTTTTAAAGTTCACATACATATTCTCAGCCATTATTTCCAAAGTACCAGCACCCTGCTCTGGCAGCTAGGACTTTTAACTTTAGCCACCCACATAGTGAGCAAATTGACCCTTCTCCTCCCACTCAAAACCTGATGTGAAACCCACATCTTAGCCTGGACTTGGCCTAGACCTTCATGGTAAGTTATCCTTTCAATGACTTTTTTCTATTTTCTCTAGCAAATATTAGTTGTGATAGTTTAAAACTGTAAGACAGGTTGAAATAATGTTACAGGAATAAATTAGAGATCCATTTTTATTTTGTTACCAGATCTATATCTCTGGCAATTTATATCCCGTGAGGCACCATTTTATAGGTAGTGGAAGGCCTCATCTTATTCTGTAAGATCCTATGTCATCTTTCCAAATTTGTAGTCGGTTCCAACTTGTAGTTGTCCCCTCAAGTGATTCTTTTTTCCTAAAAGCAAAAATCTCCCATGCTACTTGCATCTCTATCTCGAGTTTTTAAAATATTTTCAAATTCTGCATTACCATGAAGCCATTCAATAGACTTCACTCTATCTCAAGTAAGTTAGTTAGATTTAACAGAGCTAAGCCTCATCCATCATTGATCAGTCTTCATGTGTAAAAGTTGGGATCTGTTCTGGCTTCAGTGGTACATATACTAAAATTGAAACAATGTTGAGAAGATCAGCATGGTCCCTGCACAAGGATGGCACACAAATCTTTGAAGTGTTGCATATTTCTTGCAGTACCCAAAAAGGACGTTTGACTACTTTCTAACTAGCTCCAAGGAAATGGTGTGAGTCAAAGCAAAATGCGTGGCACCAAGTATTGCAGTTGTGATTTTCATACAAAAAATATTTATCTAAGGTGATGTATGAAATGAGATGTGGTGAGTAACACATAGGATCTTCTGTGCAAATATGTTGTAAGTAGGCATCTCAGAAATGAGAAAATAACAATTTGCATCTTCTTTGTGGAACTTACAAAAAATAGTGGTAGGGTTTTGTCTTCCACAGCAGCTGGAAATGAACATAGTGACTAAGCCTCATTTTAACAAAGATTTGTTAGTTCAGGTTTAAGGAGGTAGATAAAGAGTCGTAGTAGTCCGAGCCAGATGCTGACATCTATTAGTTTTCTGCCCTTGGTGTGACTGATGAGCTCAGTAATAGAGGATAATCAGGTTATCCAATTTGATGAATTAATACATTTATAAATAAATTTCATTACAAATTATAAAATAGCTTAGATGCCTTGAATTACAAGCCACAGAGACTAGAACATCTAATAACCAAAAGTAGGAATTAATAACAGAAAACTGCAACATTTGAACATTATAACCTATGAAGAAACACTTTTTTAAAAATATTAAATTTATTTTTTGTAGAGACACGGTCTTCCCTTGTTGCCCAGGCTGGTCTTGAACTTCTGGGCTCAAGCAATCCTCCTGTCTTAGCATCCCAAAGTGCTTGCATCACAGGCATGAGCCACTACACCAGGCCAACACATTGGGTTTTATTGGGAATTTTAAAATAGTTTCAGCAACAAGGTTCAAGAACAAGTTATTTCATTGCTTCACTATTTCTTTGAGCATTTAAAAAATGTTATCTCGTTAAATCTTTATAATAACCTAGTGAAATGAGGCTCTAAAATCCTCATTTTTAGAAGACATTGAGCCTAAGAGAAGCAGCTTGTTCAACAAAAAGTACCTATTGGTAACATGCTAGAACTTTTTCTGAGTTAGGAACATTTTCCATTAAGCCAAGCTAACTGTAGTTAATTTACTGAGTTATACTGCCCTCAATTCATGACTATTTCATCTTACTTTAATTCTTCTTTAATTAGAAACTTAATAAGTTCATAGAGCTAACAAACTTAAAGTCTATGGAATAAGTAATGTTCTGATATTAGCTCTGATATTGTCTGAAATACTCTTAAGAACTTAATACATTTGGTAAATGTTTTTTATAATATCAGTGTTAAAATAGTAATTTTATTTATTACATTTTAATACCTAGCATTCATCAACAACTTTTGGAATATATACGAAAATTATCTAAAAATGCCGGTCCAGGTAAGACTTCTGATAGTAAACTACTCTTGGTGGTGCTACCATAAGATTATGGAAGTGTTGATCACAAAAAGGCAATTCAAAAAGCAATGTGTAAATAGCATGTGTTTACATATGTACATATGTGTGTGTGTGTATATATATATGTAGCTTTAATTTTTAGTTTATAATTCAGAATTAGTTAATAATTTCATTGTAGGTAGTTTATAATCTCAAAAAATATTATCTGAAAAAATATTTGTTTAATTATGGTCCCTAAAATCCTATATAATACTTTTCTATACATAAGTAATGCGATTTTTAAATTTGTATATTGTATGTTTCCTCAATTGTCCTAACAACTTAGGCTTGTTATAAAATGTATAACCCTTGTTGTGATTGATGAGCTCAGTAATAGGGGATGCTTAGGTTAGCCAATTTAATTTAAACAGCTGAAAATCTGCTTCATATATTAACGAATTCATATATTTATAAACAAATTTTATTACAAATTATAAAGTAGCTTACATGCCCTGAATTACAAGCCACAAAGAATTGAACATCTAATAATGAAAAGTAGGAATTAATAACAGAAAGCTGTAACATTTGAATATTATAACCTGCGGCGGTCTGTCCTACAGATGATTGAGACACATACCGAGACACCCATATTCAGTGAAAGAGCAGCAAGGGTTCTGAACTGATTACAGACACCAAGGAAGGTGCTGTAAAGAGTCAGCAGCCACAGTCCTGGCTAGCTGGCCCTGTGGGCATTTATTAGCAAAGTTTTAATGACAAAGGCTGTGAGTCAACACACCTGTGGGTAATTAATCTGGTCACCCCCACCCCAGGAGAGCCATCCTGCCCATGGGTGATCAAAAGTTAGTCTTAAGACCACATAAGTAAATAAGCTATTTAGATAAACTACTCTACCTTCCTTTGTACCCACTTTAAGCTATTTAATCAAGGTAAGAATTAGGCTGCTTTCAGCCATAACCTTATCTTGAGACTTTTACAAAACCCTCTGGCCTTCCAAGAAGATTTGTGTCTATGTCCTATAACTTCATATTAAAATGTTTTTCACCAGCCTGACTGAACTCCCACAATAACCGATGAAGAAACATGGTTTTTTAAATTAATTAATTAATTTATTTATTTATTTATTGTAGAGACAGGATCTCCTTATGTTGCCCAGGCTGGTATTGAACTTCTGGGCTCTATTTAATTTTTACAATACATAGTTTGGATTTAGTAAGTGAGAACTAATTACAGTTGAGTCTTGAGCAATGAGAGTTAGGGTGCTGATCCCCCATGTAGCTGAAAATCTGCTTCATATGAAAATCTGTTTCTTTTGACTCCTCCAAAACTTTACTAGTAGTTCACTGTTGATCTGGAGCCTCACTGAAAGCATAAACAGTCAATTAACTCATAGTTTCTATTTTATATGTGAGCTGGAAGAAAGAAACTTTTATAAGAAAGAAAAAATATATTCACTATTGAGTGGAAGTGAATTATTATACATAAAGGTCTTCATTCTTATTTGCCTTCATGTTAGTAGTCTGATAAGGAGGAGGCAGAGGAGAGATTTGTCTTGCTATCTTGCAGTGGCAATGGAAAAGAAAAATCTGTCTATTAGTGGGCTGCTACAGTGAAACCCTTATTCAAGGATCAACTCTGGGACATAGTGACTTGTGTCACTAAAAAAGTAACTATCTTTAGAACTTGAAATTTAGTAACACTTTTCTGGCACCATAAACAAATGCCAACAAGAATCACAAAACTTAGCCAGAGTGCCTCAGTACCAATAGGAGATTATTTTTCAAAGATACTTACTGAATGTAGAAGTCAGAAAAGCAATTTTTTTGTTGAGAAGCGCAGGTTATGTTACATAGTCTTGTACCAACAAGGTCTCACTATTATCAACTTCATTCCCCCTAAGTTGAAACCAAATAAGATATATTTACTTCATTAGAACAAGATATGTTGTTCTATCTGCTGGATAATTAGTGTGTTAATAGTAATTTGTTACAACAAGAGACTGTGTTTCTAATAGTCAAAATATTATCATTATAAATATTCAAATAGCTTAACTCTAGGCTCAACAAATTATAATAAAGTTACACAAATTTTTCATAAGAACAAAAATGCTACTGTGATACCTAAATGTGACATAATGCATTGTACAATATGAACTATATGAACACTTATTTATTATATATTTATCAAAGGACCTCTATAAGTTAGGTTTTGCAAGTTGCAAGAGACAAAGGTAGAATACACATTGTTTGGGTCTTTGAGGTGCTCATAATACAGTACAGGTGTCCCTATTGAATTTCTGCATTTTTCCAACAGAATTTTCTAAAAAATATTTTTTATTCATTTATCCACTTGTCCACTTAACAACTGTCAGGAATCTTTATGGCACTAAGCATCTTCCTTGTTATTATCATTGTCATTTTTTATTATTTACTACTTTACTAAGGTACTAAGCATTTTTCTTGTTATTATCATCTTTTTATTATTTATTACTTTATTTAGTGCTTACTCTGTGCCAGAACCCCTTTGGGAGCTTATAATTATTACTTATTATGTCATGTTGTTACTGTATTCAGCATGTGTCAGACATTTTATATCCAAGGTGAAGAATTAAAGCTTTAAAAAGTTTGATAGTGTCCAGGCGCAGTGGCTCACTCCTGTAATCCTAGTACTTTGGGAGGCCAAGGTAGATGGATTGCTTGAGCTCAGGAGTTTGAGACCAGCCCGACTAACATGGTGAAACCTGTCTCTACTAAATATGAAAAATTAGTGGGGCGATGTGGCCCCTTGCCTATAATCCCAGCTACTTGGGAGGCTGAGGTAGGAGAATTGCTTGAATTGCATTGAGCTGAGATCACACCACTGCATTCCAGCCTAGGTGACTGAGCGAGACTCTGTCTCAAAAAAAAAAAAAAAAAAAAAAAAATATGGGCTACAGAGGAAATATCACAGACTCACAAATGAAAGTAGATTTGTATATGTTTTTAAAATTTATAGTAGAGAAGTGTTCTCATGAATGTGTGTGTGATTAACCTTTTATAGATCAGATGATCCCATCAGAATCCAAACAAAAGGACAAAGAAGAAAATTCTTGGGATTTAGAGGTACTATGTATTATTAAAGTTTTTGTTTTAATATTAGTACTGCATGATATGAAAACACAAAATCAGAGGCTTAGGCTTTATTTTTTCACCTCTGCGTATGTCCACCCCAAATTGTTTTTGATATTTTTCAGAGTACACTGAATAGAGAATCTATGTGCTAGGTAGATTACTGCTTCATAGTGAAATTCTGCTTATTTGTAGGATTAATTTAAGAAGCCAGTGTGGTATAGTGTAAAAAATAAGGCTTAGAAGTCACTAGAAGTTCACATGGGATCTGAAGTACGTTTGTCTAAAAACAAAAGAATGACACTGAGTCCAGTTATGGGCAAATATATGATTCTGTGGCATATTTAGATGTACAGAAGTTCTAACTGGCTTCATAGAGAGACAGTTAAAACAGCAGTATTGTAAAAGTTGGGGCCAGAAAAGTTAATGGCTGAGACTTGAACGTATTGACGTATCTTTATTGTTCAGTATAGAGCTGAGGGAACATTTCAGGAGAAAGAAAAGTCTGAGGAATAGGAAACCTTGTGGGACTATAATAACAAGAGTATTGGTTGAGTATTCTTTTAAAAATATAAATTATTTTCACAAATAGAACTCCTTGAGGTCCTCTGTGGCAGTCAAGCTGCCTCAGGTTGAGTGTCAAATAATAGTGATGTATTTTAAGGTCACAACTATGGAAAGACATAGAAAGGATCTGACCTCTTACAAACAAGCAGCTGCTGCCTGGTGGTAACAGCAAAGGGTGGAAGTGAATAGACAGGTAGATTTTATCTGATTTGTCATGAGACAAAAAGACTTTAATATTGTTTGCTTTGATTTAGACATGACATAATTATTTTTCTTACTGCATTTACATTCTATTCAAGCACTTTCTGTCAGCATAAATTTTGTCGAAAACATATTGTTGATAAGTTAGATATTTTTAAGAGATAATTTTTGAAATATGCATGAGTGAATTTTTTCGTGAATGTGATGTGTTTTTCCTGCTCAGTAACCAATTTAATGGCCACATGAACATAAAGATAAGCTTGATGTAGACCGTATTACGTGAGGTTTTCTATCAAAATGTTTTGGTTGTTTATACATATCTGCTCTAAAATTGAATTGCTTGTGAAGCAGGAAACTGTGTTTTTAAAAAAGATTTGAATTAGAAAATTTTGATACTCTTCATTATTAGGATTTTTCCATTGAAATTATTTATTGATATTACTTTTAACAGAGTGACCGTGAGACTGTTTCACAGAAGGATGTGTGTTTACCCAAGGCTACACCTCAAAAAGAATTCCATATGATAAGTGAAAAAATTAGAAGGTAAGAACCATTTTTTACTTAAAAGCCATTTGACCAAATATTTCTCTAAACTGATGAGGAAGAATATCCTCTAATAGCCAAAGAGAATTATCTTCTAAATGCAAAGTGCGGAGAAAAAGAGAAGTGAAATGGTGATAAGTTATACGTCTTATCAAGTGTTGGCAACAGACTATATTGAGAGCGCTGAAACGGAGCTGAATTCCTAGTTTGAATTCAAGATATTCCAAGACCTGAGGAAAATAAGAAAATAAGAAAGAAGAAAGTAGTAAAAGAGGAAATGAAGACTGAGAGAGACAGAGTGTACAGAGAGTACATGAAGGAACAGGAAGCATGTTTATATAATGGAGGATGATAAAATGAAATAATTCTTTACAAAGAGATTGGGTATGGTTAGAAATTTGGGAAGAATAAAAAGTGACCTTCTAGTACCAAAATTTACCAGAGAATTACAGCAAAGGTATTCTGATTCTTCCTGTATTTCTCACTGGTGGGAAGCCATTAGGGATGGAAGCACTTGACCATGGAGAACTGTGTTCTATTTGCAGTAGGTGAGAGTAAGCCTATGTGCACAGCCACGTATGTATATAATTTGTCATATACAATCCATATATACCAGAAGTTTTCATAGAAAATCAGCTGGAAACCTGGTTAACAATTCACACTGTGATTCAGCCAACTTGGGATTCTGCATTTTTAGTAAGTTCTCAGGCGATGCTGATGCTGGTGGTCCTTGGACCTTGCTCTGAGTAGCAAGAGGAGAGGCCATTCTTGGGAAAAATGTGGAAGAGGAGCAATTGAGTAGAAGGTTGCAATGGAAAAGGGTCAGGGGAAAGGATTATGTTGATCTTATTTTTGAGTATGTTTTGAGCCAGAGGTGAAGAAGGAAGGGGCAACACAATAGAAATTATAGAAGGAAGATATTACCACTAAACAAAGAGAAAGGAAAGAGTGGGGAAAAGAAGTTTAACAGGTGTTGAATGGGAAGAATCAAGAGCACAGGTCTAGAGATTATTTTTACTAAAGAGGAGAGATTGTGAGACAGGAAGCAGGGGACAAGAGAGAAGCCAGCTAGATTATTTTGGATTTTCTATGAAGGAAAATTGAGTGAACTCACTTCAGAAGCATCTAGAATATTTTTACTGCAGAATGTTAGAGTATTGGTGCGCCGGAGACGACTGGAATCATGAGGGTTAGTAGAATTGGACTAAACCTCAGTGTCTCATTAATTTTCTTTATTAATATGAGGCATCAAATATATATATGTATATATTTTGTTGATATTTGCAATTTGAATAAGAGATGCTTGAATGTAAGAACCTTGGCTTGGCTTTATTTTTAAGGAAGCAAATTGTGTTGGTAAAATTGCCATTTTATAAAAATTCATTAGAGAATAACATGATACACCAAACCAGACTAATTTAAGAAACCATAAAATTCTTAATTTATGACTTGAATACTTAAGTTATTGTTATTCATAGGTATTATGCTGATTTTTACATAGAAAATGTTATTAATATTTAACAAGTCTGTTGCAAATAAATTAAAAACAAATATATCAATATTGAAAGCTTATTAAATTTGCTATTGTTGATGAGGTTTGTGCATTTTCCTCCATGAGTGGATCAAGAAATACTGAGATGGCTAAGCTAGAAATTACAAAAATGTTGGCATACTATTATACCATATGGGTATGAAAATCAATGAATATTTATATTTAGTATTATGCCCTAAGTATATATCTAAGCTGATTAATTCATAACATTTTCACTGATGAGATGTTAATTCTACATTCAGCTGAACTCTCATTCAAACTGTACTTTCTCAATGACAGGGCATATTAAAGAACATGATGAATGTTTGTAATGTAATGATAAAAATTATTACTATTACTATTATTATTATTATTATTATTATTATTTTTGAGACGGAGTCTTGCTCTGTCGCCGAGGCTGGAGTGCAGTGGCTGGATCTAGGCTCACTGCAAGCTCCGCCTCCCGGGTTTACACCATTCTCCTTCCTCAGCCTCCCGAGTAGCTGGAACTACAGGCGCCTGCCACCTTGCCCAGGTAGTTTTTTGTATTTTTTAGTAGAGACGGGGTTTCACCGGGTTAGCCAGGATGGTCTCGATCTCCTGACCTCGTGATCCTCCCACCTCGCCCTCCCAAAGTGCTGGGATTACAGGCTTGAGCCACCGCGCCCGGCGATATAAATTATTATAATGTATTGCATTAAAGACACCTTGTGTAGCATTCAACGTTCAGCCTTTGCATTTATTTTCTCAGTGTCATGATTTGCTCCTCTGATTCAAGATCACTTCTCTCCTCATCACTGAGCATATACATATTGTTATTAACACTTTTTGCAAAAATCATATATAAATGGTTGTACAATGTTCTTGTCATTCTATAGCAACTTTTTATTTTTTTGTTCAGCGATTAGCTCATTTTTCATTTATTTTAAGATTTCAGGCTGTGCGCGTTGGCTGACCCTGTAATCCCAGCACATTGGGAGGCTGAGGTGGGCGGATCACGAGGTCAGGAGATCCAGACCATCCTGGCTAACATGGTGAAAACCCATCTCTAGTAAAAATACAAAAAATTAGCCAGGCGTGGTGGTGGGCACCTGTAGTCCCAACTATTCGGGAGGCTGAGGCAGAAGAATGGCGTGAACCCAGGAGGCATGGCTTGCAGTGAGCCCAGACTGCAGTACTGCACTCCAGCCTGGGCCACAGGGCAAGACTCCATCTAAAAAAAAAGAAAAAAAATTCATAGTGTGCATTTTTACTTTGCACCACTTAATTAGACTCTCTTCATGGTGACTAAAAAGCAATGTAAATATAATTACAGGTGTTAACAAGCCTTGGTTAAAGTGTATGTCCTACTTCATGCTATATTAGAAATTAAAAGTGAAGTACTCAAAATACAAGTATGTACAGCCATACATTTCAATAGCCATTACAAATGTGGCTCACTAATCTTTAGAGCTATGCCATGTGACCTGTCCTGACTCTAAAAAACTCCAATGTACTCCTTTATAAAAATAAAAGTAACAAAAAAATAACTAAGGTAGTATTTCCCTACCTGGTTCCTCTGCATGGATTTTGAACTTCAGGGATAATCAGATCACGATTTAAAACCAGTTTTCAACCATACATAGGATTCTTAAGTGCCAAGTGATAAATGGTTCCTTGATGATGAGATAGCCCTTAATGTTTCATCTCTTCGTGTTTTGCTTTTTTATCTTGTGTTAGAAAGTTTAAAGCCAGCTATTGTCTTTATAAGGGAAAATATTTTGGTTACATATTCATTTCCTGTCTCATGACACTCTGCTTTCTTTGCACTTAGTGAGGATGTACATTTATCAAATTTTTACCTCAAACAAGCAGATGAATTAATGGTATCATTTCTTATATATGAATTTCTAAGTTTTCTTCACTGCTTCAGAAGTAAATTTTAAAGATATTAATGCATCGAGAAGGACCTTCTCATTGTAATTAAAGCAGGTTTTTATTTAAAGTGTATTGAATACAATTTTAAGCACTTTTTTTCTAAAACACATACATGCAATATGGTCATGCATATTTAGCGTTCAAATGGGTAGACATAAATTTTGTGTGTTTTAGAGATTTTATATCCCTGAGTGTCTTAATTATTGATCAATTATCTCTCAAAGAAAACCACATATGTAGTTGGTATTTCTAAATGTACTAAAGTGTGTCATACTGAAAAAAAGTAGGGAAAAATGAGAGATTAAACATGTTTTATTCATATTATTTGATGAAATGAGATATATTTCTATATCAAAGAGATGTCTACTTTTTCTTGAAGCTTTTTTCTATAAGAATTTTTTCATAACAGTAGTTTAACAACTCACATGGTAGAACAGATAGAATTAGTTTTAGAAACAAAACAATTGTAATATACATTCCTTGAACACTAAAACTGTTATTTTCAATAACCATTATTCTAACATTGAAATACACAGGTTAATGATATGTAAAAAGCCTCTGGAAATTTACTTCTAGTTTTTGATACTTTCATATTAGATTTCTTTTTTTTTCTTTTATTGAGACAGTATCTTGCTCTGTCATCCAGGCTGGTGTGCAGTGTCATGATCTTGGCTCAGTGCAACCTCCGCCTCCTGGGTTCAAGTGATTCTTGTACCTCAGACTCCCATGTAGCTGGGAATACAGGCATGTGCCACCATACCTGGCTGATTTTTGTATTTTTAGTGGAGACTGCGTTTCACTATTTTATCCAGGCTGGTTTGGAACTCCTGGCCTCAAGAGATCCGCCCTCCTCACCCTTCCAAAGTGCTGGAGTTACAGGCATGAGCCACTGCACCTGGCCTATATTGGTTTGTTGATGGGTGTGCTTGAACCTTTTTGTATAAGTGGATCAGGAAATTTTAAGAGAGCTAAGCTAGAGAACCCCATCAATGTAAAAATACTTGTATTTCACAGAGGTACAAAAATGAATATGTTTATTAACTTTTATTCTATACGTAGATATGCTGATAAATTTAGAACATTCTCTGTAATGATAAGTAAATTGTACCTTTGAACTCTCATCACAGCTTTGCAATTCCTAAATTACAGGACAAATTGAAGAACATAATAGCTACATGTAGTATATTGACATAAGTGATTCTGATGTGTTTCCTTAACAATAAAATATTGCATTCTACCATTATCTTGGGTATTTATTTTTGTTGGGGGGTGGTGGGGGGCATGACTTGGTCATCTTATTGAATACAACTTCTTTCCTTATACAGCAGCTTACTCTTACTTCTATTAGGATTTTTGTGCTTTAGTTATTGTCACTTTAAATATATTTTCACTGTTGAAATCTTCACAGCATGTTTGGTGAAATCTATTTTTGAAATTTTCTTAGGTATATTTCTGTCAAGTAGGCATGTTAACAAATACAATCACCCAAAAGACCCTGAAACCTAGTGTAATCTCTTTTCAATCCAAGCATGAGGATTCATCTTCATATTCACACTGTATGAATGTTTGGTAGTCTTTGACAGGCTTGCACATAATCAATTATATACGTCCCTTTTCTTTTAGAGTCTCCTCATAAAGATGATCTTCTGAAGGTAATACCTTTTATATTTTTATCTTGAGTATTAACTATGTATTTTATGAAGTATACATTATATATTAATTATTTTGTTTCCAAACCCATTTAGCCTACTTGTGGAATGAAAGTTTCTATTCCAAATAAAGCCTTAGAAATGAAGCATATACAAACATTCAAAGCAGGTAAATTTTGTAATTTTAATTTTACTCTGGAAAGAAGAATATTAAAATATTTGAAATGCTGAGAGCCTTATATTCCCAATGTTGTTTTCTTTTCAAAATTTGATGGGAAAATTTGATACAAATAATGCCAATGTTAGTATTTATGTTTGAAAAAATGCCATTTACAAGCATAAGATTTAGAGATTAAAAAAAAAAAAATCCGCTTTACTTCATGTGGTTCTGCTTTAATGTCCTGATAGTATAAAGTTTCCAACTTGCAATTTCTGTATGTGCTTGGTTTTAAGGCAGGTGAAATTTGAGACTGTCAAATATTTGCAGTGGTTCAAATACTGATTGGAATTCTGATATTTACCTAGAGGAAAATTTCACTTGCTGACATGACAGTTGTGAGTGTTGTTACTCTGAGAATCTAAAGAAAATCAGTTTTTTTTCTTTTTAATTAGCTGACTGAATGTGTGTGTGAGTGTGACTTATAATATTAAAAAGTAAGTCAAGCAATCATTCCTTGATAACTCTTTGCTACACAGTGTTTTAGAAGAGTGACTCTTAAGCATTTGGCCTTGGTGTCTTTTTATGCTACTGTAATTAATTGCCTAGAGGTACAAAACAGCCTGAATTAGTTTTTGTTGTCATTTCCATGCATGTTTAAAACATTTTACAACAGGCTGTGCACGGTGGCACATGCCTGTAATCCTAGCATTTTGGGAGACCAAGGCAGGCAAGTAACTTAAGGTCAGGAGTCCCAGACCAGCCTGGTCAACATAGTGAATCCCCATCTCTACTAACAATAACAAAAAATAGCCAGTTGTGGTGGTGGGTGCCTGTAATCTGAGCTACTCTGGAGGCTGAGGCAGGAGAATCTCTTGAACCTTGGAGGCAGAAGTTACAGTGAGCTGAGGTTGTGCCACTTTAGCCTAAGAGACAGAGTGAGACTCCATCTCAAAAAGCAAACAAAAAAACAAAAATTCTCAACATATGTGTGCAGTTATAGACTATATGTAGAATTTGTTTTCTTATCTTACTGTACTGTACATATTATATTGGAAATTCCTTTTTTGTTTACTTATCATGTGTTTTAGTTGTACTTAATACAATTAGCTCCACTTTGATTTAAGGCCTCATAGTTTGTCATTTTAACTCTAAAAGCATTTAATTGGACTGTCTTTCATAGCCACTAAAAGTCAACATTAAATGACAGCTTGTATCAGAGAGCTTTTATTGAAGTGGGAGTATTTACTGCTTCAATTAATGTTAAAAATTAAAGTGAAAATATTTAACATACAGGAATACATTTTAAATATTTATCTTTTTGGAGACAGAATTTCACTCTTTCGCTCCTGCTGGAGTGCAATGGCGTGATCTCAGCTCACTACCACCTCTGCCTCCCAGACTCAAGTATTTCTCCTGTATCAACATCCCAAGTACAAATACTCATTTGTACCAGTCACTAGAAAAGCAAATGTGATTAGTGTGATTAGCTTAGAATCATTTCTTGTTTTGTAGATGAGATGGGAGTAATGGGATAATAAATATATAAATTAACTTGTGTTTCTGCAGCAAGAAAGAAGAAATAATGGTTATGTGTAGGAAGCCAGCAATGTTTTCTGCAGGGATTCATTGGAATTGTTTGAGCAGCGGAGTCCCAAGATTAGATTAAAGTATTAGGGCATTCTGGTCATGGTACAAACCAGAGATTTGCAAACTTCTCCTGTAAAGGGCCAAACAGGAAATATGTTAGGTGACGTGGTCTCTATCACAGCTTTCCAACTCTGCCATTGTAGCATGAAAGCAGTCATAGATAGTGTGTGAGGAAATAGGCATGATTGTACTCCAATAAAACTTTGTCTAAAAACCATTTGGTGAGCTGAATTTGGAATCCCATAACCATGGGTTATGGAATACAACAGTTTGCATTAGGTCCCTTAATTGAGCCTGCGATACCGATGCTCCACTAACTTTAAGCAGCTTTTTCAATACTTTTATATACTGTTTCTGCTGATAATTGTTGTCCCATGATGAAACCCTAGCCTGAACAATTCTCCCGGAACTTGGAAATCCCGAGTGGGCACCAATGACTTACTGACTCACTTACTGCGCAGTCCTTTTCACCTTCATTTTTGAGTGGTCCGTCGTGATCCTTTTGCAGCATTCATCTTGCGGGTCACCACCTGCGGGTTCCATCCTGTGGAACCTGACCTAGCAAGGGATGAGAGACGTACACTGAAATAGATATTTTGCCTGTCAGTGCGACTCAGGGGCTCTGCTGCGTGAGTCTGCATTGTTGGCCTCGATGAGGTGGCAGAGTTCGCATTATTTAGTACAGAGTAAATGACAAAGATCTCGAGTAAACACCACTAGAGTGTAATTAACATTGCTGACCCCCAGTACAGAGCAATCACGCACTCTTGGATGATCAAAGTTTGGTCTTAGGACCACGTGAGTAAACAAGCTATTTGGATAAACTCTGCCACATTCCCTAGATGTTTGCTATATTGCTATCAACTCAAAGTAAAGAGGATTAGGCTACTTTCAGCCAAATCATTTACTGAAGCTATGCAACCCCACCGGCCTTCCAAGAAGGTTCGTGTCTATTTCCTATAACTATCTTTATAATTTTTCTAACCACTTTGTCCGATCCCCTACAGGTAGGGTTTCTTTTTCCCTGTGAAAGCCATCAGTTAAGGGGCCATGTCTAACTAGGAAATATAAATATAAAATAAATAAGTTTGTATTTCCAGTGGGAATGGGAAGATAAAGCAAATGCAGAAAAGAGGTACAGTTAATATGATTTACTGATTATTGAGTTTAAAAAGCTAGGGGAGAGAAAAAATCTCAGGTCATTCATAAGTTTCCACGTGGGGAATGCTCATGGGGAAGGAGTCAGAAATTGTCAGGTCAACAGAAAAGTGCAAACAATCATGGGGCAGAACAACAATTTTCTTCACATATTGAGTTCAATGAAACATTTATGTGGGATATTTTCAGTAGGTAATTGGATTATTATAGGTATTTCTAGCTGGAGATAGAACTCTGGTTGGAGACGCAGGCTTAGAATAATTTTATTATAATTTTTAGACAAAGCCATAGATCTCAATGAGTATATCCATGATGCAGAAGATGTAGAATAAGAGGAAAGCCATTGACAAAACCCTGGAAATATCAACATTTCACAGAGTCAAAGGACTTCGTAAAGGAGACCGAATAGTGGCTAATGAAAAGTAGGAGAGGAGTGAGAGAAAATGATGTTGCAAATTTCTTTTAAATGTGAGAATTTCAAGCAGTGCGATTACTGAAAAGTCAATTGGAGTTAACTTACAAGTTCTGCAGTGATAATCTGTTCAAAAGAATTATTTTAGAGTTGTTAGGTACACTGTTGATGTGGTTAATATTTCTGGTGTCCAAGAAGAAATCTCCCAAGATCCTACCTAATGCTTTGCAACTGAAGCAGTCAACATACCCAGGGTCTGGAAAATTGTCTAGACTGGGGAGTATGCATGCCAGCATTTTTCCAGAATTGTCAAAACCTAAGGGTCTTGTATGAGGAAAAGTGCTGTCTTTTTTATGTGCTTCTTGTGGAGAGTGGAGATCCGTATTCTCTCTCTCTCTCTCTCTTTTTTTCTCTCTCTCTCTCTCACACACACACACACACACACACACAGACATACACACGTACAGTAATTCACCCTTATCCATGGGGAGTATTTTCTAAGACACCCACTGGATGTCTGAAACTGTGGATAGTATGGAACCCTATACATCCATGTTTCTTTTAGTATGTGCATATTTATGATAAAGTTTAATTCATAAATTAGGCACAGTGAGAGATTAACAATAAGTCATAATAAAACAATAACAACATATTGTATTCAAAGTTAGGTGAATGTGGTCTCTCAAAGTGTCTTGTATTGTACTCACCCTTCTTATTCGTGTGATGATTGTGAGATGATATAATGCTTGTGTGATGAGATGAAGTCAGGTGAATGAGGTAGGAGCTGTCATGTGGTGTTAGGCTACTAATTATTTCTGGCTATCTGACTATACATCAGAAGGAGGATCATCTGCTTCACGTGACCCTGGATCATTGAGCCATGATTATGTTGATGGTTGGGATTTTGATGACAGACCATTTTGATGACTAATGGGCAGTTAGCTTATACAAAGGGATGATTCATGACCTGGGTGAGATGGAACAGCATGTCTTAATATTTCATCATACTCCTTAGAATGACACCTTATTTAGAACTTATAATTTATATATTTCTGGAATTCCCCATTTAATATTTTTGGACTATGGTTGACCATGAGTAACTGAAATTATAGAAATCAAAACCATGGATATTATATTTTGAAATATATGTTTGGTCTTCAACACTGTTTTGTGGCATACAACTCATAAAATGTTTAGAATCTCCAAAGTGATGTCTTTGTATGCTAATAATTGAGTGATGGCTGGCAGTCCCTAGGTAGCTTCAGTATAGGAGCTGGTCACAAAAAAAAACAAGGCATGATTAGGGTGTTGGGACTTTCAGCTCCACCCCTCAACCTCCTAGAGGTGAGAGGAGTTGAAGGTTATATCGATTACCAATGGCCACAGATTTTTTCATTCATGCCTATGTAGTAAAGCTGTTTAAGAACCCAGAAGGACTGGGATCAGAGACCTTCCAGAAAGCTGAATGTATGGAAGTGTTTGGAGGCAGATGTGCCCTGGGAGGGCATGGAAGCTCCATGCTCCTTCCCCTATAACTTGCCGTATGCATCTCTTCATGTGTCTCCTTTATAATACCCTTTATAATAAACTGGTAAGTATGTTTCCTTTAGGATTTGGGGCACTCTAGCATGTTATTCCAACCCAAAGATGAAGTTGTGAGGACCCCAACATGAAACCAGATGGTTAGATGTTTCAGAGATCCAGATTTGCAACTGGTGTGGGAGGGCAGTCTTGTGAGACTGAGCCCTCAGACTATGGGATCTGAGACTATTTCTAGATAGACAGCGTTGGAATTAAATAGGGGACAACCAGCTGGTTTCTGGTACAGAATTGGTTGCTTATTTATTGGTGGAGAAAATCCTCCAACATTTGGTCACAGATGTCTTCTGTTTTAATGATGGTGGTGTGAGAACAGAGGGAAATCACGTTGTGTGTCTTTCTACACATAGAGCAGATAAAGAGAGACTACTGTATACTCTGTTCTAACTGCTCCAAGTTCATTTATCAAGAAATTATACTTTCTAAGGTTGATACTGTCTGCTTATACTAATTCTGCTAATAATACAGTTTTCTGTCAGTCTTAAAGGGTTCTGTTTGGATTATGACTCTTTGTACACTGTAGTTCACTTGCAGATATCGAATTGTGATAATTCGGTTTTCCTTGCATTTGAGATCTATAAAAGAGGGGAAATAAACATTCTTAATGCATTAATTTCATCATAGTATACTTAATAATAATTTCACTATAGTCTCGATGTATGGTCTCAAATAAATGCTTTATAACAAATCATCTGAGTCTTTGTAACAAAGCATTGGAGTATTATGCTTTTTAAACCAAGACCTGAATTATGCATGAAAGTGTGCATGATTCTTTTAAACTAAGTTGAAGTCTCGCGATGTCTCCCAGCCTGCTTTCAGACTCCTGAGCTCCTCAGATGATCCTCCTGCCTCACCTTCAAAGTAGCTGGAATTATAGGCATGTGCCATCATGCCCTCTTATGTTTTTAATATTCTGTATCTTTTATTTATCTTTGTTGATTTAATGTATTTACTTTTTTCTTTAATAGTGGATGTGAGTTCTGTAGAGTCTATATTCAGGTAAGACTTTGCTGTTTTTTAAAATATATATGTTAAGTCAGAAAATACAGAGAAAAGAGACCACTATCTGTCGAGTATTCTACTCTGGGCTAGACAACGTATTATGTGCTTAATATTTATCATCTCACATAGTCATCACACAGCTTTGGAAAACATCTGTGCTACTGTCACCTACTTTGTATTAATGAGGCAAATGTGGTTCAGAGAGGTTGATTAATTAGCCTATGATTTCATAGCTAAAAAGTAGCTGACCTTTAAGTTTGCCGTCAGCCTACCTTGCTCCCAAATCCCTTCTCTTCCCTCTTGGCATAGATTGATGGAGACCTATGTATCACTAAGATGAAGGTATAGGTCCAGATGAGATCAATTCACAAAGTCACATTTTGTTATACGTTAACTCATTTTAGAGATTTCCCTTAGAACACTGGTTAATCCAAGACTTTGTTCTAACATGTTTAACAGTTAGAGTGGTAACCAGTACCTTGATTTATCATCAAAGTTTTTAGAGCAGATCTGACTTAGCTGTGGTGACAAGACATAGGTTTTTGTTTCATAAGCAAGACCAGGTAAATCCTATAGATGAATTATTTTACTCTTATTGGAGAATATCTACATAGAGATATGTTAATCATATTTAGAGGCTATTTCTTATAGATTTCTCAGTTTACTGACTTCCCAGCTTAGCTTTTCTTCAAAGCAGTACCCTGCCTAGTGGCATGCACTCTTCTTTTTTTTTTTTGCTAGAGTCTTTTTTTCTTCTTCCATGACTTTTCTATGATCTTTTCCTAATTACTTTCTTCTCTGCTTTCCTTGGTGTTCTTTTCTTCTATTACTTTATTGCTTTCTACCAGCCCCATTTTTCTATAGGTAAAATTAAAAGTACATGGAATTTTAGGATTTTAAGGACTCTTGGAGACTAATCAAAATACTTTCATATTTCAACCTGTATTTAATATCCTGGAAAAATGTTTGTTCAGATGGAGAGTCTGAAACTCAAAGTGACCTATTTAAATATAGGAGGTAACAAGTAATATTTAAACTCATTTCAAAGCCCATTACTCTTGTTTTTATATCACCATGTAAGTGAGTGTTTGAATAATAGAAAGGAAGAGGAAATGTGTCTAATTAAACAAATTGAAAAGGATAAGAATGGAATTAGCTGGAGAACCCAGTGGAAGTAGGTAACAAGGGAATTAGCAGGGAAAGGCCAAGTCTGAAGAGAAATAATCCCAGGATTGGTAGGAGTAAGGGTTTTACCAAAGAGATCAGAATGTTGGATCTTATGACAAGTTTGATGAAGATGAATTAGAACAAACACAGTAGACATTGGGAGTTATCTAAAAAGGCATATTAAATATGGTGCAAAAGAAGTCCTGAATAGGTCACTGCTTTTTTGCTCGTTTAATTGGAAGAATGGACAAGCTTCAAAGTTTCTATGGAAAGATTTTTTTAAAAAGTGAGCCACTGGGAAAAGTCTCTAAAATCAGATAGAAATGTGCTGTTCTGTTCTTTCACCCCAAATCTCATGGGAGAGGCTTAGAGCCCCTTGAGTGCTAGGAGATTGAAGGTTTCTGAATTACATAGATCTGTGGCCCAAGGCAGGTGTCCCCTTCCCTTTTCCTCTTTTTCCAAGCCTCTGATGTTGTAACCATGTACATGTAAAGCAGGAGTAAGATTGGCTATCAAATAAGTCATGGAGCTTCAGTTGGGTTTCTGGTAACATGCTTATGTGGAGGTGAATGACTGACTGAGACTCCATTTAGTTGTTTTCCAGGAATAGGTAAATACAGAACTTCTTGGCTGGTCATTGAATTTATCTTTCAATGTATACACAGAAAGAAAGATCTGGAAGTGGGTGCCACTATATATAGTGAAAGTGTCTTTCACTTCCACATCTTTCTTCTGCAGGGCTTCATGGCGGTCTCCAACCTTTAAACATTCAGCTCATCAAAGCACAGATAGTAATCTTTAAATAGAATATTTAAAGGTTGGAGACTGCCATGAAGCCCTGCAGAAGAAAGATGTGGAAGTGAGACACTTTCACTATATATAGTGGCTCCCACTTCCAGATCTTTCTCTCTGTGTATATACGGTACTTAGAGAAATCCAATTATCAGGACTCAGTTTTTCTAGCAGTCTCTCTCCTTGGGAATAAGTACAAAGATTTTTAAGGTTTTGCTAGTTGATGTAGCCCTGAACAGGGAAGGACAAGTATAAAATAAGTAGTTAGATTTTATTATTTTTAAAGTTTCAATTTTTGTTGAGAAAAATATTCCCAATAAGAAATATACATTTGTGATTTGACATTTGTAGGTTCAGCTTTTCAACATTTCAAATATTTCAGGGCACCCTCTGTAGTGTTTTAGGGTGAAGGAAAGCAACAGGGTCTTCTTAAGTGGTTTTTATGCTGAGAAACAATGTCATTTTCCTGTGACACAGATTAGTCTTTAAATCAGAGGTAGAGAGTGGATAAAGGACAAGGGAACTGCATCTTTCTTCCTCATTTTAGGTTATCAAGTTTGTTCCAATTTAGATATCAAAAGTTATGTCAGCCATTAAATACATTTTCAGTTCATCACTGAGGACAGTTTGTGAGGACGAGTTATTCTCAGGGTATGCCAATTATATTGGCTGTCACTATTTTTTATGGAACTAAGAGTGAGTGTTCTTTGGATGTTATAGGTTCGGGAGGTAGAGTCAAAAATAGTGAACTAAAATATTTTTTAAAAACAGAGGGCATATTTTAATTATACCAAGAAACATGATTTAATATACCGAGGACTGATCTTTCCCCAGATTTTGTTTTTTTCTTCTCATTTTTTTGGAGTGAGCACCAAGATATGAACTAGCAGATTTCCTTTTTAAATATATGAATTTGCTCCTTTATGTTGTATCTTTTTTCTCTAAAGTCCTTTTGGCAAACCGACTACTGAAAATTCACAGCCTACAAAACTTGAGGAAGACTTTAGTCTTGCTACCAAGGTAAAATGGTCTTTTGTGAAGTTGATTTTCTCAGTTGGAATCTAGTTCTGTATAGTATTTACTTTTCATGTTTTGCAGTGCTGTAAGTATCATTATTTCATGTTGGCAATATAAAGTTGGTCAGATAAAAATATTTTATAGAAATATGAGTAGTTGATTTAAACAGTTTTTTTTTTTTTTACATTAGTAAATAACAAATGTTTGGTAAATACTTTGAGGGTGTGAGGGCCATAAAAAGAAAGGGCTGGAGAATATATAGTGACAGGAGCACTATATTAGAAAAAACTTTTCCACAGTAGAGAACATATAAAATCTGGTAAATTTTTATTTGGATAAGTGTACTTACTGTGAGTGTTAAAATTATCCTATTGTAACTTAAAAAAAACTCATGCTTGAATTTATCTTTAATGGATCAAGTTACTTATTATAGTAATCAAGGAATTTCTCTGATACTGTTCAGTTCCAAAACTGTGCCACATAACATATAGGATTTTTGCACTTACTATTTTGATATCACATAGTTTATAGGAGAGAGCTTTGTCTCAGTTTCTCTTGTTGGTTCTTTAAATACATCAAAATAATATTAGAAGTTGTGAAAATTTATTTGGGCATGGTGGTGCATGCCTGTAGTTCCAGCTACCAAGGAGGCTGATGCAGGAGGATTTCTTGAGCCCAAGAGTTTGAAACCTGTGTGGGCAACATAGCGAGACCTTAACTCTAATTTAAAAAATAATAGTAGAGGCCGGGCGTGGTAGCTTATGCCTGTAATCCCAGCACTTAGGGAGGCCAAGGCGGGTGGAACACGAGGTCAGGAGATCGAGGCCATCCTGGCTAACACTGTGAAACCCCGTCTCTACTAAAAAATACAAAACAAAATTAGCCGGGCATGGTGGCGGCCGCCTGTAGTCCCAGCTACTCAGGAGACTGAGGCAGGAGAATGCCATGAACCTGGGAGGTGGAGCTTGCAGTGAGCCAAGATTGCACCACTGCACTCCAGCCTGGGCGACAGAGCAAGACTCCATCTCAATAAATAAATAAATAAATAAATAAATAAATAAATAAATATTAGTAGAAATTTAGAAATGTAAATTCTCTTTCTCAGAATCTGTATTACTAAGGGATGCCAGTGTGTTTTCTAAGTTATTTAATTAAAAGTATACTTTAAACTCTTCATCTAAATGAAGAACGCAGGTTTTACCCTAAGTAAACAACCAGTTCTGGAAGCAGAGACTCTTAATAAGCATATGGTAAGATTTTAATTTCAGAATTTTTAAATTGCAGTTTTTAAACATATTGTTCAAAGATCTTTGATCACATTTGAAAATTTTAAATTTCAGAAGATTTTATATTTAGTAATTTAAATAATCTTTTTGAAGTTCTTTAGTTATTTAAATAATCTTTTTGAAGCTCTTGCATCACTATGAGATACCGCAAGTTAGAAAACATACTTGCGTGCATCCTTGTGTACCCAGAATACAGTCTTGCCTATAAAAAGCATTTTAAGAGGTTTGCAATGTGAATAATAAGCAGACAATTGATTTTTTTATGTAATAGAATGTTACGAGTGAGATAATATGCATAATGTATCTTATAATTAAATCTAATGAATTTCTAAATGTGGCTTAAATTTATATTTTCTTTTAATATTTAGAATGCATAAATTCACATGCATTATCTTAAGGAAATATGTCTTAAATAAGAAGACAGTAAATCAGAGATATGTAGTAACTAGGAAGGAAGGTTACATTATATTTTCTAGTATCCTCCATGTAGAATTTAGATTAAAAATATTGTAATATATTTTAGTCTCAACTCATGTTGTTTTTTTGTTTTTGAGACGGAGTCTCACTCTGTCACCCAGGCTGGAGTGCAGTGGCATGATCTTGGTTGACTGTAGCCTCTGCCTTCTTGGTTCAACCAATTCTCCTGCCTCAACCTCCTACATAAGCTGGGACTACAGGTGTGTGCCACCACGCCCAGCTAATTTTGTATTTTTAGTAGAGGCAGGATTTCACCATGTTGGCCAGTATGGTCTCGATTCCTTGACCTCATGATCTGCCCTCCTCGGCCTCCTAAAGTGCTGGGATTACAGGCGTGAGCCACAAAGCCCAGCCAAAACTCATGTTCTATTAAACATATGTTTTCAAGGAATACATTACTCTGAAATTCTTATTACCAATAATTTCTTCAGGTGAAAAGTTTATGAAACATTCCTTTTTAAATTTTTTCTCTCTCTGTAGTAAGACTGTTCTCGCTTTTAGGTATTGATTGAAGACCATGTTTAACTAATTGAGTGTCTTATTATATAATAATAAAATTAAAATCTTGATTACCCAGATATTAACAAAATAACTAATTATAGTGTAAATACTGATCAGCATTATGGGAATATATTATTAACAAAAGTCTGTATTTTATGTATTTTGTCACATGTCTTAGGGTGGTAGTTGTTTCTCCTTTTCTTTCACGACTGAAGCTCATACTTGATTGACTGATCATGTCTCTTGTTTGTTTCTCCCTCCTCCGTCACCTTTTTAAAAATGATTTACCCCAGACTTTTTTCTCACAGAACACGTTTTTTCAGTATCTGCTTTTGAGGGCATCTCTGTCTCAATTGTTATTTATTACAAGTTTCTATTTAGTTGCTACATATGATTTTCATTAATCAATCATTGCCCCCCCATGACTTATTCTGTTTTTCTCTGTTTCTTGGAAGAAGCAGAATTTATACAGTTATTTATACTTAGCTTTTTGCCACACAGAATAGAAACAACCTATACCATTTTAAAGCAAACCCAGTTAAACAAAGTACTATTAAAAACTAAAGTTTCACATTTTTCCACGCAAGAGGTAACTAATACAACTGTAAATTGTGAAGAGATATTTCAAAATATAACATGTAATTTTTAAATTTTAATTATTTCTGTAATACTATAAACTATGTAAGGGTAAATTTTTGTCCTAGATTATTTTGGTTAAAAAAAATTATCTAATGGATACCACCATATTTATATAATAATAAATTAGGTGAAGGGGATGATAGGAAATAAGTCATTGAAGAAGGGTAAGATAATCATAGAGACTACATGAGAGAGTCAAGATGAGACAGATTTTTATAAATACACAGCAAAAATATTGGTTTCAATGAGAGCAGGAACTCTCTATAATAAAATATATGCTATAAATTATTTAAAATAAAAATTAAGAAAACATAGCCAGCTAATAAATTATAGCTCAGGTGTTTTTGAGTGACTTATAGCTGATTTTAATAAAAAACTGGAAGAAAACATAAGGACAAGTACAGGTAAGAGCAATTTGTTGTACTCTTTAAAATACCTAGTAGAGAATAATTTGAATGATTCTAACATAAAGGAAAGATACATACTTAAGGCGATTAATATCTCAATTATTCTGATTTGATTATGTGAATGTATTAAGTGATAATATGTACCCTTAAAACATGTACATTTATAGTGTGTCAACAAAAAATTTATAAACAAGGCATGAAAATTTAATTCTCACTTCTTTTAGTAACTTTATGTTTTATATTTAATGTAGCCATACTCATATTAATATAGAATGCAAAGGAAAATCTGTTTTAGGCCTTGTCAGCTTTATTGTCAATTACTAATTTTGATTCTTTGGTTTCTGATTTCAGATTTCTAACTTAATATTTGACATATCCTTAAGTTATTTAACTAATTTATCTCACTCTTTGATATAACCTTGGCAGCTGTTTAGAATATTTTTGAAAATAGAGTATAAATAAATAAGCATTTTATTTAAACTTGTTATTAAAATTAAATTTTCTGATCATATGAACAAGATTTTTCTTCTGTGTCTCTTAAAAGAGAAAAATCTCTTTTAAGCTTCAGTACTCTGAAATAAATAAATGGAGAAATTAGTAATCTCTAGAAATATTCTGAGATTTTTGCTCATAATATCTGTATGTGATGGTACTATATACACACATCAAATGAATGTAATCAACATTGGTGAATTTTTTAAAGTACCTATTATTATAGAATATGCAAAGGAAGATTGATAACAGAGTAAACAAACTTATCATTGGAAGAATACTTTTTACTTTTATTTTATTTTATTTTTTTATTTTTTTATTTTTTATTATTATTATACTTTAAGTTCTAGGGTACATGTGCATAACGTGCAGGTTTGTTACATATGTATACTTGTGCCATGTTGGTGTGCTGCACCCATCAACTCGTCAGCACCCATCAACTCGTTATTTACATCAGGTATAACTCCCAATGCAATCCCTTCCCCTGCCCCCTCTCCATGATAGGCCCCGGTGTGTGATGTTCCCCTTCCCGAGTCCAAGTGATCTCATTGTTCAGTTCCCACCTATGAGTGAGAACATGCGGTGTTTGGTTTTTTGTTCTTGCGATAGTTTGCTGAGAATGATGGTTTCCAGCTGCACCCATGTCCCTACAAAGGACACAAACTCATCCTGTTTTCTGGCTGCATAGTATTCCATGGTGTGTATGTGCCACATTTTCTTAATCCAGCCTGTCACTGATGGACATTTGGGTTGATTCCAAGTCTTTGCTGTTGTGAATAGTGCCACAATAAACATACGTGTGCATGTGTCTTTATAGCAGCATGATTTATAATCCTTTGGGTATATACCCAGTAATGGGATGGCTGGATCATATGGTACTTCTAGTTCTAGATCCTTGAGGAATCGCCATACTGTTTTCCATAATGATTGAACTAGTTTACAATCCCACCAACAGTGTAAAAGTGTTCCTATTTCTCCACATCCTCTCCAGCACCTGCTGTTTCCTGACTTTTTAATGATTGCCATTCTAACTGGTGTGAGATGGTATCTCATTGTGGTTTTGATTTGCATTTCTCTGATGGCCAGTGATGATGAGCATTTTTTCATGTGTCTGTTGGCTGTATGAATGTCTTCTTTTGAGAACTGTCTGTTCATATCCTTTGCCCACTTTTTGATGGGGTTGTTTGTTTTTTTCTTGTAAATTTGTTGGAGTTCTTTGTAGGTTCTGGATATTAGCCCTTTGTCAGATGAGTAGATTGCAAAAATTTTCTCCCCTTCTGTAGGATGCCTGTTCACTCTGATGGTAGTTTCTTTTGCTGTGCAGAAGCTCTTTAGTATAATGAGATCCTATTTGTCAATTTTGGCTTTTGCTGCCGTTGCTTTTGGTGTTTTAGACATGAAGTCCTTGCCCATGCCTATGTCCTGAATGGTATTACCTAGGTTTTCTTCTAGGGTTTTTATGGTATTAGGTCTAACATTTAAGTCTCTAATCCATCTTGAATTAATTTTCGTATAAGGAGTAAGGAAAGGATCCAGTTTCAGCTTTCCACTTATGGCTAGCCAATTTTCCCAGCACCATTTATTAAGTAGGGAATCCTTTCCCCATTTCTTGTTTTTCCCAGGTTTATCAAAGATCAGATGGCTGTAGATGTGTGGTATTATTTCTGAGGACTCTGTTCTGTTCCATTGGTCTATATCTCTGTTTTGGTACCAGTACCATGCTGTTTTGGTTACTGTAGCCTTGTAGTATAGTTTGAAGTCAGGTAGCGTGATGCCTCCAGCTTTGTTCTTTTGACTTCGGATTGTATTGGCAATACGGGCTCTTTTTTGGTTCCATATGAAGTTTAAAGTGGTTTTTTCCAATTCTGTGAAGAAACTCATTGGTAACTTGATGGGGATGGCATTGAATCTATAAATTACCTTGGGCACTATGGGCATTTTCACGATATTCATTCTTCTTATCCATGAGCATGGTATGTTCTTCCATTTGTTTGTGTCCTCTTTTATTTCACTGAGCAGTGGTTTGTAGTTCTCCTTGAAGAGGTCCTTTACATCCCTTGTAAGTGGGATTCCTAGGTATTTTATTCTCTTTGAAGCAATTGTGAATGGAAGTTCATTCATGATTTGGCTGTCTGTTGCTGGTATATAAGAATGCTTGTGATTTTTGCACATTAATTTTGTATCCTGAGACTTTGCTGAAGTTGCTTATCAGTTTAAGGAGATTTTGGGCTGAGACAATGGGGTTTTCTAAATATACAATCACGTCATCTTCAAACAGGGACAATTTGACTTCTTCTTTTCCTAACTGAATACCCTTGATTTCTTTCTCTTGCCTGATTGCCTTAGCCAGAACTTCCAACACTATGTTGAATAGGAGTGGTGAGAGAAGGCATCCCTGTCTTGTGCCAGTTTTCAAAGGGAATTTTTCCAGTTTTTGCCCATTCAGTATGATATTGACTGTGGGTTTGTCATAAATAGCTCTTATTATTTTGAGATACGTTCCATCAATTCCGAACTTATGGAGCGTTTTTAGTATGAAGGGCTGTTGAATTTTGTCAAAGGCCTTTTCTGCATCAATTGAGACAATCATGTGGTTTTTGTCTTTGGTTCTGTTTATATGCTGGATTACGTTTATTGATTTGCGTATGTTGAACCAGCCTTGCATCGCAGGGATGAAGCCCACTTGATCATGGTGGATAAACTTTTTGATGTGCAGCTGCATCTGGTTTGCCAGTATTTTGTTGAGGATTTTTGCATCGATGTTCATCAGGGATATTGTTCTAAAATTCTCTTTTTTTGTTGTTTCTCTGCCAGGCTTTGGTATCAGGATGATGTGGGCCTCATAAAATGAGTTAGGGTGGATTCCCTCTTTTTCTATTGATTGGAATAGTTTCAGAAGGAATGGTACCAGCTCCTCCTTGTACCTCTGATAGAATTCAGCTGTGAATCCATCTGGTCCTGGACTTTTTTCGGTTGGTAGGCTATTAATTATTGCCTCAATTTTAGAGACTGCTATTGGTCTATTGAGGGATTCAGCTTCTTCCTGATTTAGTCTTGGGAGAGTGTAAGTGTCCAGGAAATTATCCATTTCTTCTAGATTTTCCAGTTTATTTGCATAGAGGTGTTTATAGTATTCTCTTATGGTAGTTTGTATTTCTGTGGGGTCAGTGGTGATATCCCCTTTATCATATTTTATTGCATCTATTTGATTCTTCTCTCTTTTCTTCTTTATTAGTCTTGCTAGTGGTCTATCAATTTTGTTGATCTTTTCAAAAAAACAACTCCTGGATTCATTGTTTTTTGGAGGTTTTTTTGTGTCTCTATCTCCTTCAGTTCTGCTCTAATCTTAGTTATTTCGTGCCTCCTGCTAGCTTTTGAATGTGTTTGCTCTTGCCTCTCTAGTTCTTTTAATTGTGATATTAGAGTGTCAATTTTAGATCTTTCCAGCTTTCTCTTGTGGGCATTTAGTGCTATAAATTTCCCTCTACAAACTGCTTTAAATGTGTCCCAAAGATTCTGGTATGTTGTATCTTTGTTCTCATTGGTTTCCAAGAACATCTTTATTTCTGCCTTCATTTCGTTATGTACCCAGTAGTCTTCAGGAGCAGGTTATTCAGTTTCCATGTAGTTGAGTGGTTTTGATTGAGTTTCTTAGTCCTGAGTTGTGGTTTGATTGCACTGTGGTCTGAGAGACAGTTTGTTATAATTTCTGTTCTTGTACATTTGCTGAGGAGTGCTTTACTTCCAATTATGTGGTCTATTTTGGAATAAGTGTGATGTGGTGCTGAGAAGAATATATATTCTGTTGATTTGGGGTGGAGAGTTCTGTAGATGTGTATTAGGTCTGCTTGCTGCAGAGATGAGTTCAATTCCTGGATATCCCTGTTAACTTTCTGTCTCATTGATCTGTCTAATGTTGACAGTGGGGTGTTGAAGTCTCCCATTATTATTGTATGGGAGTCTAAGTCTCTTTATAAGTCTCTAAGGACTTGCTTTATGAATCTGGGTGCTCCTGTATTGGGTGCATATATATTTAGGAGAGTTAGCTCTTCCTGTTGAATTGATCCTTTTACCATTATGTAATGGCCTTCTTTGTCTCTTTTGATCTTTGATGGTTTAAAGTCTGTTTTATCAGAGACTAGTATTGCAACCCCTGCTTTTTTTTTTGTTCTCCATTTGCTTGGTAGATCTTCCTCCATCCCTTTATTTTGAGCCTATGTATGTCTCTGCATGTGAGATGGGTCTCCTGAATACAGCAAACTGATGGGTCTTGCCTCTCTATCCAGTTTGCCAGTCTGTGTCTTTTAATTGGAGTATTTAGTCCATTTACATTTAAGGTTAATATTGTTATGTGTGAACTTGATCCTGCCATTATGATATTAACTGGTTATTTTGCTCATTAGTTGATGCAGTTTCTTCCTAGCCTCGATGTTCTTTACATTTTGACATGTTTTTGCAATGGCTAGTACCGGTTGTTCCTTTCCATGTTTAGTGCTTCCTTCAGGGTCTCTTGTAAGGCTGGCCTGGTGGTGACAAAATCTCTAAGTATTTGCTTATCTGTAAAGGATTTTATTTCTCTTTCACTTATGAAACTTAGTGTGGCTGGATATGAAATTCTGGGTTGAAAATTCTTTTCTTAAGAATGTTGAATATTGGCCCCCACTCTCTTCTGGCTTGGAGAGTTTCTGCCGAGAGATCTGCTGTAAGTCTGATGGGCTTCCCTTTGTGGGTAACCCGACCTTTCTCTCTGGTTGCCCTTAAGGTTTTTTCCTTCATTTCAACTTTGGTGAATCTGGCAATTATGTGTCTTGGAGTTGCTCTTCTCGAAGAGTATCTTTGTGGCGTTCTCTGTATTTCCTGAATTTGAATGTTCGCCTGCCCTACTAGGTTGGGGAAGTTCTCCTGGATGATATGCTGAAGAGTGTTTTCCAACTTGGTTCCATTTTCCCCCTCACTTTCAGGAACCCCAATCAGATGTAGATTTGGTCTTTTTACATAATCTCATACTTCTTGCAGGCTTTGTTCATTTCTTTTTCTTCTTTTTTCTTTAGATTTCTCTTCTCGCTTCATTTCATTCATTTGATCCTCAATTGCTGATACTCTTTCTTCCAGTTGATCAAGTCGGTTACTGAAGCTTGTGCATTTGTCACGTATTTCTTGTGTCATGGTTTTCATCTCTGTCAGTTCGTTTATGGCCTTCTCTGCATTAATTATTCTAGTTATCAAATCTTCCACTCTTTTTTCAAGATTTTTAGTTTCTTTGCGCTGGGTACGTAATTCCTCCTTTAGCTCTGAGAAGTTTGATGGACTGGAGCCTTCTTCTCTCATCTCATCAAAGTCATTCTCCATCCAGCTTTGATCCATTGCTGGCGATGAGCTGCGTTCCTTTGCAGGGGGAGATGTGCTCTTATTTTTTGAATTTCCAGCTTTTCTGCCCTGCTTTTTCCCCATCTTTGTGGTTTCATCTGCCTCTGGTCCTTGATGATGGTGACGTACTGATGGGGTTTTGGTGTGGGTGTCCTTCCTGTTTCTTAGTTTTCCTTCTAACAGTCAGGACTCTCAGCTGTAGGTCTGTTGGAGATTGCTTGAGGTCCACTCCAGACCCTGTTTGCCTGGGTATCAGCAGTAGAGGCTGCAGAAGATAGAATGTTGCTGAACAGTGAGTGTACCTGTCTGATTCTTGCTTTGGAAGCTTCCTCTCAGGGGTGTACTCCACCCTGTGAGGTGTGGGGTGTTGGTCTGCCCCTAGTGGGCATGTCTCCCAGTTAGACTACTCAGGGGTCAGGGACCCACTTGAGCAGGCAGTCTGTCCATTCTCAGATCTCAACCTCCACGTTGGGAGATCCACTGCTCTCTTCAAAGCTGTCAGACAGAGTCGTTTGCGTCTGCAGAGGTTTCTGCTGCTTTTGTTTTTGTTGTTGTTTAGCTGTGTCCTGTCCCCAGAGGTGGAGTCTACAGAGACAGGCAGGCTTCTTTGAGCTGCTGTGAGCTCCACCCAGTTCGAATTTCCCAGCGGCTTTGTTTACCTACTTAAGCCTCAGCAATGGCGGACGCCCCTCCCCCAGCCTGGCTGCTGCCTTGCAGTTAGATTGCAGACTGCTGTGCTCGCAATGAGGGAGGCTCCGTGGGCATGGGACCTCTCGACCAGGAGTGGGATATAGTCTCCTGGTGTGCCCGTTTTCTAAGACCCTTGGTAAAGCGCAGTATTGGGGTGGGAGTTACCCGATTTTCCAGGTGTTGTGTGTCTCAGTTCCCCTGGCTAGGAAAATGGATTCCCTTCCCCCTTGCGCTTCCCAGGTGGGGCGATGCCTTGCCCTGCTTCAGCTCTTGCTGGTCGGGCTGCAGCAGCTGACCAGCACCGATTGTCTGGCAGTCCCTGTAAGATGAACCCAGTACCTCAGTTGAAAATGCAGAAATCACCTGTCTTCTGTGTTGCTGGCACTGGGAGCTAGAGACTGGAGCTCTTCCAATTCAGCCATCTTGCTCTGCCTCCCCTACTTTTTACTTTTAAATATATCTCTTACAGTGGAGATATTTTATATTATTTCCAGGAAGCCTTATTAACTTTAGTCTTCATAATTATTAAACCTTGCACATATATTTGTTTGTTTCTTTTTTTTTTTTTTTTTTTTTTTTTTTGTGAGATGGAGTCTCGCTCTGTCACCCGGGCTGGAGTGCAGTGGCCAGATCTCAGCTCACTGCAAGCTCCGCCTCCCGGGTTCACGCCATTCTCCTGCCTCAGCCTCCCATGTAGCTGGGACTACAGGCGCCCGCCACCTCGCCCGGCTAGTTTTTTTTTTTTGTATTTTTTAGTAGAGACGGGGTTTCACCGTGTTAGCCAGGATGGTCTTGATCTCCTGACCTCATGATCCGCCCGTCTCGGCCTCCCAAAGTGCTGGGATTACAGGCTTGAGCCACCGCGCCCGGCCCATGTTTGTTTGTTTCTAAAACTCAGGAATCCTGTTGACTTGAAGTTTTCAGTTTCTTTCTTCACCTGTGAATACTGAATCCTGCTTGACAGTCATAGATATATATATGAACTATTAAATCTTCAACTCGAATAATTATTGCTTAATTTTCTTTATGTGAGATCTTTTCTCCAATTTTAAACTGTCATCCTATATGGTGTAAATAGGCAATTCGAGTTAGTATTATATTGTTTACAGGAACATAAGAAAAGCATGTGAATTTTAAAGTGGGGTTTCACATTTCTATCTCACTTTATAGTAGTACTTAAAAATGCCTCATAATTCTATAGGTAAGCATTTCTCTTGCACAATTAAAAATTTCAAGGTTTTTATAAAAGTGGTTTTACAGAATCTTGTTGTTGTAGATTTAAATGTTTTCATTCAATTCAAAGATGCCTATTGCAATAATATTTCAGAAATATTTACCTATATCAATAAAATTATATTCTTGGAACAAGTTTGGAAATATATAACTTAGAAACTTAATCCCACGTTTTTCTCTCTCCTTTAATTTCATTTTCAAAATTTCAACAGTCTGCATAGATTTGTGTTGCTTTATTCTACCCATTTAGTCTATCTTATAAATATTTATTTTCTTATCACTATGTAATTTTCCTCATGTAGGTCATCTACTCATACTCCAAATGTATTTATCCAGATCTTTCTTCCAAGCCCCTTAGATGCCTCAAATCTTAGAGGTCTCAAACTGAAAGCATCTTTTTTTTAATTCTTTTCCTGCCTCTTTTCTGACTCTTTGTAATCTACTCAGTCATCTGGTTTCCCCATCCTAGTAAATAACATCTAGGAAGTAGCCATGAACTGCTCAAACACTTCAACCTGCATTTCAACTGTCCCCCACATCCTGCACTTCAACCCTCCTCCAGGTCACCAAGCCAGTCACACACCAAAATTTGTATTATCTACCTTCTTATAATTTTTCATATCTTATTACCATAATTAACCATCTACCTATAATTTTGAAGTACTCCTTTCTAGTTTTGCCCCGTCTCCCCATGTTCATCTATCTTTACATCACTGGAAGGGTCACCTTTCTAAAATATATTTGTAATGATATAACTCGTCTGCATATTGAGCGGATACCCATTACCTGAAGGGTTAAGTTCACATTCTAGCGTGACACATATCTTACATGGTTTGGTCCCATTTTTTGTCTCTTCAACTCATTTGGTCTGACTGTGTTCCAGTTTTACCACATCACTTTGGCATCCCTCACTTGCCATGTTGTTTCATGCCTTATTATTTTGCACATGCTGTTGTATTGAGAGTCTTTGTATCCTGACTCTGCACTTTGCCTGTCCTTCCAAATATGGCCCCATTATGGCGGCATTTTCTCTGCTTTTCAGGTAAAACTCATTGTTCTCTCCTTTGTACTCTTATGCATTTTATTGACTTAAATTGTAGAACTGGTGAATTATACTTTTCTGTTCTTTTTTTGTTTTCACATATCTCTACCATTTCTTGAATATAGGCCAGAACCTGTCTTCCATGTATATTTTCTGCTTCTCCCAGGATAGTGCCTATGATTTGATAGATACAGTGTATGTTTTTTCTTGTTGTTCTCTTTTGTCTTACTGATAAATTGTGTGAGTGAATAAACACATTTTTTTCCGGAAGTTTTTTGTTGTTGTTGTTGCTTTTGTTTATTGTTTGTAATAGGAGGAAGCAACAAAGACAGTAACTGGACAACACGAAAATGATATTGACATTATTGAACAAGCTCCAGAAGATCAAACAAGTAATGACAATTTTATTTTTATACCAAAATAATAGAAGTGGTACATTAGTGAATATCTCTGAAAATCTTTCTATGCTTAAGTGCTATTATTTACAAAACAATTTTATAGACCGAAATACAATGGCTATTTAAAAAAATATTTTCTGATATCTTTCTTCATGCTATCAATTCTTTTTACTGAACCTGCTTCAATTCTGAAATTCTATTTTTGCTGTTAGCTTTGTTTTTTAAATACTAATAAATGGCAATAGATTTGTATATGGTATTACAATTTACAGTAATAAATGTTCTCATATATGTGTCTGTGAATAACATTTTGTAGATAAGATACCCACATCAGAATCAAGACAAAAAGAAGATACAGAATCTTCAGATTCTGAGGTATGTGTATTGTTGTTGTTGTTGCAATTTTAAAACTTAAGTAATGAGTAATCTTCAAACATAAAAAGAACATGACACACCAGGGCCTATCATGGAGAGGGGGGAGGGGGGAGGGATTGCACTTGGAGTTATACCTGATGTAAATGACGAGTTGATGGGTGTTGATGAGTTGATGGGTGCAGCACACCAACATGGCACAAGTATACATATGTAACAAACCTGCACGTTATGCACATGTACCCTAGAACTCAAAGTATAATAATAAAAATAAAAAACAAAAAAAACCCATAAAAAGATGATTTGACTTTATACTCTCACCTCTGCATGTGTCCGTAAGGTGGGTGATCATGAGGTCAGGAGATTGAGACCATCCTGGCTAACATGGTGAAACTGTCTCTACTAAAAACATTAAAAAATTAGCCGGGTTTGGTGGTGCGTGCCTGTAGTCTCAGCTACTCGGGAGGCTGAGGCAGGAGAATGGTGTGAACTCAGCAGGTGGAGCTTGAAGTGAGCCAAGATCGCGCCACTGCACTCCAGCCTGGGTGACAGAGTGAGAATCCATCTCAAAGAAAAGCAAAAAAAAAAAAAAAAAAAAAAAAAAAAAAAAAAAAAGAGAGAAAGCATTTATTTTCTGACATTTATCAGAACATACTTTATAATCATGT
This sequence comes from Macaca fascicularis, assembly GCF_037993035.2. Classification (NCBI taxonomy): domain Eukaryota; kingdom Metazoa; phylum Chordata; class Mammalia; order Primates; family Cercopithecidae; genus Macaca; species Macaca fascicularis. Next base: position 48,877,281 of record NC_088383.1, on the reverse strand, counting down.
GCCAAGTAGATAATAGCTGCATAGTGCAATTCTGCTAATTTGCAGGATTAATTTTGAAGCCAATGTAGAATAGTGCAAAAGAAAATAAGACTTAGAAGGCACTAGGAATCTATTTGAGTTCTGAAGTTGAGTTTGTCTAAAAACTAAATAATTTCTCTGTTCATTTATGGGCAAATACATAATTCTGTGTATATCTAGATGTACAAAGGCTCTAATTGGATTCAGAGACAAAGAGTTTAAAGTGTAGCCTTAGTCTTGCTCAACTTGGAACTTAAAACGATAATGCCTGGGACTTGAAAGACTCCATCTCAAAAACAAAACAAAACAAAACAAAAAAACCCAAAAACAACAACAAAAAAACACTTATAAGTCATTATAAATTTTTCTTAAAAACAAAATAGAGAATGTTTGGTTAGAGAAAATTGAAAAACTTTATAATTAGCACGGGTATGGGAGTGGCAGTGGAATTCTATGGTCAGAGTAGATCTGTCTGAGACTGCCATTTAATCTCCATCTCAAAGATGAAGAGTAGGCCATATGAAAGTTTAGGAGCAAAACATTCCGAACAGAGAGAACAGTGGAACATATTTGTTCATCATTTTGTTCTTAACAACCTAGAACGACTAGGAAGTAGAAAGTGGGGTAACCACCACCATCGTCATCATCCTCATTATTCTAAAGTGAAGAAAAATCTGCAAATACGTGTCTGGCACATGTTAGAGGTTTCATGAATACATGCTTTTATTTTTCTCTTTTTATGAAGGCTTGCTCTACTTTTTTGAAGTTATGTCTTAAGAATGAATTGCACACTTTATCTAATGATTGTTTGCTTTCATTTAAAAATAGCAAAAATATGTTTTCCTTATGAATCTTTTATTCACGCAGTTCTTTATCAGCAAAAAACTTGTAAAATTTATTCTTATTATCTTAAGTCTTTGTTTTCCTAAGTGAAACAGCTTTTACAGAATTCTATTCCTACTCTGCATGACATACTCTGAAAATTCTCTTCATGCCGTGCATAATTTTTAACAAAAAATCTGTAATTATGCATATGTCAAATGTGTAATTGTGTTGTATTTTGTTTGAAATGCCCTGTTATTTTTTGCAAGGACTACAGTGTAAGGCAGATACTTTGAATTTAATTCCTTTTGAAATATGCACACGATTGAATTTTTTTGGGAATATGATTTATTTTCTTTGCTCAGTAACCCAGTCAGTAGTCACATGAAGATAAAAGATAAGCATGATATACAGAGCGTATTTGAGGTTTTCTCTTGAATGTTTGGTTTTCAATATGTGAACAGCCTTAAATCTAATTACCTTTAGAGTAAAAAATTTTGTTTTAAAAAAGATTTTAAATGAAAAATATGATGCTTGTTATTATTATTTTTAAATTGAAATTATTTATTGAGGCAGGCTATGGTGTCTCACACCTGTAATCCCAGTATTTTGGTAGGGCAAGGTGGGTGGATCACTTAAAGTCAGGTGTTTGAGACCAGCCTAGCCAACATGGTGAAATCCTGTCTCTATTAAAAATACAAAAATTTAGCCAGGTGTGGTGGCTAATGCCTGTCATCCCAGCTATTCGTGACGGTGAGGCAGAAGAATCACTTGGTCTTGGGAGCCAGAAGTTGCAGTGAGCCTAGATCATACCACTGGGCAACCCTGTGAGGCTTTGTCTCAGAAAAAACAAAACAAAAAAATAGTAAAAAAAAGAAATTATTTATTAATATTATCTTTAACAGATTATCTCTGTGAGTGATACACAGAATTATGTGTGTTTAACTGAGGCTACATATCAAAAAGAAATAAAGACAATAAATGGCAAAATAGAAGGTAAGAACCATTTTTTATTTAAAACATCATTTGACCAATTATTTGTCTAAAAGCATGAGGACTGATATACTCTGACAGCCAAAGAAAATTATTTTTTAAATGTGTAGCATGGAAGGACAAAAGGAGTGAAAGTTACATGTCTTCTCAGGTGTTGGCAACAGATTATATTGAGAGTGCCAAAAAAAGAGCTGAATTATTAGTTTAAATTCAATATACCTGAAGAAAGGAGTAAAAGAGGGAATGAAGACCAAGGAAGACAGGGAGTACATGAGGGAACAAGAAGCAGGTTTATATAATGGAGAATGGTAAAATAAAATAATTATTTACAGAAAGATAGAGCATGATTAGAAAGCTGGGAAGAATAAAAAGTGACCTTCCATTACCAAAAGTTGCCAGGGAATTACAGCAAACATGTCACTCCTGTCTTTCTCACTGGTGGGAAGGCATTAGGGATGGAAGCAACTGACCATAGAGAGTTGTGTTTTATCTGCAATAGGTGAATATAAGCATATTGGCACAGCCATGCGTGTATATAATTTGTCATATACACTCAGTATACACCAGAAGTTTTCACACTTTATAAAATCAGCTGAATACCTTTTTAACAGTGCACATTGTAATTCAGCAGACTTGGGATTCTGGCATTTTAAATAAGTTCTCAGGTGATGCCGTTGCTGGTGGTCCTTGGACCTCACTCTTAAGTAGCAAGAGAATAGCCTTTCCTTTGGAAAAATCTGGAAGAAGGGCAATTGGATAGAAGATCAAGACATAACAGGGTCAAGGGATAGCATTATATTGCTTTTATTTCTGCATCTGTTTCTGGTCAGAGGGGAAAAAGAGGTAAAGAAATAATAATTACAGGTGTCAGATACTATTCCTAATCAAAGAGAAAGAAAGTGTTGGGAAAATTGATTTTAAAAGTGTTGGGAAAAATGAAGACCACAGATGTGGACATTATTTTGGCTAAGGAAGAGGGATTGTGAGGCAGGAAATGGGGCAAGAAAGAAGATAGCCAGGCAACTTTGGAGTTTCTGAATAGGAAATTTGAGTGAATTCACTTCAGATGCATTTACAATATTTGCACTCCAGAAGATTAGATTTTGGGTACTCCAGAGACTACCGGAAGCGGAGGATTACTAGAATTGGAGTAAACTATGGTGACTTTTTAGTTTTCTCTATTACTATCAGCATAAAAGGTATATATTTTGTTGATATTAGCTATTCAAATGAGAAATATTTGAATCTAAGAGCATTAGCTTTATTTTTAATGAAGCAAATTGTTTTGGTAACATTGTTGTTCTATAAAAATCCATTAGACACTTAATAAAGCAGACTATTTTTTAGAAACAAAAAAATACTGAATTTACTACCTGAATTCTAAAATTTTTTTTAAATAAGTATTTTCCTGATTTAAAAATATAAAATATTATTTGTATATAATAAGTATGTTGCCATAAATTTTCAAATAAACGTGCCAATATTGAAAGCTCATTACACAAACTTTTAAATGAATTTTGTATATATTTTTTACATGAGTGAATCAAGAAAATTTCTGAGGATAAACTAGAGGATACAGAAATGTAGGCATATGATTACACCACATGGATATGGAAAACAATGAATATTTTATTCAGTATTATCCCCTAAGTAAATATCCAAGCTGATCAATTTGTAACACGTTCAGTGATGAGATGTCAGTTCTGCATTCAGCTGAACTCTCATCATAACGGTGTACCGTCTCAATTGTAGGACAAATTAAAGAACATGATGAATGTAATGATATAAATTATTCTAATGTATTTCATTAAACATATGGTGTAGGATTCTATGTTCAGCTTTGACATTTATTTTTTCAGGGTCATGATTTGCTCCTCTGATCAAAGATCATTTATGCTTTCATCACTCAGCATATACATATTAATATCAACACATTTTGCATGCAAAACACATTCTCACTTTTGAAATCTTAAGTGCATGTTTGATGAACTATAGATTCCTAGTTTCTTCAGTGTATTTCTGTCATGTGAGTGTCCTAAAGAAACAAACAAAAGAAAATCTCCTAAACCTAAAGGAATCATTCTCAAAGCTGAGCAAGAGGACTCAGTTAGATACTATCACTGGGTTCATTTGTGGTTGGTTTTGTTATATTTACCTATGACTGATAACAAATCTCTTTTGCTTTAGAGTCTACTGAAAAGCCTTCTGACTTTGAGGTATTGAGTTTTATAATTTTATCTTGAATTATTTATTAACTATGTATTTTATGAAGTATACATTCGTTATTAATCATTTTTCTTCTAAACCCATTTAGCCTGCTGTTGAAATGCAAAACTCTGTTCCAAATAAAGCTTTAGAATGGAGAAATAAACAAACATTGAGAGCAGGTAATTTTACAGTTCAACTATATTAAAAGGAATATTTCAATAGTTGACATATTAATAGTCTCATCTCCCCAATGTTTATTTTTCAAATATTATGGAAATATTTGAGTTAATGATGTCCATAGTGGTATCCACGTTTGAAAAACTGATTATTTACAAGAACATGAATTTTAATTAGTTTTTTTTTAAAATTAGCTTTAATTTCAGGTGTTTCTATTTTTATGTTCTGATACTGTAATGTTTTTTATTGGGAATGTCTGTATGACTTAAAGATTCAAGAAGACGAATTTTTAAACTCTAATATTTTTCCTGTTCAAAACTTGATTCAAATTCTACCCTTTACTGAAGAGAAAGCTTCACTTTTTGACATGCCAATTGTGTTTTAACATTGGTTACCTCATGTGGATGTAGTCATTTGAAGCATCCTAAGGAAATCAGTTATTCTGATTTAGCTTACTCTGTGCATGTGTATGTGTGTGTGTGTGTGTGGTGTGCATGTTTGTGCCTGTGTGCATGTGTATGTGTGTTTGTGTGTGGTATCCCTAGTTTTTAAAAATGGGAGAAGTAATCATTTCTTTATAATTATATTTGTAAAACTGTGATTCTGAAGCATTTGGCTTTAGTGTCTTTTCATTGTTTAGAGGTAAACAATTGTCTAAACTAGTTTTTAAAAAATTATTCCTATACATGCTTAAACATTATACAACATATGTGCACAGTCATAGATAATACGTAGAATTTGTTTTTAACTTCTAATATGTAAATAATTGTACATTGTGTGTAATTTTCTGTAACATTCTTTATTTTATCAGCATTATATTGTAAGATCCATCCATAATAGACAGAACTAGCTCTGGTTTTGTTTTTATTGCATTCTTTATATAAATTCCGTTATATAACTGCACCACAACTAAAGTTTGTTTACGCAAAAAATAAAACCAAATGCAAATTTCAGTCTTATTTAAGTTGGTTTTATCTACTGATTTTTGATATATTAGAAATTAAAACTAAAGAATTTCAAGTATAACCATGCACAATCATCTACTTTAATAAAAATGAAAAGTGTGACCTATGAACCATTAAAGCTATGCTGTTGTAACACATTATTTCCCTGAAACAGTGCAGTATGCACTTCTAAAAATGAGATTGAAAATAGTCGATAACAAAAGTATGATTTGAGTTTTGGATTCTCTAAGTGAAATTTGAACTTTAGGGATGCTCATCTCACAACTTAAAAGCACATTTGAAAACCAAATATATAGTTCATGCATGTCAAATTATAAATGTACCCTTAATATTAAAATGATATTTAAAGCTTCAGTTGTGCGTGTTTACTTTTTTCTTTGAACTATGTTAAATAGTTAATATTTGAAAAATTTGTTTACAAAGAAAACGGAACATTATTTCTGTTTTATGTTTGTTTTCTGTCTTATGGCTCCGTGATTTTCATATTCTATTATATGACTGTACCACAATTAATTAAACGGTTTTATGCTGATAAAATACATAAAAATAAAAACAAATTCAGATTTTGATAAGCCTTTTAAGTTGGCTTTATATTTTATTTTTAATATATTAAAAATTAAAAGTATAGTATTTAAGATATAAGCTTGCATAATCATGTATATTCCGATGGCAATTAGAACTATGAGTTAAACGTTATTAGAGCTATGGTGTTACAACACAGTTTGTCTCTGAAACATTCCAGTATACACTTCTAAATAAACGCAAATGATCATGGTCAACAGCAAAAGTATGATTTGACCTCTTGGATTCCCTGGAGGAAACTTGAACTCCAGGGATATTCTGATCAGAATTTAAGACCAGTTTTAAAAATCAGATTTTTAGTTCATGAATGTCAAATAATCAGTTGACCCGTAATGATGAAATCATCCTTAAAGTTTTTGTTAGGCATGTTTGCTTTTTTCTTCAACCTGTCTTAAATAGTTCAAATTTGAAAATTTTGTTTATAAAGAAAACTGGATGTGTGTGTGTGTGTGTGTGTGTGTGTGTGTGTGTGTGTGTATTCTGTCTCATGACTCTCAGTACTCTTTGGATCTTGTGTAGATCATGATTTAATTCTATTAAATGTGGAAACAGTAGTTTACTAAAGTGTAGACATTAATTTAATTCTTTTTTAGGGAAAAATTAGGTTACTTAAAGCAATTATTTTTATATAGATTTCTAATGATTCTCTAAGGCATCACAAGTTGATTCTGAAGATATTGAATTAAGGAAAGACTGTCTCAAAATAACTAAAGGAGTTTCAAAATTTAATGTATATGCAATAAAAGCTTTTTAAGCTTATTTATTTATTACACATACACAAAATATACTGTCATACATGTTGAAACTTAAAATTGTTAGACATAAAGTTTGTTAACATAAAAAAATTTATATTTCTCAAGAGTCATATTTATTGATAATTTCATTTGAATAACAGATTGCTGAGTCAATCAAACTAAGTAATGCTAAAAAATAGAAAAAAAGATAACATATAATTAAAGTTATCTCATTAAATTTCAAGCATAGGACATACTGTGTTTCTGGGAAGAAGAACACATTACTGCCTTTTTGAAGAAATAATTTATACAAGTTAGCCAAATTTCTATTTTTCTCTATTCTAATGAATAGAATATTTTAGTTTGCAATTCTGTTAGGTTGACCATAAAAGTTGTGGGAATAATCAGAAAAAAGTATGTACAGGTTGAATAAGAAACACCACAGATTCACGAAAAAAATAGATTTGTATACTCTTTTAAAATATATCATAGTAAATATTCTCATTAATATATCTGTGATTAATATTTGATAGATAATATGTTGACATTAAAATCAGGAAAAGAAACATATGCAGAATCACGTTGGAGTTCTAAAGTATTGTGTAATTTTGTTTTTATTATTATTTAAATATAAATATTGAGTGATGTTGAAACTTGAAAGTAGAGACTTTGACTTTATTGTTTTACCTCTGCATATTGCCCTTCAGTAATTTCTGATATTTTTCAGAAAATACTAAGCAGTTATTATTTGCTAAGTAGATTACTGCTTCATAGTGCAATTTCACGTATTTTCAGGATTAAGTTTAAGAAGGTAGTGTAGTATAGTGTGAAAATACATCTTAGAATTCTAGGAATTTATTTGGGTTCTGAATCTACAGTTGTCTAAAAACTGAAGAATTTCAGTTCAGGGGTCCACCTGTGAGCAAATTTATGATTCTCTGGTATATCTGGATTCAGAGGAAAAAGGTAAAATAGTTTTGTGTATCTTGGAACTTGAAAGGATAATGCCTGGTGCTTGAAAGTATTGCTATATTTGGATTGCACAGTGCAGATCTTAAGGAATATTTTGGGCAAAGGAAAAGCAAGAAAAATAGGAAACCTGAGAAACTACAGTAAAAACAATTTGGTTGAGTAGTGTTTTAAAGAGTGAACATTATTTTCACAAATAGAACTATTTGAGTTATTTTGTGGCAGCCATGCTTTCAGCCACATAAATATCTGTATTCTGAGATCACAGCTGTGCAAAGAGGTGGAAAGGGCCCCACAAGTTGTTAGAAGTAGCTGCTTTATAGCAGTAAAAATCATGAGTGGAAGTCAAAAACCCAGTCAGTATTCTGGTTCTGTTACTTACTAGTTATGTAACCTTGGAGAAAATTATTTAATGTATTCAAATGTCAGTGGCCTTGTTCATTGAATTAGTGCTAATATCTACCTCTTCGATATGTTTAATTGAGCAATGTTGTAATAAAAGTGAAAATATTTTGCAAACTGAAAAATGTGTATACAAATGTAAGATAATGATGACAGTGGTATTCAGTGGCTTAATAAATATCAAGGGTACTTTTTCTAAACATGAAGGCAGTATTGTCAGAAAAATAATGGGGGAATACAACAGACATGTGGATTTCTAGTTTAGTGTATGGGTATGTTAAGTATCAGCAGGCTACTAATACTATTTTCTAAACTTGCGAAGAATTTAGCAAATTAGACCTCTCTGATGAGATTTTAAATGCTTTGACTATTAATAATGTGCTTCGTGAATAGCATAAGTGTGCTAAGCAGTGAGACCTGAATACACAGGATGAGGACTTATGTTAAAGTGGTAGGAATAGAAAAGCAAGTTAACAACACTTATAAGTAAATATAAGTGATCTCTATATAAAGACAGATAGTGTTAGGTTAGATAAAATTGAAGAAGTTTACACTTAGAATGGGAATGGGGGTGGCAGTCAAATTCTGTAGTCAGAGATTTCTTTGAGACTGTCAGTCAAGCTCCCATAACAAGCATGAGAGGTAGGATGACATGTATATACCCAAAGGATTATAAATCATGCTGCTATAAAGACACATGAACGCGTATGTTTATTGCGGCACTATTCACAATAGCAAAGACTTGGAATCAACCCAAATGTCCATCAGTGACAGACTGGATTAAGAAAATGTGGCACATATACACCATGGAATACTATGCAGCCATATGAAAGGATGAGTTCATGTCCTTTGTAGGGACATGGATGCAGCTGGAAACCATAATTCTCAGCAAACAATTGCAAGAACAGAAAACCAAACACCTCATGTTCTCACTCATAGGTGGGTATTGAACAATCAGATTACTTGGACTCTGGAAGGGGAACATCACACACTGGGGCCTATTATGGGTAGGGGGTAGGGAATGGGGGGAGGGATGGCATTGGGAGTTGTACCTGATGTAAATGACGAGTTGATGGGTGCTGACGAGTTGATGGGTACAGCACACCAACATGGCACAGGTATACATATGTAACAAACCTGCACATTGTGCACATGTACCCTAGAACTTAAAGTATAATAAAAAAAGAAAAAAAAAAAAGGAGAAATCTCCAAAAAAAACAAAACAAAACAAAACAAAAAACAAACAAAAAAAAGAATGTCTAGGTGAAAGACATTTGGAGCAGAAAAAAAGCAGATCACATTTCTTTACAATTTTTCTCTTAACATTCTGGAAAGACTAGGAAGCGGAAAGTGGGGTAAACATTATCATCATCATTTTCATTATTGTAAGGTGTAAAAAAGTTTGCAAATGTGTTCCTGGCACATAATAAATGCTTTATGAATAAATGTTCTTATGTTTTTATGAAGGACTTGCTATAGTTTTCTGAAATTAGGTTTTAATTGAGATTGAGTTGCATATTTTATATGATATTGGTTTCTTTTCATTTAAACTTAATAGAATGTTTTTCTTCTTTTAAATTTATTCATGCATTTCTTCTGTTATCAAAAATTTTCTCAAAAATTTTCTCAAAAATTTTTGATTATTTCAAATTCTTGTCTACCTAAATAAAGAAGCTTTTACAATATTCTATCTCATACTCTGAAGGTTTTCTTTCCTTAAAGTGTCTTATTTTAACCCTAAAAATTTGTAATTATGAATATTTTAAATGTTTAATGTTGTCAATGTTATATAGCAAGAAGCAGGTGATTGTCTTTTGTTTTAAATGCCCTCTCTTTTTTCTTGAGGACTACAAAGTAGAGTTAGATATTTTGAATGTAATTTCTTGTTGAAATGTGCACACGAGTAAATACTTTTTCTGTGGATATGTTTTTATTTTTGGGTTTTCATGCTTAGTAACTGTTTCAATAGCTAAATGAAAATGAAAATAAGCTTGATTTGGAGAGCATATGTGAAGTCCTTTATATAAATGTTTTGGTTTTCAATAGGTTTCTATTCTTAAATCAAATTGCCTTTAAAGTAGGAAACTGAGTATGTTTTGAAATATGTTAGGAAATCTTGATGTCACTCATTATTATTATTATTATTTTAAAATTGCAATTCATTATTGATAGAACTTCAAACAGAGTGTTTCGGAAAGTGCTGCACAGAATTACACGTGTTTACCTGAGGCTACATATCAAGAAGAAGTCAAGAATATAAATGGAAAACTAAAGGGTAAGAATCACTTTTTATTTAGAAGTCATTTGACAGTATGTTTATCTAAAAATTTGAGGACTGTTATACTGTAATAGCCTCAGAACATTACGCACTAAATGCGTAGTATAAAAAAAGCGAATTAAAATGGTAATAAGTTACATATCTTGTCAGGTGTCAGCAACAGAGTATATAGAGAGTGCCGAAAAAGGAACTGAATTATTACTTTAAATTCCAGATATTCTAAAACCTGAGGTATCTCAGGAAATAAGAGGAAAGATGTAAAAGAGGGAATAAAGAATGAGGAAGACAGAAAGTACAGGGAGGAAATGAAGGGAAAAGAAGCAGGTGTATACAATGGAGGTTCATAAGATAAAATAACTCTTTAGATAGAGGAAGAGTATGGTTAGAAAGGTGGGAAGAATATATAGCAAGCTTTCAGTACAAAAACTAGTAAAAGAATTACAGGAAAAATGTTCCACCCAAGCTAAAAACCATGGCACAAGAAGTACGTGATACATGCACAAGCTTCAGTAGCTGATTCGATCAAGTGGAAGAAAGGGTATCCGTGATTGAAGATCAAATGAATGAAATGAAGTGAGAAGAGAAGTTTAAAGAAAAAAGAGTAAAAAGAAACAAACAAAGCCTCAAGAAATATGGGACTATGTGAAAAGACCAAATCAACGTTTGATTGGTGTACCTGAAATTGACAGGGAGAATGGAACCAAGTTGGAAAACACTCTGCAGGATATTATCGAGGAGAACTTCCCCAACCTAGAAAGACAGGCCAACATTTAAATTCAGGAAATGCAGAGAACACCACAAAGATACTCCTCGAGAAGAGCAACCCCAAGACACATAATTGTCAGATCCACCAAGGTTGCAAAGAAGGAAAAAATGTTAAAGGTAGCTAGAGAGAAAGGTCGGGTTACCCACAAAGGGAAGCCCATTAGACTAACAGCAGAGCTCTCAGAAGAAACTCTACAAGCCAGAAGAGAGTGGGGGCCAATATTCAACATTCTTAAAGAAAAGAATTTTCAACCCGAAATTTCATATCCAGCTAAACTAAGCTTCATAAGTGAAGGAGAAATAAAATCCTTTACAAACAAACAAATGCTGAGAGGTTTTGTCACCACCAGTCCTGCCTTACAAGAGCTCCTGAAGGACACACTAAACATGGAAATGAAAAATAGGTACCAGTCACTGCAAAAACATGCCAAATTACAAAGACCCTCGATGCTAGGAAGAAACTGCATCAACTAATAAGCAAAATAACCAGCTAACATCATAATGACAGGATCAAATTCACACATAACAATATTAACCTTAAATGTAAATGGACTAAATGCTCCAATTAAAAGACACAGACTGGCAAATTGATAAAGAGTCAAGACCCATCAGTGTGATGTATTCAGGAGACACATCTCATGTGCAGAGACACACATAGGCTCAAAATAAAGGGATGCAGAAAGATCTACCAAGCAAATGGAAAACAAGAAGAAAGCAGGGATTGCAATCCTAGTCTCTGACACAACAGACTTTAAACCAACAAAGATCAAAAGAGAAAAAGAAGGCCATTACATAATGGTAAAGGGATCAATTCAACAAGAAGACCTAACTATCCTAAATATATATGCACCCAATACAGGAGCACCCAGATTCATAAGGCAAGTCAATAGAGACCTACAAAGAGACTTAGACTCCCACAAAATAATGATGGGAGACTTTAACACCCCGGTGTCAATATTAGACAGATCAACGAGACAGAAGGTTAAAAAGGATATCCAGGACTTGAACTCGGCTCTGCACCAAGCAGACCCAATAGACATCTACAGAACTCTCCACCCCAAATCAGCAGAATATACATTCTTCTCAGTACCACATCACACTTATTCCAAAATTGACCATATAGTTGGAAGTAAAGCACTCCTCAGCAAATATAAAAGAACAGAAATCACAACAAACTGTCTCTCAGATCACAGTGCAATCAAATTAGAACTCAGGATTAAGAAACTCACTCAAAATCACACAACTACGTGGAAACTGAACAACCTGCCCCTGAGTGACTACTGGGTACATAACAAAATGTAGGCAGAAATAAAAATGTTGTTTGAAACCAATGAGAACAAAGACACAACATATCAGAATCTCTGGGCCACATTTAAGCAATGTGTAGAGGGAAATTTATAGCACTAAATGCCCATAAGAGAAAGAAGGAAAGACCTAAAATTGACACCCTAACATCACAATTTAATGAACTAGAGAAGCAAGAGCAAACAAATTCAAAAGGTAGCAGAAGGTAAGAAATAACTAAGAACAGAGTAGAACTGAAGGAGATAGAGATACAAAAAACCCTTCAAAAATCAATGAATCCAGGAGCTAGTTTTTTGAAAAGATCAACAAAATAGATGGCTAGCAAGACTAATAAAGAAGAAAAGAGAGAAGAATCAAATAGACACAATAAAAAATGATAAAGGGGATATCACCACCGATCCCACAGAAATACAAACTACTATCACACAACACTATAAACACCTCTACACAAATAAACTAGAAAATCTAGAAGAAATGGATAAATTCCTGGACACACACACCCTCCCTAGACTAAACCAGGAAGAAGTTGAATCCCTGAATAGACCAATAACAGGCTCTGAAATTGAGGCAATAATTAATAGCCTACCAACCAAAAAAAAGTCCAGGACCAGACGGATTCACAGCCGAATTCTACCAGAGGTACAAAGAAGAGCTGGAACCATTCCTTCTGAAACTCTTCCAATCATAGAAAAAGAGAGAATCCTCCCTTACTCATTTTATGAAGCCAGTATCATCCTGATACCAAAGTCTGGCAGAGAGACAACAAAAAAGAGAATTTTAGACCAATATCCCTGATGAACATCAATGCAAAAATCCTCAATAAAATACTGGCAAACTGAATCCAGCAGCATATCAAAAAGCTTATCCACCATGATCAAGTTGGCTTCATCCCTGAGATGCAAGGCTGTTTCAATAAACATAATGCATAAACATAATGCATCACATAAACAGAACCAAAGACAAAAACCACATGATTATATCAATAGATGCAGAAAAGGCCTTTGACAAAATTCAACAGCACTTCATGCTAAAATCTCTCAATAAATAAACTAGGTACTGATGGGACGTATCTCAAAATAGTAAGAGCTATTTATGACCAACTCATAGCCAATATCATACTGAATGGGCAAAAACTTGAAGCTTTCCCTTTGAAAACTGGCACAAAACAGAGATGCCCTCTCTCACCACTCCAATTCAACATAGTGTTAGAAGTTCTGGCCAGGGCAATCAGACGGGAGAAAGAAACTAAGGGTATTCAATTAGAAAAAGAGGAAGTCAGATTGTCCCTGTTTGCAGATGACATGATTGTGTATTTAGAAAACTCTATCATCTCAGCCCCAAATCTCCTTAAGCTGATATAAGCAACTTCAGCAAAGTCTTAGGACATACAATTAATGTGCAAAAATCACAAGAATTCCTATACACCGATAACAGACAAACGGAGAGCCAAATCATGAGTGAACTCCCATTCACAATTGCTTCAAAGAGAATAAAATGCCTAGGAATCCAACTTACAAGGGATGTGAAGGACCTCTTCAAGGAGAACTACAAACCACTGCTCAACAGAAAAAAGGGGACACAAACAAATGGAACAACATTCCATGCTCATGGATAGGAAGAATCAATATCATGAAAATGACCATACTGCCCAAGGAAAATTTTAGATTCTATGCCATCCCCATCAAGCTACCAATGACTTTCTTCACAGAATTGGAAAAAACTACTTTAAAGTTCATATGGAACCAAAAAAGAGCCCTCATTGCCAAGACAATCCTAAGCCAAAAGAACAAAGCTGGAGGCATCACACTACCTGACTTCAAACTATACTTCAAGGCTATAGTAACCAAAACAGCATGGTCTTGGTACCAAAACAGAGATATAGACCAAGGGAAAGGAACAGAGCTCTCAGAAATAACACCACAAATCTACAACCATCTGATTTTTGATGAACCAGACAAAAACAAGAAATGGGGAAGGATTCCCTGTTTAATAAATTGTTCTGGGAAAACTGGCTAGCTATATGTAGAAAGCTGAAACTGCATCCCTTCCTTACACTTTATACAAAAGTTATTTTGAGATGGATTAAAGACTTAAATGTTAGACCTAAAACTATAAAAACTCCAGAAGAAAACCTAGGCAATACCATTCAGGACAGAGGCATGGGCAAAGACTTCATGACTAAAACACCAAAAGCAATGGCAACAAAAGCCAAAATGGACAAATGTGATCTAATTAAAGAGCTTCTGCACAGCAAAAGAAGCTTCCATCAGAGTGAACAGGAAACCTACAGAATGGGAGAAAATTTTTGCAATCTACCCATCTGACAAAGGGCTACTATCTGGAATCTACAAATAACTTTAACAAGTTTACAAGAAAAAATCAGACAACCCCATCAAAAAGTGGACAAAAGATATGAACAGACAGTTCTCAAAAGAAGACATTTATGTAGCCAACAGACACATGAAAAAATGCTCATCATCACTGGCCATCAGAGAAATGCAAATCAAAATCACAGTGAGATTCCTTCTCATACCAGTTAGAATGGTAATCATTAAAAAGTCAGGAAACAACAGGTGCTGGAGAGGATATGGAGAAACGAACACTTTTACACTGTTGGTGGGAGTGTCAATTAATTCAACCATTGTGGAAAACAGTGTGGTGATTTCTCAAGGATCTAGGACTAGAAATACCATTTGACCCAGCAATCCCATTACTGGTTATATAGCCAAAGGATTATAAATCATACTACTATAAAGACACATGCACATGTATGTTTATTGGGGCACTATTCACAATAGCAAAGACTTGGAACCAACCCAAATGTCCATCAATGATAGACTGAATTAAGAAAATGTGGCACATATACATCATAGAATACTATGCAACCATATAAAAAGGATGAGTTCATGTCCTTTGTAGGGACATGGATGAAGCTGGAAACCATCATTATGAGCAAACTATCACAAGGACAGAAAACCAAACACTGCATGTTCTCACCCATAAGTGGGAATTGAAATATAAGAACACTTGGATACAGGGTGGGGAACATCACACAACAGGGCCTGTCATGGGGTGGAGGGAGCGGGGAGGGATAGCATTAATAAAAATACATAATGTAAATGATGAGTTAATGGGTGCACCACACCAACATGGCACATGTATACATATGTAACACATCTGCATGTTGTGCACATGTACCCTAGAACTTAAAGTATAATAATAAAAAAATTTCCATCTTTACTTACTCGCTTATGGAAGACATTAGGGATGGAATTACCTGACTGTGCGAAGCTATGTTTCATCTATTATTGGTGAATATAAGCATATATGGGCAGCCACACATGTATATATTTTTTCAGTATGGTCCAGAAGTTTTCACACTTTAATAAATGAGCTACAGATCTTGTTAACAATGCACATTCTGATTCAATAGACTTGAGGTTGTGCAATTTTAATAAATTCTCAGGTGATGCTGATGCTGGTGGTTCTTGGACCATGCACTGAGTAGCAAAGGTATAGAGTTTTCATTGAAGTAATTTGGAAGAAGAGCAATTGGATAGAATGTCAAGACATAACAGAGTCAAGAGCAAGCATTATTTTGATTTTGTTTCTCAGTATGTTTTTAGTCAGAAGCGAAGAAAGAGGTTAAAAAACAACAACAGAATTTATAGATGCCCAATATTACTTCCGAACAAGAGAAAGAAAGTGGTAGGAAAATTTATTTTTAAAAGTGTTGAAGGGAAAGAATCAAAACTACAGATCTGGAGATTATTTTTGCTAAAGAATAGCAATTGTGAGGCATGAAGGGGGAGGGGAGGAGAAGCTAAGTAGGTAATTTTGAAGTTTCTGAGAAGGAAACTTGAGTGAACTCATTTCAGATGCATTTGGAATGTCTGCACTCCAGAAGGTTAGATTATGTGTGCTCTGGACAGTATTGGAAGAAGCAGGGATTACTAGATTTGGCGTCTACCACAGTGACTCATTACTCTTTTCTATTATTTCAGGATTCATAGAGACATGTTTTGTTGATATTATTTATTTAAGTGAGATAAATTTGAATATGAATCCATTGACTTTTTTAGTAAAATTGCTGCTCCATAATAATCTGTTAGATGACTGGGCCCGGTGGCTCATGCCTGTAATCCCAGCACTTTGGGAAGCTGAGGTGGGCCGATCACTTGGGGTCAGCAGTTCGAGACCAGCCTGGCCAACATGGTGAAACCCCGTCTCTACTAAAAATACAAAAAAAAAAAAAAAATTAGCTGGGTGTGGTAGCACACGCCTGTAATCCCAGCTACTAAAGAAGCTAAGGCAGGAGAATCGCTTGAACCCAGGGGGCGGAGGTTGCAGTGAACCGAGGTCACTCCACTGCATTCCACTCTGGGTGACAGAGTGAGACTCCATCTCAAAAAAATAAAAATAAAAAAATAAAAATTTGTTGGAGACTAACATGGTAAATCAGTCTAATTTTAGAAACAAAAACTAAATTTATTACTTGAATACTAAAACTGATTTTTAAATAAATATTCTGATTTCAAAATAAAAATGGTTATAACTAATTAATATTTAGCAATCAAGTTTTTGAATAAATATTTCAATACTGAAAGTTTTTTATACATTATTTTCTTTATGAGTTTTATATGCCGTCTTATATGAAGGGATGAAAAAACATTCAGATGGATAAGTGACAGGTTGCAAAAATGTAGGCATAAAATTACACCACATGTGTATGGAAAAAAATGAATATTTTTATTTACTATTATTCCCTAATATACATCCATGCTCATGAACTCATTACACTTTCGTTAATGAGACATCAATTTTACATTCAGCTAAACTCTTATTGTAACTGTGTACCTTCTCAATTATAAGATAAATTAAAGAGTATGATGAATGTTTATAATTTAATGATATAAGTGATTCTGAAGTGTATCTTGTAGTTCAGAAGCTCTCATAATTTATAACCAGTATATGTTAGCCATGTGTGAGATTCATAGATGCCATGTGATAAATGAGCTCTAGATGATGAAATGGTTTGTAAAATTTTCCTTGTGTGTTTTTTGCTTTTTTTTCTTTTTCACATAAAAATTTTAAACTCAATGTTTTTGTTTATAAAGAAAATAGTTACAAATTTACTTTTTGTCACCTGGGACTGCACATTTTTGATATAGTTTGAACCTAGACTTTTTTTAAACTTGTGAAAAATTAGGTCACTTATGACTATTATTTTTATATAAATTTCTGATATATTTATCCAAAATTTCCCAAGTACTTTCTTAATACATTTCTTAACATTGGCGTATTAGAAAGAGACTATATCATTATAATTTTTTTAAAAAATATATTCAATAAAATGTTTTAAAGTCCGTGTCTGTATCATTCATTGACACAATAGTTTCATTAATCTTTAAACTTTAAATGACTAGACATAAATTTCATTGATATAAAAGTATACATATCTTTGAAGAATCTTATTGATGAATAATTTATCCTGGAAAATGAACTAGTCATAAAGCTTGCTGAGTCAATCAAAGAAAGTAACAGTAAAATATTAATTCCTGAAAGAAAATGAGGGTTGATGTTTAACAAAATTTATCTGGGTAAATGGCAACTATCAGACATAGTGTGCTTTTTGCGGGGAGAGGAATACAGGAGACTGCTTTTTTGAAGAAAAAAAATCATACAAGCTTTTTATAAGTCTTACGTCAGGGTTTTGATAAGGAAGCAGAGCCATTCATGACCACTCAGGACATAGAACTGATGCTGCGTTTTCTCTTTCCTCTGGGAGCCTCTTTGCAATTCACTAAGAGCTTTTCCTGAGACCCTTGTCTTGACTGGTGCTTGTGCTCCTCATTAGGGTATCCAAACTTCAGGCTAGTTTTGTCAGTCCGGTCCAGCTTGTCAGTGTACTTTTGTTCAGCTTCATCTTTCTTTCTGGAGCTGAGTACAGAATTCAGGGCACTGGGCATTACACAGACCTGTCGATAACCTGAGGGAACAAAGAGTTCTTACCAGTAAGACAATGACAAAGCATATTCTTACCCGCTTCTGCCACAGTATATTCTAACCTGCGGTCACCATTTGTTGGCTGGGAGGTTGCACTGCACACCCCATTACAAAATTTGCTGACTCAAGTGCAGATAGGAAAATGATATAGGCTTCTTGAGACCTCCACTTTCTCATTTCTGCAGCAAATCAAGGGCTTTCTCACATGCCCAGTATGCTGCCATGAGAACTAGCATTTGGGAAAACCACCATACTAAGTTTACATATAACCAAAAGAATCATACAGAGGCTGACTCCCCTGGCAGCACCCAGAAACAAATTGCATTCCTCAGTATATGTTAAAGTCACACCCTCCAGGGTGACAACATGTCTCAAGCAAGTGAAAGTAAACTTAAATAGAAGAAGTGGCTCTGTTTTCAGATTAGAAAGATGAGCCAAAAGTTCGGAAAGCTGAAAAAACACAGGGTATCAACACACAACTTTGCTCCTCAACCCTTTGGCAACCGGTAATCTTTTTACTCTATCCATAATTTTGTTTTCTGGATAATGTTATTTTTGGAAATATGCATTTAAGTCTTTTCATACTTGATAGTTCATCTCTTTTTAGTCCGTAGTAATATTCCATTGTATGACTATAGCACAGTTTATACACTCATCTTTCTAAGGTTATCATTGTTACTTCACAAATTGGTTGAATTTTTGCATGCATGTTCATAAGGCAGTTTTCTTGTTTGTAACAATATCATCTGGTTTTGATTTAGAGTAATGCTAGCATTATACACTGAATTGAAATGTACTCTGTATTAAGCTATTTGTGCATTGCTATAGATAAATACATGAGATTGGGTAATTTATGAGGAAATAGGTTTCATTGGCTCACAGTTCTACAGGTTGTACAGGAAGCATAACATGGGGCTCTGCTTCTGGGGAGGCCTGTGGAAGCTTACAATTATGGTGGAACCTGAAGAAGAATTTGCACATCATATGGCGGGAGCAGGAGCAAGAGAGAGAGGTGGGAGGTGCCATGCACATTTAAATGACCAATTTTCATGAGAATCACTATTATGAGTACAGCACTAAAGGCATGGTACTAAATTGTGAGAAATCTTTCCTCATGATGCATTCACCTCTCACGAAGCTTTACTTCCAACATTGGGGATTACATTTCAATGGGAGGTTTTGGTGGGGACACACATCCAAACTATATCATAATTTTTAAGTTTAGGGGTAGAGTTTGTTTAAAATTATATCTCTTTTTTTTGTCTAAAATATTTGGTAGAACTCACCAGTGTAGGAATCTTGGCCTGGACTTTTCACTCTAGGAAGATTTTTAACTATAGCTTAATCTTTTATATATTTCGGGCAATGCAGGCTATCTATTTTTTCTTCAGATATTGTATTTTTTTGACTACTGCCTAGATTTTATTTTCCTGTTGTTGACATCATTTATATTTTGGCAAAAGAGAGTTTGATCTTTTCCATAAATATTTCCTCTGAACCTTTGCCAGAATCAGTATACTGTCATTCCTAGTTAAAAAGATTTTCTTATATTATACTTTAAGTTCTAGGTTACCTGTGCACAATGTGCAGGTTTGTTACATATGTATACACATTCCATGGTAGTTTGCTGTACTCATCAAACCATTATCTACATTAGGTATTTCTCCTAATGCTACCCTTCCCCTAGCCCCTCACCCTCCAACAGGTGTGTGATGCCCTGGTGTGTGATGTTCCCCTCTCTGTGTCCATATGTTCTCATTGTTCAACTCCCACTTATGAGTGAGAATAAGTGGTGTTTGGTTTTCTGTTCTTGTGTTAGTTTGCTGAGAATGATGGTTTCCAGCTTCATGCATGTCCCTGCAAAGGACATGAATTCATATTCTGTTTTATGGCTGCATAGTGTTTTGTGGTCTATATGTGCCATATTTTCTTTATCCAGTCTATCATTGATGGACATTTGGGTTGGTTCCAAGTCTTTGCTATTGTGAATAGTGCCCCAATAAACATACGTGTGCATTTGTCTTTATAGTAGAATGATTTATAATCCTTTGGATATATAACCAGTAATGGGATTGCTGGGTCAAATGGTATTTCTAGTCCTAGATCCTTGAGGAATCGCCACACTGTCTTCCACAATGGTTGAACTAATTTTCACTCCCACCAACAGTGTAAAAGTGTTCCTATTTCTCCATATCCTCTCCAGCATCTGTTGTTTCCTGACTTTTTAATGATCACCATTCAACTGGCGTGAGATGGCATCTCATTGTGGTTTTGATTTGCATTTTTATGATGACCAGTGATAATGAGCATTTTTTCATGTGTCTGTTGGCTGCATGAATGTCTTCTTTTGAGAAGTATCTGTTCATATCCTTTGCACACTTTTTGATGGGGTTGTTTCTTTTTTTCTCATAAATTTGTTCAAGTTCTTGTAGATTCTGGATATTAGCCCTGTGTCAGATGGATAGATTGCAAAAATTTTCTCCCATTCTGTAGGTTCCTTGTTCATTTTGATGCTAGTTTCTTTTGCTGTGCCAAAGTTCTTTAGGTTAATTTAGTCCCATTTGTCAATGTTGGCTTTTGTTGCCATTGCTTTTAGTGTTTTAGTCATGAAGTCTTTGCCCATGCCTATGTCCTGAATGGTATTGCCTAGGTTGTCTTTTAGGCTTTTTATGGTTTTAGATCTTATGTTTTAGTCTTTAATGTGTCTTGAGTTAATTTTTGTATAAGGTGTAAGGAAGGGGTCGAGTTTCAGTTTTCTGCATATGACCAACCAGCTTTCTCAACACCATTTATTAAATAGGGAATTCTTTCCCCATTGCTTTTTTTCAGTTTTGTCAAATATCAGATGGTAATTTTCACATTTCAATGAATTTGTCAATCTTTTCTAAGTTGTCATGTTTATTCACATAAATTTTATATTATTACCTTGTATTTTCAAGTATCTGTAGAATCTGAAATAATGTCACATTAACTCATTTTCAAAGTTGGTAATTTGTAGCTTTTTCTTTTCAAGAGCTAGTTTGGCTAGGTAGACTTTTGCTTTTATTGATCCTCTCAAAGTGTTTGGTATTGTTCAAGTTTTCTATCATTTTTGTGTTTTATTAGTTCCATCTCTGATGTTTTAGTTCTCTTTGCCTATTATTTTAAAAATCTATAGTTGGGAGCTTATCAGCAACATAAATTGAATTCTCACAATTTTGGAAGCTGCACAGTTCAAGATCAAGGTCTCATCAGATTTGATGCCTGAAGAGGTACCACTTCATGATTCATCGATACATTCTTTTCCCCTGTGTCCTCACATGGCAGAAAGGCTAAAGAGGCTTGCTGGGGTTATTTCTATCAGAGCTTAAATTCATTTATGAAGGGTTGGCCCTCGTGACCTAATTACATCCAAAAACTCCTATCTCTATGATTTGATTTTAGCGTATGAAAATTGCAAGGAGAAAAACATTCAAACCAATACAGATACTTATCATTTCCTGTCCTCTGCTTCCACTGAGTTTACTTTCTTCTTCTTCTTCTTTTTTTAGTTTCTTAAGGTAAAAGTCAAAATTATTTATTTGAGAGTCTTCTAATATAGACATTCGTACCGAAAATTTTTATTTAAGTGCTGTTGTAGATGCATTTTGCAATATCTAATGTGTTGCGTTTTCATTTGAAGTTAGTTCAAAATACTTTCTAATTTTCCTTTTTATTATTTTTTGAACCGACCCAGGGTTATTTGGATGTATGTTACTTAATTTGCAATGGTTGAGTTGTTCCAGGTACATTTTTATTATTGATTTTTAATTTGATTGCTTTGGGGTCAGGTAATGTGTTTTGTATGACTTAAAACCTTCTTGATCCTTTTATTAAGATATGATCTAGAATATAGTCTTTGAGTACTTCAAAAGAATGGTGTTGTCTATCATATTCTTACTGATTTTCTGCCTCCTTATTCTACCACTTGAGTAAGGGGTTCAGAAATTTTAGACTATACTTGGGCATTTGTCCATTTCTTTTGCAGTTCTATTTTTGTATCATGTATTTTGAAGCATTTATGTTATTATGTACAGAAATATTTAGGACTGTTATGTTTTCTTGATTAAGTGAACCCTTTGTCACTATAAAATGAGTTTGTTTATTGCTGGTAATAGTTTTGCTATGAAATGTACTTTGGTATTAATACAACCACTCTTCCTCAACCTTCTTTTGTCAAGTGGTAGTGTGGTATATCTTGTTTCATCTTTAACCAATTTTTGTCTTTATATTTAAAGTTTATTTATTATAGGCATTATACAGATAGATCTTACTTTTATATCCATTCTAACAATCTGCCTTTGAACACTGGTTTTTAGACTAGTTTAATTTATTATGTAATTATTGATATGATAAAAGTTGTCTGTCATCATGCTGTTTGATTTCTATTAGTCCCAGATCTTCTTTGTTTTGCTTTTGTTCTTTATCTGCTTCCTTCAGACTAGTTTAGTAATTTTTATGATTTAGTTTTATATGTATATATATATATAGATATAACTTTTTTAGTTATTGGTCTAGTTTTATATTTCTTTATGATTTAGTCATATCTTTTTGTGGTATAAGTTTATTTGGTTATTAGGTATAACTTTGCTTTGCTGTCTTAGTGGTTTTTTAGGATTTGTAGTGTATGGATTTATCTCATCACAACCCACCTTCAAGTAATATTATATCATATCATAGATGGTATAAGAAATTACAATTGTATATTTTCATTTCTTCACTTCCAGCCAGATTCCAGGCTGGATCTGTGGGATTGTAGCTTTCATTAAGTTTAGAATATGTTTAACCAATTTTTCCTCAAATGTTTTATTCTGTTTCTCCTCCTATCTGTTTGGGGACTTAATTACCTGCTGGGAGTTTGCTTGTAGTTCTCTAGTGTCTGAAATTTGTGTATCTCTTGTTTCGTGATGGCAAATCAATCTATGCTCATATCTACTCAGTGTAGCTTTCATCTCTGGCATTGTAACTTGTATCTATACAAGTGCAATTTAGTTTTTGAAAGTATCTTCTATTGCTCTACTTATCTTATTGATTTTTATTGTAAAATAGAGTTGAGTTACTTATAAACAACTTGATGCTTTTCATTTTTGCTTTTTGTAGTATGAGCTAACTCCCCACACCTGAGGAAAGGCCTTTCTGACTATTCATTTTCCTGTGAAGTCTGAGTCTTCCAGGTAAATCTATAAAAATAGATACTCTTCTTGCCACTATGTGAGCACCAGGTGTGATTTTCTCTAAATTTATAAGTCCCCCGCTCCGACCCAGCTTGGTCTTTTTTTTAATTTTATTTTTAAAATTTTTTTTGTTATTATCATACTTTGAGTTCTAGGGTACATGTGCATAACGTGCAGGTTTGTTACATATGTGTACTTGTGCCATGTTGGCGTGCTGCACTGATCAACTCGTCAGCACCCATCAACTCATCATTTACATCAGGTGTAACTCCCAATGCAATCCCTCCCCCGTCCCCACTCCCCATGATAGGCCCCGGTGTATGATGTTCCCCTTCCTGAGTCCAAGTGATCTCATTGTTCAGTTCCCACCTATGAGTGAGAACATGCGGTGTTTGGTTTTCTGTTCTTGTGAGAGTTTGCTGAGAATGACAGCTTGGTCTTCGGTAGTTTTCTGGCTCGCATGCAATCTTTATTATTTTGCTAAATACTGGGAGGGGGTTTCCAGGGGTTTCTTGCTGTTGCTTCTATATCTCTCTCCTCCTTAGTGCTTTGTTCTGTAATGTCTCTCTGCTTTGGTTTTACCAGACTCTAAGCTTCATCACTGTAACCAAGAGAGTCTGGTAGGTTCCACTTCAGTTTTTTTTTCCTGTGTCATGTCTTGGAATCTCTGTCAAGGCAGGAAGCTGAAACATTCATAAGGTTTGTTTCCCATTATTTTTCTGTTTTTCAGGGATTTTCGTCTTCTTTGACTAATGTTCAGTGTCTAAAAAAAAATGTTTAATGCATTTCGTGTGTTTTATTTTTAGTTATTTCAGCTAAGAAGAAAAATCAATACCCGTTGTTCTCTCTTGGCTGGAGCCAGACTACTCTAGAGCTTCAGCACATGCCACACACTGGATAAAATGCTTTTCTTCCCCCTTTGCTCAGCAGCTTCCTTTTCAATCTTCTTTCCACAGTGTAACCGTACATTCCTCAGGGGAATTTTCCATGGGCCTAGTATATATCTTATTCTTAGCAATCTGTTTTCTTAAAGTATCTATCTGAATTTATAATTGCCACTTTTCTGGGGCTTTGCTTTTCAGTATATTTTAAGCGAAACAAGAGCAGAGGTTTTTTTTTGTTTGTTTGTTTTTTTCCTGTTTAATCTGCAGAGCTTAGTATAATGCCTTCCACATGGTAGCCAATCAATATGTATTTGTTCGGTGTTGCAGGAAGTCAGGGACCCCAAACAGAGGGACCAGCTGAAGCCAAGGCAGAAGAACATAAATTGTGAAGATTTCATGGACATTTATTAGTTCCCCAAATTAATACTTTTATAATTTCTTATGCCTGTCTTTACTGCAGTCTCTGAACATAAATTGTGAAGATTTCATGGACACTTATCACTTCCTCAATCAATACCCTTGTGATTTCCTATGCCTGTCTTTACTTTGATCTCTTAATCCCATCATCTTCATAAGCTGAGGAGGATGTATGTCGCCTCAGGACCCTGTGATGATTGCATTAACTGCACAAATTGTTTGCAGAGCATGTGTGTTTGAACAATATGAAATCTGGGCACCTTGAAAAAAGAACAGGATAACAGCAATGTTCAGGGAACAAGGAAGATAACCTTAAACTCTGACTGCTAGAGAGCCGGGCAGAAGAGAGCCATATTTCTCTTCTTTCAAAAGCAAATAGGAGACCTATCACTGAATTCTTTTTCTCAGCAAGGAACATCCCTGAGAAAGAGAATGCATCCCTGAGGGGAGGCCTCTAAAATGGCTACTTTGTGGGCGGCTGTCTTTTATGGTCATAGACAAAGGGATGAAATAAATCCTGGTCTCCCATAGCGCTCCCAGGCTTATTAGGACAAGGGAATTCCCACCTAATAAATTTTGGTCAGACCAATTGTCTCCTCTCAAATGCTGTCTCCTGATAAGATATTATCAATGATAATGTGTACCCGAAACTTCATTAGCAATTTTAATTTCAGCCCGTCCTGTGATCTCACTCTGTCTCCATTTGCTTTGTGATATTTTATTACCTTGTGAAGCATGTGATCTTTGTAACCCACACCCTATTTGTACACTCCCTCCCCTTTTGAAAATCGCTAATAAAACTTGCTGGTTTTACGGCTCAGGGAGCATCACGGAACCTGCTGACATGTGATGCCTCCCCCAGACACCCAGCTTTAAAATTTCTCTCTTTGTACTCTTTCCCTTTATTTCTCAGACCAACTGACACTTAGGGAAATAGAAAAGAACCCATGTGAATTATCAGGGGTGAGTTTCCCCCAGTAGTTCAGTGTATAAGTGATTGTTAAAATATGCAGCCCTTTATATCCCAAAAGTACTAATATATTTTATTTCTATCTCCTCCTTGAGACAGATTCAACTAGCCTATCAAAAAGCTTGGATGCAGTTCCTTCTTGTAAAAGAGCAAGGGAACTTAAAAAAGATCACTGTGAAAAACTTACAGCAGAAATTGAACGAATGAAAAATAAGTTTTGTGTACTAAAAAAGGAACTATCAGAAACAAAAGAAATAAACTCACAGTTAGAAAATCAAATAGTTAAATTGAAACAAGAGCTCTGCAGTGTGAGGTATGACATCCTAGTTTTAAATGAATATTTCAACTATTTATACTAAAATTATGTAGGATACTTTTTGTAATAGCTGACTTACCTTCTGAGGTTTAACTGGAGAAAAAAATCTCTGTCTTGTAGAGTGTCAAATTCTTTTAAATAATACAAGTTCTTAAATGTGAATATTTCTGCTGATAATTAAATGCATATTTATTTAAATCACAATTTTAATGGCTATATAGAAGGCCATTATTTGGAAATCCTTACTTAACTTACTTAACAAATTAATTTTTTTGATTTTTAAATTTCTGTATTATAAGTGATGCAAGGCATAACTGCATGCAAATATTTTTCTACCTTTCTAATTATTGACTTGGAATAAATTCTTCAATATAAAAATATTTGGCTAAATTATAAGAAGTTTTTAAGAAGTTATTTGTTCATTGCTTCTAAATTATTCTCAAGAAAATTTATATTCATTTACAGCTCAACAAACAGAGTGTGAAATGGCCCTTCTTTTCTCCCCCAAAATCAATTTCTTTTAATTATACACGTTTAATGTGCATGGAATGTAGAGAAAATACAGAATAATTTCTTAGTTTATTCAACATCTCTTGCTCTCCTACATAAATAAAATTAATTCAGAGTTCTATGTTAAATGCATATTATTTTTATTCTTTAAGTATTATATTCTGTCTTGTGATAAAAGAGATTTAAAATTTGTTGATAAAATATATAATAATCAACAAGATACATTTAAAGCATTACTCAAAAAAGAAGCAAAAGATATATGGGATAACAGATATTAGACTATTTAACCTAATCTGAGATTTTAATATTAAAATTATTTTTAGGGATACTTGCCATATTTTATAAGTATGAATATTTATGTCTAATAAATCAGTAAATTGTTCATAAAAACTAACCAGTTAACTTTAATCAGTCACTTTAATCAGTTAACTCTAAATGATCTGTCCTCATTGAGGAGTAATTTTGACTGTGTAAGATTTTTAAAAAGTAATTTTCAAATTATGAATTTGCTGGATAGCTTCCAGTATTCTTTTCCATAACAGTCATTGCTAGTTACAGAAACAGTCGTTAATAGTATGAGAAACTTTCTAACTAGAAGATGTTCTTTCCTCACTATTTTTCAAGTATGTATGTCATTTGGAAGAGGTTCGAGTAATAAATACCTGAGAACTAGAAAGAAAAAAAAATTCAAGAATATAGGAATTTTATTGGAATAATAAACCAATGTAGTAATAAATGTATCTCACAGTGAATTCTATTTTCTAACAAAATGAATTTTAAGATAAGTATGTTTAATGGCAGATTGACTTCAAACCAAGAAGAAGAGAAGAGAAGAAACGCCAATATATTAAATGAAAAACTTAGGAAAGAATTAGGAAGAATCGAAGAGCAACTTAGGAAAGAGTTAGAAGTGAAACAAGAACTTGTACAGGCTCTCAGAATACAAGATATGGAAGTGAAGAGTGTAAGAAGTAATTTGAGTCAGGTAAATCAATCTCTGATAAAAATTTTATATTTCTAACTTTATTTCCCTCTGATTTAGTATGAATTATTCAGGTCTAAATCAGACAAAAATGTTATCTTAAAATTATCACTTTTGTAGCTACGGTTATTTGTTATAAATTATGACATCCATGTAGTATCTTATTTCAGTACAAAGAGCTTTTGAAAACAATGATTATCCCTACCATATACTTAGTGATAATTTATTAGTACGTAGTTTTTTCCTAGCAACATAGTTAACATTTAATACTGACTCAAACATTATGAAGAGGAAGCAAAAGTTATTGTCATAGTAAACAAGCTCATGGTTTTCTATGTAGGGCTCTCTAGATTTTATCATCTTTCTTTTGTTTTTGAAATTGAAGACTTCTTTTATATTTACATATTTACCCAGTAGAATTAACTGAGATTTGGTGGAGAGGTCCTGGATGTAGACTCATAAGACTGGGAGAAAATCCTAAAACTTGTTTATATTTTTAATCTTTTCCTTTCAGAATTGTGATAACTAAAAGTGCTTGTTACAATGTCTCAATTTATCAAAAATTCATAAATATAATTCTTAAAATTAACTATATATTTTTAAAAAATAGAATATCTAGAGAATATTCTCAGGAAAAAGGAACTGAAGGAACTTTGGGAAATTTTATCTGTCTAAATATATGCAGCACTAAGGCTCTTAGTATGGGATCTTGTATAAGTTAGACATCAGAGTGTAAACCCAGTTTTTGTAGGCAGTCAAATTGATTAATCTTTAATTTTATGCTGTTGAGTTTGTTGTAATTCAGGGAACATTTTTTTTTTTTTTTTTCAATTCTGAGGCTCTTAAAAATTCTCTAGTCATTTATTTTGTACTTTCATGAATTCATTGTCTTCAAATAAATGTTTGAACTTTGGGGAATTTATGCTCTATAGCATTTGAAGTTTTGACTCAATGGTTCTTCAACTGATACCTACTTATAAAAACTCATTGTATAAATGTATAAGTTATTCTTTAGTTTCAGAGGAACTATGTTATGCCATTTTGACTGCTAGCTAAAAGTTTATTTTGTTTTATTTAGGTTTCTCACACTCATGAAAATGAAAATTATCTCCTACATGAAAATCGCATGTTGAAAAAGGAAATTGCCATGCTAAAACTGGAAATAGCCAAACTAAAACACCAACACCAGGAGAAGGAAAATAAATACTTTAAGGACATTAAGATTTTAAAAGAAAAGAATGCTGAACTTCAAATGACTCTAAAACTGAAAGAGGAATTCCTCTAGCACTGCTGGGTTAGGGTCTCCCTGAGCTGGTCTCAGCAACTTTTCATAACATTAATATGTGTATGATTTTATAATCTCTATTTCCTTCACTTTAAGTTTCATAAAGGCAAGAATGACATCTATTTAGTTTTTCCTGTATTATTATTACATCTATTATTTTATCT
This sequence comes from Macaca fascicularis, assembly GCF_037993035.2. Taxonomy (NCBI): domain Eukaryota; kingdom Metazoa; phylum Chordata; class Mammalia; order Primates; family Cercopithecidae; genus Macaca; species Macaca fascicularis. The sequence continues at coordinate 48,848,337 of NC_088383.1, read as the reverse complement.
GGACATAAAAGGCACACATAATTTATAGGATACTGTAAAATAAAGTAAATTATGCAAAATTTTACTGATGTAGTCAATTAAATGATGTTAAAATATTTAAAAGAATTTTATAATGGAATAGAAAAATGTATGTGTTAAAAATAAAAAGAACTGAAAATTCTGTATTTGGTATATAGGCAATTATATAGAAGAAAACAAAAACAAAACCACAGACTATGCACTAAAATGCTTGAAAAATACTTTATCACTTTTTCATTTATGAAGCTCAGTTTTGATAGACACAAAATTCTTGGCTGGATTTTATAAGGTTCCAAGCTAAAAGCAGGAGGATCCCAATCCCTCTGGTTTGTAAGGTTTTTGCTGAGACATTAGCTGTTAGTCTGACAGGTTTTTTGTTGTTGTTGTTTTTTGTTTTTTTGTTTTTTTTTTAATAGGTTACCTGATACTCTGTCTCACAGCTCTTAAAATTCTCTCCTTCACATTGACTTTTTTCAGACAAACAAGTGCTGGGGGAATTTGCCACTTCCAAACCAGCACTACAAGAAATGCTAAAGGGAGTTCTAAATTTTAAAACAAAAGCTTGCTATACAGCAAAATAGAACCTCCTTAAAGCATAAAACTATCAGGGCCTATAAAACAATAACACAATGAAAAATATAAAGTGTCTAAGTAACAACAGGATTAATTGAATAGTACCTCACATCTTAACATTAACATTGAATGTAAATGGCCTAAATGCTCCAAGTAAAAGAATATAGAATGACAGAATGTATAAAAATCCACCAACCACATATTCGCTGTCTTCAAGAGAGTCACCTAACACATAAGGACTCATGAAACTTAAGGTAAAAAGGTGGAAAATGATATTGCACAAAAATGAAAACTAAAAGCAAGCAGGAGTAGCTATTCTTATATCAAACAAAACAAACCTTAAAGCTACAAAGCTTTGTTGCTGTACAGTCTGTATCCTTTTTAATATTTAAAAAAAGACAAAGAAGGATACTATATAATGATAAAAGGATTAATCCAACAGGAAGGTCAGTTTCCTTTTTTGTCTTAAAAAAAGACAAAGAAGAATACTGTATAATGATAAAGGATTAGTCCAACAAGAAAATATTACAATCCCAAATTTATAGGCATCTAACACTGGAGCTCCCAGATTTATAAAACAATTCTTATTAATGAGAAGTGATAACATGGCTAGCAGCCCTCACTCTTTTTTTTTGTTTGTTTGTTTGTTTGTTTGTTTTTGAGACAGTCTCTCTCTGTCACCCAGGCTGGAGTGCAGTGGCCGGATCTCAGCTCACTGCAAGCTCCACCTCCTGGGTTTACACCATTCTCCTGCCTCAGCCTCCCGAGTAGCTGGGACTACAGGCGCCTGCCACCTTGCCTGGCTATTTTTTTGTATTTTTTAGTAAACACGGGGTTTCACTGTGTTAGCCGGGATGGTCTTGATCTTCTGACCTCATGATCCGCCCATCTCAGCCTCCCAAAGTGCTGGGATTACAGGCTTGAGCCACCGCGCCTGGCCCCTCACTCACTCTTGGTACCTCCTTGGCCTCAGGGTCCACTCTGGCCATGCTTGAGGAACCCTTCAGCCTGCCACTGCACTATGAGCCCTCTCTGGGGCTGGCCAAGGCGAGCTGGCTCCCTCTGCTTGCAAGGAGCTGTGGAGGGAGAGGCACTGGCAGGAGTCGGGGCTGCAGGTGGCACTCGTGGGCTGGCGCAGGTTCTGGGTGGGTAGGGGCTCTGCGTGCCCTGCATTTGGTGTGGCCAGCCAGTGCCTGCTGGGCTTGACTGGGGGCAAGCTCCCTCTCGGCTGCCAGAGTTCCTGGGCTAGGTGCCACAGTCCCGTGGTGAGTACCATTGAGAGGTAAAGCCAGCTGGGCTTCTGGGTCTAGTGGGGACCTGGAGAACTTTTCTGTCTAGCTAAAGGTTTGTAAATGTACCAATCAGCACTCTCTGTCTAGCTAAAGGTTTCTAAACTCACCAATCAGCACTCTGTGTCTAGCTAATCTGGTGGGGGACTTGGAGAACTTTTGTGTCTAGCTAAAGGATTATAAACACACCAATCAGCATTCTGTGTCTAGCTAAAGGATTGTAAATGCACAAATCAACACTCTGTCAAAAAGAACCAATCAACTCTGTAAAATGGACCAATCAGCTCTCTCTAAAATGGACCAATCAGCAGGATATGGGTGGGGACAGTTAAGGGAATAAAAGCAGGCCACCTGAGCTAACAGGGGCAACCCACTCAGGTTTCTTTCCATGCTGCGGAAGCTTTATTCTTTCGCTCTTTGCGATAAATCTTGCTGCTGCGCACTCTTTAGGTCCATGACCTCTTTATGAGCTGTAATACTCAAGGTGAAGGTCTGCAGCTTCACTTCTGAAGCCAGTGAGATCACGAACCAACCGGGAAGAATGAACAACTACAGACGTACCACCTTTATGAGCTATAACATTCACTGTGAAGGTGTGCAGCTTAACTCCTGAAGCCAGGGAGACCACGAACCCACCGGAAGGAATGAATAACTCCAGATGCGCTGCCTTTAAGAGCTGTAACATTCACCGCAAAGGTCTGCAGCTTCACTCCTGAAGTCAGTGAGACCATGAACCCACCAGACGGAAGAAACTCCAGACACATCTGAACATCTGAAGGAACAAACTCCAGACACACCATCTTTAAGAACTGTAACACTCACTGCGAGGGTCCGTGGCTTCATTCTTGAAGTCAGCGAGACTAATAACCCACCAATTGTGGACACACACCTGAGAACTCAGAAAAACAGCAACACAGTAATAATGGGGAACTTTAATACTTTACTGACAGCACTACACAAATCATCAAAACATAAAGTAAAGAAGAAGCTATGAATTTAAATTACACTCTAGAACAAATACACCTAACAGGCATTCACAGAACGTTCTTCTCCCAAACTGCAGAATATGCATTCTTCTCTTCAGCACATAGAAAATTCTTCAAGATATACCGTATAATAGGCCACAAAAAAACAAGTCTCAATAAATTTAGAGAAATCAAAATCATATCAAGAATTTTCTCAGATCACAGTGAAATAAAACTGGAAATTACCTTCAAAAGGAACCCTTAAAACTCTAAAAATAAATGAAAATTCAACAATCTTCTCTTGATTAATGTTTGAGTTAAAAATTAAATCAAGATGGAAATTTAACAATTATTTAAAATGAACAATAATAATGACACAAATTATCCAAACATCTGGGATACTGCAAAAATGGTGCTAAGAGAAAAGTTTATAGCATTAAATGCCTACACCAAAAAGTCTGAAAGAGCACAAATAGACAGTTAAGGTCACACTTCAAGAAACTAGAGAAACAAGAACAAAGTACACCCAAACAAAGCAGAAAGCAAGAAACAACAAAAGTAAGAGCAGAACTGAAGGACATTGAAACAAAAAATGGAAAAGATAAATGAAACAAAAAGCTATTTTTTTTGAAAAGATAAAATTGGGACCCCATTTGAAGATTAGTCAAGAAAAGAGAAAATCTAAATAAGCTCAGATAGAAATAAAACTGGACATATTACAATCAATAACACAAAAATTATAAAAAATTATTCAAGGCTACTATGAGCACTTTTACATGTACAGACTAGGAAATCTAGAGAAAATTGACAGATCTTTGAAAACATACAACCCTCTTAAATCAGTAAGAAATAGAAACCATGAAGAACCCAATAACAAGCAGCAAGATGGAACTGGTAATAAAAAGAAAGTTGCCAACAACCAGAAAGGCTAAAACCAGAGGGATTCACAGCTGAATTCAATTAGACATTCAATGAAGAATTGGTACTATTTCTACTAATACTATTCCAAAAAATAAAGAGGAAATGTTTACTAAACTATTCTATGCAGCCAGTATCATACTAATAGCAAAACCAGCAAAGGCTACAACAAAAACGGACATCTACAGACCAATGTCCCTGATGAACATATATGCAAAACTTCTCAACAATATACAGCTAACTGAATTCAACAGTACATCCAAAAGATAATACATCATGACAAAGTAGGTTTTATCCTAGGGATGCAGGGACGGTTTAACATATGCAAGTCAATATGATACGTCTTATGAACAGAATTTTTTTAAAAGTATGATCTTCTCGAAAATGCAGAAAAAGTATTTGATAAAATCCAGAATTATATTATGATAAATTTCCTCAACAAAATAGGCATAGAAGGCACTTACTTCAAACAAATAAAAGCCATTTATGACAAACCCACTGCCAACATCATACTAAATAAGAAAATTTGAAAACATTCCCCTTGAGAACTGCAACAAGACAAGGATGCCCACTTTTATCACTTACATTCAGCAGAGTAGTGGAAGTCCTGGCCAGAGCAATCAAACAAGAGAAATACATAAAGGGCATCCAACCTGGAAAAGAGGAATCAAACTGTTTCTGTTCACTGGTGGTATGATCGTATACTTAAAATACTCAAAAGGCTTATCTAAAAAGCCTCCAGATTTTATAAACAGATTTAGTAAAGTCTTAGGATACAAAATCAATGTAAACAAATTAGTAGCACTGCTATACACCAAAAACAATGAAGCTGAGAATCAAATTAAGAACTCAATCTGTTTTACAATAGCTGCAAAAATAAATAAATGAATAAATAAATAAAATACTTAGAAATATATTTAACAAAAAAAGTGAAAGAGCTCTCTACAAGGAAAATTACAAAACACTGCTGAAAAAAATCATGGATGACCCAAACAAGTGGAAACATATTTCATGCTCATAGATTGTGACATGGTTAAGTTTGTGTCCTTACACTAACCTCATTTTTAATTATAATTCCCATAATCCCCGTTTGTCAAGAAAGAGACGAGGTGGAGGTAATTGGATCATGGGGGTGATTTCCCCCATGCTATTTTTGTGGTAGTAAATTCTTATAAATCTGATGGTTTTATAAGAGTTTGATAGTTCCTCCTGTGTTCATTCTCCCTCCTGCTGCCAAGTGAAGAAGGTGCCTTGCTTGCTTCCCCTTTACCTTCCACCATAATTGTAAGTTTCGTGAGTTCTCCCAAGCCCTGTGGAACTGTGAGTCAATTAAATCTCTTTCCATTATGTTTTATTATATATATAAATATTTTTATATAACATATATGTAAAATATATAAATAAATAATATATATATATTTCCAGTCTTGGACACTTCTTTACAGCATATGAAAATAGGCTAATAGATATTAAAAATTATTGTGAAAAATGACCATACTGCCCAAAGCAATCTATAGATTCAATGTAATTTTTATCAAAATACCATCATTTTTATTCACAGAACTGGAAAAAAAAAACTCTTCTAAATTTCATATGGAACCCATAAAGAGCCTTCAGAGCCAAAGCTATACTAAGCAAAAACAACAAATCTGGAGTCATCACATTACCTGACTTCAAATTATACTACAAGGCTCTAGTTACCAAAGCAGCATGGTACTCGTATAAAAATAGGCATGCAGACCAACAGAACAGAATAGACAAACTCTGAAATAAAACCAAATACAGCCAACTGATCTTTGACAAAGCACACAAGAACATAAAATGACACCCTATTCATCAAATGGTGCTTGAATAACTGTCAAGCCACATATGGAAGAATGAAACTAAATCTTCAGCTCTCACCTTATACAAAAATTAACTTCTGATGGATCAAAGTCTGAAATCTGAGACTAGAAACCATATAAATTCTAGAAGATAACATCAGAAAACCTCTTCCAGACACTGGCGTAGAAAAAGAATTCATGGCTTAGATCTCATATGCAAATAAAACAAAAATAAATCAATAAATGTGACCTAATCAAATGAAAAAGCTTCTGCATAGCAAATAATAACAATCAGCCGAGTAAACAGACAACCCACAGAGACAAAAATGTGCATGCAAACTATGCATATCAGAAAGAATTAATATCCAATAACTACAAGCAACTCAGGCAAATTGGCCAGAAAAAAACAAAGAATCCCATCAAATGTGGGCAAAGGACATGAATAGAAAAATTTTTAAAGAAAATATACAAACAGCCAACAAACATGAAAAAATGCTGAACATCACTAATTATCAGAGAAACGAAAATTAGAACTACAGTGAGATACCCCCTTACTCCTGCATAAATGACTATAATTAAAAAGTCACAAAAAAAGATATTGGCATAGATGTGATCAAAATGGAACACTTTTGCACTGCTGGTGAGAACGTAAGTTAGTACAACCACTATGAAAAGCAGTATGTGTATTCCTTAAAGAACTAAAAGTAGAACTACCGTTCAATTTAGCAATCATACCTCTGGATATCTACCACCACACCCCCTTTAAAATAAAAGTCTTAAAAAAATAAGTCATTTTATGAAAAAGACATATGAACAAGTATTTTATAGCAGCACAATTCACAATTACAAAGATACAGAATTAACCTAAGTGCCCATTGTCCAAGGAGCAGATAAAGAAAATGTGATATATATGCACCATGAAATATGACTCCCCCTAAAAATGGAGCAAAATGATGTCCTTTGCAGCAACTTAAATGGAGTTAGAGGAAATTATTCTAAGTGAAGAAACTCAATAATAAAAAAACAAATATTGTATGTTTTCACTTATAAGGGGGAGCTAAGCTATGAGAATGCAAATGCATAAGAATAACATTAACATAAGGGACTTATATTATTCTAATATCTAGAATCTACAAGGAACTCAAATCAGCAAGAAAAAGTGAATAATTCCATCAGAAAGTACGCAAAGTTCATGAATAGACAATTATCAAACAATGATACACAGTCAAAAACATACGAAAAATACTAAACATCACTAATTTTAACTCAAGACAGAAGGTTGGGAGGGGGTGATAATTTAAAAAACATATTGGGTACAGTGTACACTGCTCAGGTGATGCGTGCACAAAAATCTAAGAAATCACCACTAAAAAACTTACCCATGAACCAAAAACCACCTGTACCCCAAAAATCATTGAAGTAAAAATAAAACTATTTAAATAAATATAAAAGGAATGGAAATATACCAATATATCAACAATATTTCTGGATGATTTTCCATGTATTTCAAATGTTTAATAATGAGTATTTGTTATTTTATAGAACACATCCAAAGAAGCAATACATAATGAGTAAAATTTTTCATCTTCATGTAGATATAGAGCTACATAAAAAATAGTTAATGCTACCCTGAGGAGACTTAGAAACACCTGTATTCTATTGAGATGACTGAGTCTCAAGAAACTTCAATTTTCTTTTGCTCTTTCTTAGTAATGAATGCATCCATCATATGGAAATGTATCCCACAGTCTAGAAAGAAAAAGTCAATGACAAAGGTTGGAATCTTGTGTTTATTCACTAGCTGCCACAGGGAATGGGGCATTAAAGCAAATTAACAACATAAAAATGTTTGTTATGGGATATTTTTGTCTATTTATTTTAAAGTTGCTTAGATTTAAACTTTGTATTTTTTGTTTTTCTTTTCACACATAATGTTTTACATATGTATGGGATACATGTGAGTATTTATTACATGCAGAGAATGTGTAATGACCAAGTCAAGGTATATAGGATATCATTTTGAATATATATAATTTCTATGTGATGAGAACATTTCCATACCTCTCTTTTAGCTACTTTGTAATATAAAATATATTGTTAACACAAGTCACACTAGCCTTCCACTGGACATTAAAACTTACTTTTTTCTATGTCAGTGTGTTTTTCCCATTTGCTAGTCTCTGTTTATTTTATTTTCCTCTCCCAGCCTTCCACACTTCCCAGACTCTGGTATCTATCAGTCTATTCTCTATCTCCGTGGGACCAAGTTTTTAGCTCTTATGTATGAGTTGAGGACATGTGGTATTTGAATCCTGTGCCTTGCTTATTTCACTCAATGTAGTCACCTCCAGTTGCAAATGACTTAATTTTATTCTTTGTTATAGCTGATATTCCATTGTGTGTGTGAGTGAGTACTACATCTTCTGTATCCATTGGCTCATTGAAGAAACAATGGTTGATTTTGTGTCTTTTCGATTGTGAATAATGCTGTGATACACATGTGAGTGCATGGATCCCTTTGATATACTGATTTAGTTTCCTTTGAGTAAATACCCAATAGTGGGGTCCTGAATCATCTGGAACTTCTATTTTTACTTTTTGGAGAAATATCTATACTGTTTTCTATACTGGTTGTACTAATTTACATTCCCACCAACAGCATATAAACATTAATTTTTATCATATTCTCAACAGTGTCTATTATTTTTTGTCTTTTTAATCATAGCCATTCTAACTGAGGTAAGATGATGCCTCATTGTGCTTCTGATTTGCATTTCCCAGAGAATGTTCAGCATTTTTTCATGGACCTGTTTTTCATCAATGTGTCATCACTTGAGATATATCCATTCATGTCCTTTGACCACTTTTTTAATGAGTCTTTTATTATTATTCTTGAGTTGCTTGAGTTTCTTATATATTCTAAATATTGGTTGTCAGTTGAACACTTTTCAGTATATTCTATGCAACAGTTTGTCTCTTTGGTGTTTTGATTATTTCTTTTGCAGTGCAGAAGCTTTTTCGTTTATTATGGTTTCATTTTTTTTTATTTTGCTTTTAGTTGACTGTGGTTTTGAATTCTTAACCAAAAAATCTTTGCCCGGACCAATGTTCTGATTTTTATAATGTTTTCTTCTTGTAGTTTTATACTATTAGGTCTTATGTTTAAGTCATTAATCCATCTTGGGTTGACTTTTGTGTATTGTGAGAGATACAGTTTCAATCTTTTGCATATGGATATTCAATTTTCCCAACACCATTTTTTGAAGAAGGTATTCTTTCCCCAGTGTACATTCTAGCTGCCTTTGTTGAAAATCAATTGGTTATACAAACAGAAGTGTATTGCTGGGTTCTCCATTTTCTTCCATTGGTTTTGCTCAGGATTAATTTGGCTATTGTAGTTCTTTCTAGGTTTCATACAAATGATAGATTTCTGGTTTTTTTATTTCTATAAAAATGATGTTATTTTGGTAGCAACTGCATTGACTCTAGATTTCTTTGGATAATGTAATCATTTTATGATAGTAATTTTTTCTATCCATGAGCATGAGATTTCTTTAAATTTGTTTGTGTCCTCTTCAATTTCTTTCATCAGTGTTCTGTAGTTATCTTCGCAAACATTTTTCATGTCTTGGTTAAATTTACTCGTTGGTAATTTATATAGCTATTGTAAACAGGATTGCCTTCCAGCTTCATTTTTTGACTATTTTATTGTCAATGTGTTGAAACACTACTGATTTTTGTGTGTTAATTATTTTTTTTTAGATGGAGTCTTGCTCTTTCGCTCAGGCTGAAGTGCAATGGCATGATCTCAGCTCACTGCAACCTCTGCCTTCTGGGTTCAAGCGATTCTCTTGCCTCTGTCTCCAGACTAGCTGGGACTACAGGCGCATGCCACCACGGGCTAGTTTTTTCACTTTTAGTAGATACAGGGTCTCACCATGTTGTCCAGGCTGTTCTCGAACTCCTGGCCTCAGGAGAGTCACCTGCCTTGGCCTCCCAAAGTGCTAGGAATTCAGGCATGAACCACAGCACCTGGCCTTGTTTATGAGTTCTTACAGTCTTTTATTGGGGTCTTTTTTAGGTTTTTCTATATAAAAAATTATGTCATCTGCAAAGTGGACAATTTAACTTCCTTTTGCAAGTCAATTTGGATGTCTGTTTTTGTTTTTGTTTTCTCTTGCCAGATTACTGATTAGGACTTTCATGTTCAATAAGATTTGTGAAAGTGAACATTCTTGTTTTGTTCGGTGTCTTAGAGAAAAAGCTTTCAGCTTTTGTCTGTTCAGTATATTGTTAGCTTTGGGTTTGTCACATATGACCTTTACTATTTTACAGAATGATCTTTCTATGTCTAGTTTGTTGAGAGTTTTTAATATGAACACATGTTAAATTTTATCAATTACTTTTTCTACATCTATTGACCTAGTTATATGGGTTTTGTCCTTCATTCTACTGAGGCAATGTATTCAGTGTATTGATATGTGTATGCAAGCATCCTTGAATTTTGGTATAAATTTCGCTTGATCATGGTGCATTACCTTTTGATGTGCTGTAGCATTTGGTTTGCTAACATTTTATTAAAGATTGTGGCATCTATGTTTATTACAGATATTGGCCCATAGTTTTGTGTTGTTGGTGGTGGATCCTTGTCTTGTTTGGTATTGTGTCCTCACAAAATAAGTTTGGAAGCATTCCTTTCTCTTATGTGTTTTTGAAATAGTTTGAGGAGGATTGGTGTTCATTCTTTTTTTATACATTTGGAAGAATTCAGCAGTTATTCCACCTGATTTTGTCTCTTTTTTTGTTGGGAGACTTTTTTTTTACTGACTCAGTCTCATTATTCATTGATCAGTTCAGTTTTTCTACTTCTGATTCAGTCTGGATAGGTTATGTGTTTATAGAAATTCAATCATTTCCTCTATGTTTCCTGTTTGTTAGCATTTATAATATTCTCTGATTATCTTTGGTATTTCTGTGATATCAATTGTAATGTCTGTTCTTTTATTTTGCTGATTTGTTTCTTATCTCTTTTCTTGGTTAGTCAAGCTAGCAGTTTATCAATATTGGTTATATTTTTGAATAACATATCACTTCATTGACCTTTGTATTTCTTTCCTTAGTCTCTCTTTAGTTTTTCTCCGATCTTTATTATTTCTTTCATCCTGCAAATTTTGGGTTTGCTGTGTCCTTGCTTCTTCACTTCCTTGAGGTGCATTGTTAGATTGTTTATATGAAATCTTTCTGCTTTCTGGTGTAGATGTTTATTGCTATTGCCTACCTGTTCTTAATGTGTTTGCTGTATAGTATAGATTTTGATATGTCGTGTTTTCATTTTCACTTCTTTCAATAGTTAAAAACATGTCCATCTTGAAAACCAAACACTGCATGTTCTCACTCATAGTGTGTGATAGATATACAGTTGTTGTTACCATGGTAATGGCCAGTGTCATGTAGAAGATTATACCTCGCTATTCTCTTGCTCAATGGAATTCTTGCAGGGAATCAGCAAAAAGGGAAAAGCAGAAAAGGTAGGTAATATAATGGTCACATTGAAAGTAAGTCATTAACAATATCCACAGGATATTGACCTTCATCTAGAAACAAAGTCAGATACAGAAGTGGATACTTTAGCATTGCATTATTTTCCAGAATAGCAGTGACTGGTGGATTTCACAGTGGCTGCTACAGTTGTGTATCTAGTAACTGAAGTCTATTACAAGTTTATGAAGCCTACACAGGAAATGAATATCAGCTTAGTCTGGTGCCTGCTGGTTTTGTCTTTTGCAATCAAAGTTCTATTTTCATTAACTACACACTATATTAAAGTAGAATATGGTGGTGAAAAATCTATTTGTGTCACCTTTGGATTTTTTTTCTTTGACAAAGCAATGGTAGTGTTGATTGTAAGAGAAAATTATCTGGAATTTGGACTTGAAACAGGATTTACAAATTTTTCAGATAGTGTGATGCAGTTTCTTGAAAAGCAAGGTTTAGAATCTCAGAGTCCTGTTTCAAAACTTACTTTCAAATTTTTCCTGGCTATTTTCTGTTCACTCATTGGGGCTTTCTGGACATTTCCTGGATTACGATTGACTCAAATGCTTCTGGATGCCCTGAATTTGACAACAGAAAAAATTACACAAACATTACTTCATATCAACTTCTTGGCACATTTATTTTTGGTTTTGCTCTGGGTAAATCCAGTCACCAAAGACTACATTATGAACCCAACCTTGGGTGAAGAAAGTATCCCTTTAATGCCAGAAGCCACATTCGATACTCTGTGACTCTGGTTAATAATCCTGCTGTGTGCTTTGTGGTTGGCCATGATGTGTAGTCACCTGCAAGCTTATTTAAATTTAGCCCAAAAATGTGTGGATCAGATGAAGAAAGAAGCAGGGTGAATAAGTACAGTTGAGCTACAGAAAATGGTGGCTTGAGTCTTTTATCATCTTTGTGCCATTGCACTGCAGTATGTGGTGCCTCTGGTAATGCTATTTCACATAACTCTGCTTTTGGAAACACTAGGCAATCATTCCTGGGGTATTTATCCAGAATCTATCTCTACCTTACCAGTGGATAATAGTCTGCTCTACAATTTTGTTTACTCTGAATTACCGTCAGCTGAAGGGAAGATGAAGGTTACTGTTACACAAATAACAGTGACACTGAGCAGCTTAAAAATATTTTTACTGTTCTTCTTTTTTGAGGACTTCTGTCTTTTCTGACCTGGTGGATTGCTGCTTGCCTCTTTTCTACAAGCCTTTTTGGGCTTTTTTATCACCAATATCTGACTGTGGCATGAGTCTCAGTTAACAAAAAAACATATCAAAATCACACTTTAAATTCAAATATTTGTGTCCTTAAAGGGCTGATGAAAACCAGAAGAAAGTAAGTACAATGGGAAAAAAATCAGAATATCTTGTATTAAATGTTTCCTTTGTATTCTCAGGGTGAATTAATGTTATAATATTTAAAATTACAAAATAGATTGTTAACTGTTACAGTGTGGCATTGGAATTTTAACTCTCTGTATTTACTGGTATGAGAGGGCTATCTACAATGGTAATATTTCTGATTACCTTGGTTGACAGAAACCTCTAGCAGTCTTTGAAACATCTCAAATGACTCTAGTTATTGATTACTTTTAACGGTATTATGGTACTGTTGGTAGTCTTAGTGGCTGTCTATAGAACAATCTTCAAACTGAGCCATGCTTTAGGGGAGGGAAAGAGGCTAAAGTCTCTTCTGTTGGTAATGCATTAGTTACTCTTGAAACGATAAAATCCAACAGAAAGGAAGAGATAGCTACTGTATATTACAGTAAAGAAAACTGCAGTTATTTTAAATTTAATGGAGGTGAATATGGTTAATATCTACAACTACTTCTGTTTGAGAATAGGAAGAGTATTGTTTTAAAACATATTCTACCCAACTAGAGAATTCTTTTAAAATGATTGGCCATATGAACATTTGTAATCTTGCCATTAGGCTTGGACCTGCCATATTTTATTTTATTCTATGATCCTAAATAGTTCCTTTTAATAGTCTAAAAGTATTTATCAATACTGATCAGACTTAAATTACTTTGTAAACCTGCTGACTACCTGTATGTATTGTACATTTATTATATATTAAATATATAATATATTGAGATTATAAAAGATGGGAATATTGATTCCTTATAATATTTTAAGTTGCAGAATGTATGTTAAAAAGTGATTTGAATGAGATGATTTGTATCTAGAAATTTTATTTCCTTTTGGAATGAGATTAAAATACATTTTGAAAGTTCAAAAAAATGTCCATCTTAACTATTAATTCATCTAGTGGTCATTTGGGATTATGTTATTTAATTTTCATGTATTGATATAATTTCCAAAGATCCTCTTGGTGTAGATTTTTACTTGTATTTTATGGTGGTTTGAGTTATTTGCAATATATATTTTTTAAATTTGTTGTCATGTATAGCCTATTGTGTTTTATTTTTATTTATTTATTTATTTATTTATTTATTTTTTTGAGACAGAGTCTTGCACTGTCGCCCAGGCTGGAGTGCAGTGGCGTGATCTCAACTCACTGCAAGCTCCGCCACCTGGGTTCATACCAGTTCTCCTGCCTCATCCTCCTGAGTAGCTGAGACTACAGGTGCCGGCCACCACACCCAGCTAATTTTTTGTACTTTTAGTAGAGATGTGGTTTCACCGTGTTAGCCAGGATAGTCTCGATCTCCTGACCTCATGATCTGCCCACCTCAGCCTCCCAAAGTGCTAGGATTTCAGGCTTGAGCCACCGTGCTGGGCCAGCCTATTGTTTTTCAGATGTTGACATTTGTAGTCTGTTATGGAGAATATGCTAATAAAAAGAATGTTTATTCTACCTTTGTTGGATAAAATGTTTTGTAAATATCTATTAAAATCATTTGGCCTAAATTCCAGTTTAAATCCAATGTTTGTTTTTTTATCTACTGTTTTAATAATCTTTTTCATTCTGAGGTGGGGTGTTAAAGTTTCCCACAGTCATTGTATTGCAGTGTATTCCTCTCTTTAGATGTAGAAATATTTGCTTTATGAATCTGGGTACTCCAGTGTTTGGTGAATATATATACTCAGAATTTTTATATTCTAACTTAAATTCTGGTTTGTGTGGTATAAGTATAGACACTTCTGCTTACTTTTGGTTTCTTGTTGCATGAAATATGTTTTTTCATGCTTTTATTTTCTCATCTATATTTGTCTTAATAGGTAAGGTGCATTTCTTGTAGGCAGCCTGTAGTCAGACCATGTTTTCTAAGTTCATTCACACAGTCTATTATCTTAAGTGAATAATACAATGCATTTACATTCAAGGTTGTCTTTGATATCTAAGGTAGTGTTTCTGTTATTGTCTTAACTGTTTTATATATTCTTTGTTCCTTACTATTTATCTGACTTTGTCATTGCTCTTTGTTAGTTTTTTTATAGTGGTACCATGAGTTCTTGTTTTTCCTTTTTTGTGTATTTGCTTTACCAATGGGTTTTTTACTTTTATGTGTTTTCATGAAGGTTATCCTTTTGCTTCCAAGTTTAGAATTCATTTTGTAAATAACTTTCATCTTAATTTCTTTGTTGACTTCATGGTCATTCATGTTGTTTAAATTTCATTTATTTGTATCGTTTCCAGAATTTCTCTTGGTATTGGTTTCTAGTTTTGCTCCACTGTGGTCAGAGAAGATACTTAATCTGATTTTGGTATTTTAAAATTTGTTGAGACTTATTTTGTGGCCTAAAATATGGTCTATTTTGGACAATAATCCATGTACTGATGAGAAGAACGTATATTCTGCAGTTGTTGAGTAGAATGTTCTGTAAATATCTGTTAAGTCATTTGGTCTAAAGTCCAATTTTAGTCCAATGTTTGTTTCTTTTCTGTCTAGATAATTTGTCTAATGCTCTGAATGGTGTGTTGAATTTCCCAAGTATTATTGTATTGCTCCCTATCTCTCTGTTTATGACTAAATATTGGTTTTATAAATGTGGGTGATCCAGCATTTTGTAAATATAAACTTGTAATATACATGTTCTTAATGAATTGACCCCTTTATTAATATATAATAATCCTTTTGCATTTTCTTAACTGTTTTTGACTTAAGGTATGATTTATCTGATATAAGTGTAGCTTCTCGTTTTTGCTTTTAGTTTTCATTTGCATGGAATATCTTTTTCCACGCCTTTACTGGTAACATGACTTTCTTGGAAGCAGCATATAGCTCAAAAATATTTCTAAATGTATTCAGCCAGTCTATATATTTTTAAATGAATATTTAATCCATTTACAATCAAGGTTTACATTGATATCTGTGGTTTTGTTCCTGTTATGTTGTTGTTTTCTAGTTAATTTATAAATTATTTGAATTTTTCATTTTCTTTGACTGTCGTTGTTTGGTGGAGTTCTGTAGTAGAGTCCTATGATTTGTTTCTCTTCCTCCTTCGTGTGATTGCTTTATCAGTGAGTTTTATACTTTCGTGTGTTTTCCTGGTTGTAAATATTGTCTTTTTACTTCCATGTTTAGGAATCAGTTGAGCATTTTTTGTAGGACCAGTCTAGTGGTGGCAAATTTCTTCAGGATTTGCTTGTCTGGAAAAGATTGATTTATACTTTATTTATGAAGTTCAGCCTTGCTGAATGTAGAATTCTTAGCTGACTTTATTTTTCCTTTCAGCATTTTGAAAATGCCATCCCACTGTTTTCTGGCCTTTATGGTTTCTCCTGAGAAACCCACTGTTAGTCCGATGGGGTCTCCTTCATAGGTGAATAGATGCACTTTTCTTTCTGATTTTAGAATCTTTGCATTTACACCGATTTGAGACAGTCAGATTTTAATGTGCTGTGGTGAAGTCCTTTTTGCACTGCATTTGTTAGGGATCACTGAGCCTTCCATATCTGAATGTCTAAATATCTTGCTAAATGTGGAAAGATTTTATCTATTATTTCATTAATTAGGTTCTCTAGGCCTTTTGAATTCTCCTTACCTTGATAATACAATTCATAAATTGGTTTGCCCTATGTAGTCCCAAATGTCTCAGAGTTTCACTTATTTTAAAAATTCATTTTGCAAAATTTTGTCTTGATTATTTTAAAAGACCTATCTTCAACTCATAGAATTTTTTTTCTTTTCCTTGGTATAGCCTATTTTTTAACGTTTTAAATGTGTTTTGTGTTTCCTCCAATAATTTTTTTTCCTTCAGAATTTCTGGTTTTTATTTTCTTTTCTAAGATAGCTATTTCCTTTCTCATTTGTACCTTAAATTGATTTTCTGACTTTCTTTTATTGGTTTTCAGATTTCCCTTGCATCTCACTGAGCTTCTTTAAACTTAATGTTTTGTATTTTTTAGGGGTTGATGAATATGTTTGTTATCATGATAATGGTGAGGGTTTCGTGGGTATACATGTGTCAAAACTTAGCCAACTTTTACACTATAAACAGGTGCAGTTTATTGTATGGAAATTATACATCAATCAAAACGTTAAAATAGAGCCACAAACTCCTTTATATTTCTCTCAATATGAGATGGATTATAATTCTCTTCCCCTTGAGTGTGGATTGGCCATATATGTCAGTACAGAAAAATATTTCTGTACTGCAAAAGACACTGATAAAAGAATAAAAAGAAAAGGCACAGAATGGGAGAAAATAATTGCAAAACACATAACTGATAAGAGACTGGTATCCAAATATGCAAAAAATAAAAAAACACTTAAAACTCAAGAATAAAAAATAAACAACCCAGGTAGGTGCAGTGGCTCACGCCTATAATCCCAGCACCTTGGGAGGCCAAGGCGGGTGGATTGCTTGAGGCCAGGCTTGAGACTGGCCTGGCCATCATGGTGAAACCCCATCTCTACTAAAATTACAAAAATTAGTTGGGCATGATGGCACGCATCTGTAATTCCAGCTACATCGGGAGGCTGAGGCAGAAGAATCACTTGAACCCAGGAGGCAGAGGTTGCAGTGGGCCAAGATTGCACCACTGCACTCCAGCCTGGGTGATAGAGCGACATTCCACCTCAAAAAATAAAAAAGAAAGTACCAACTGTCATTAAGCTAATTCACTATGTCAAATAAAAAGTGAAGAGTGTCTCCTACAGAAAAACTTCTTCCTTTTAAAAGTAGTTTACGCATCACCTAAGGTCAGGAGTTGGAGAAGAGTCTGGCCAATGTGGTGAAACCGTCTCTACTAAAAATACAAAAATTAGCCGGGCGTGGTGGTGTACACCTGTAATCCCAGCTACTAGGGAGGCTGAGGCAGGAGAATCGCTTGAACCCTGGAGGTGGAGGTTGCAGTGACCCGAGATCACGCCACTGCACTCCAGCCTGGGCAACAGAGCAAGACTCCATCTCAAAAATAAAATAAAACAAAATTCAAGTAGTTTAATAATCTATTTTATAAAACCCAATTTCAGAGAATTGTCTTGAGAATTAAAACTGATAGTACATATGCTACATTTATTCACAAGTAAAGCTTCTTTTTTTTTTTTTTTTTTGAGACGGAGTCTGGCTCTGTCGCCCGGGCTGGAGTGCAGTGGCCGGATCTCAGCTCACTGCAAGCTCCGCCCCCCGGGTTTACGCCATTCTCCTGCCTCAGCCTCCCGAGTAGCTGGGACTACAGGCGCCCGCCGCCTCGCCCGGCTAGTTTTTTGTATTTTTTAGTAGAGACGGGGTTTCACCGTGTTCGCCAGGATGGTCTCAATCTCCTGACCTAGTGATCCGCCCGTCTCGGCCTCCCAAAGTGCTGGGATTACAGGCTTGAGCCACCGCGCCCGGCCGTAAAGCTTCTTTACTAGGAAATGCAACTCTAATAGGAGGGGAAAAGCTTTTCTCTATATTGATATTTTGAAGTGATTCCAAAGGACTTTCAGTAACTCATTAAATATTATGTCATATGTTTTCTAGAAATGAAAAAGTACAAAAACAGGATACAAGAGTGGTGATGAAAGGGTCCTTTTAGAGACATGCTCCTCGCTGCTGCATTAGGACGTGCAGTGTCGATTACATTAGTCAATTCTCCTTAGTACACTGAGTTTAGTACATTGAGTTTCTCCTATTACAGGAGGAAGGGTAAGCGCTTGGTATTCATGCCAGAACCCAAACCTTCATTATTACTAGCTGTGGCAAGCAGGTGAGTTACTTAGATTCTCTGATGTTATAATCCCTATCTAATAGAGTTGCTGACAGGATTAAAAGAGAAAACATTCAGGCAGATTTGAAAACATAATATGACGTTCTGTTGTAAAGAACATTTTTCTAAAAAGTATCTAATCAACTCATTCTGTCAATAGGGGTTACAAATGAAAACCTAATTGTCTATGGCCATGTGGTTTTACAATTTTTTCTAATAAAAATGTTTGCTTCATAAATAAGACAAATAGATATTACTCCTTAAAAAAATATGCTGTATTAAGGATATGAAGCCATATTGAGGCAATGGCAAAACAGATCTTTATTTTAATATTAAAAAACCATCTTAGTTTAATTAATAATCACATGGCATATTTCCAGTTCTAAATGTTCAGCTTAACAGTAGAATACTGGGTAAATTAAAACAACTATCTATCTCTAGCTAACCAACAATTACTCTACATTTCTTAGGCTGTTTGACTTCAATTAGCCTGTGAAATGAGGCTGTTTAGGCAGTCTGAATCATGTTACAAAAGTTTTGTTCCGTATCCTGGTAGGTTCCCATTCAGGTGCTTGGATATTAGTGATGACAGTAGTTTCTATTTTATAAAAATGATCTAAGGTGCTCTTATTTAAGGACATTTTATTTAACAACCAATAGAATTTTTGGCCATATCACCTTTGTGACACTTAACAACATAATTTAATGTTAATAAGTAATATTACATTAGGAAAACAGATTTGATCAGTTAGCTTCAGATCAATATTACTGTAATTTCACAGAATATATTTGATTTCAGAACGAATAATTTGTTAACCTGTAGAACACTTAAGTTTATCCAAACATAATCTTAGAAGTTAAGATAAATTCTCATTTGCCTCAGGACCCAGACTTCATTGTGAACCCCATCTTACAACTGGCCTTTCTTATCTGTTGGTAACTGCTGTGGATGACTTACAAAATTACAAATATCACTCTGCCTCACTTAGTCTGTACCAAGTTCCAGCCTCAGACTTTTTCCACAGTGGTCCATGGTTTCCCTGATCCCAAGGCGAAACTATAATCACCCTATCACTACAACCAGTTTTATTTTCTAAACTATCGTGGTCATGTGCAAATATTATATTTGAAATAAATTCATCAGATATGAACTAAATTGTTTTAAAAATAGTTTAATGAATGATCCTCTAATAGATTTTAAGGTAAGAGTTATAGACATATAGAAAAACAAGGCTGGGAAGGCCCTTCATAGAATAATCTAATCCAAGTGCTTTTCTTTGGTGAAAGAAATTGGAACAGGTGATTAGCTATTCTTTCCTTAAGGTCTTACAAAATGTTCCATAACTCTCTTAGCAATCCAGTTTAGTATTTAGTCACACTGATGATCAATATACTCTTCAGGTCCATTTCTTCATCACCTAGGACTAAATATTTTTAATATTCTGCCTATACTGTGTTCCAGAATCAGGTTCCTCACCAGGGCTGGCTCATAATAAAGCTTGCACAGGTCCATGGAGAAATGTGAAAAACAGGCAAAGTAGTGAAATTTCCATACAGATACATTTATACAGTTGAAGGAGGTGTCCTTTATTATACAATTAAGAGCTTTCTATTTTGAAAATATTCCTTATTTTATGATATGATAGTGCAAACAGTCATTTTTTTCAATGCCCATATTTAGGCAAATGTGAATCAGAAGCTGACAACCATCTATTGGTTCTCATAATTTTTTAAACTCAAATTTTAGGTTATTCTCTGGTTTGTAACACAAGCTCTTCACTGTTTACAAAATTATTTTATGAACTGTAAAAATTCTCTCTTCATGTTTTTTTCCCTGTATTGCCAAGTTTTTCTCCTGTATTCCCCCATTCAATGTTGGCTGCCACAATCAGACAGGAAATGCAAGGACACTTCTTTCTTGCATCTGCAGTGGAAATCTTAGTGGCAAACAGTAACTATTCCAGGTCTGTCAAATAGATGCATCTCATAATTTAAAAAACTTTCCTGGTGTATGAGATCCCAAAGCTTGCAAAAATCTGGAGAGAGAAATCAGTTTCTGGAAAGATTATACTTAGGCTCAGAACAAAGACCACAGAAAGCTAAATGTCTTTAAAACCACAAGAAAACATCATCCTTAAGTGTGTTTATTTTAAATTAAGAATATAAAAGTAAGAATTAAGCTTTCATTAAAAGTATCATAGATTATCTTGTTGCTCACTTTATAGAAAAATATTTTATAATGAATGGCTGAAGACACTATTATTATACAATCAGCATCTGTATCTGTTAAAATAACCCTGAATGACCTATTCATTCTTTCTATAATCTTTGCATAAACTAGAGAAAATATGTAACACATCAAGTTGCATTTCTGTCTATAGAATGAATTTTCAGATAATGTTTACAAATTAATTTCAAAGTTTAATTTTTAGGACATTTTTGAAATTATATAAAAATTCACTTTTTCAACAGGAATTCCAAAAAAATCTTAAACCTCAGAATTATTTCCAAATTTAGAGTATAAGTTTTGAAAAAAAATTTTTTCTAACTTAGAAAAGATTCCATCTAGTAACTAAAGCTTAATAACCATGATTGGGGCTGGAACAGGAAGTTGAGGAAAAGTAACATCAGAGAGAAAAATATAAAGATAAAATATTCTTCACTTACCCGGCAACATTAGGCATATCATCTTAGAATTGGATATTATTCAAAATTTATCTGCAACATTTCTAACTTTGGGTTACTAAAGATTAAGTGGTGACTTCACAAACTATTAATTTTTGTGCAAAAAATATAATAATTCACTACCTAATTGTATTATGTACATTACTCATCTAAAATAAATCTAATGTCAAAAAAAATTTGGAAGCATCAATTTAGTAAACATATTAGCAAGTAGTGAGTATATTTCAATACAGTGATTAGAATTGTGAGAAATGACATGTCATAACAAATATGAAATTCAGATTCCAAAAGTAACATCACTATTAAGGTCCTAACTTTATTTTATTATCTGTAATTTAAAACCTTACCATAATAAAAATAAATAAAAATTTATTTTAATAAATTACTATAACAGAACATACAACTACAAAGAAATTCCCAAGTTATACACTGTAAATATCACAAAAAAAGAATTATCAATGTCATGTAGAAAATAGCTTGAACAAAAAGCTTCTCCAAAAGAAGGCATTTCAGGAAAAATGTCGATTTTAGATAAATATAGAAAACATATATATAAGAAAAATTGTTTGTCCCTGAAAATGAGCTAAAAATAATGGAATATGTTGCCATTAAAAATGTTAAGGTCAGGCCAGATGTGGTGGCTCACGCCTGTAATCCCAACACTTTGGGAGGCCGAGGCGGGTGAATCACCTGAGGTTAGGAGTTCGAGGCAGTCTTGCCAACATGGCAAAACCCCCTCTCTACTGAAAATACAAAAATTAGCCGGGCATGGTAGTGGGCGCCTGTAATCCCAGCTACTCAGGAGGCTGAGGCGGGAGAATTGCTTGAACTCAGGAAGCAGAGGCTGCAGTGAGCTGAGATCGGGCCGTTGCACTTCAGCCTAGATGACAAGAGTGAAATCCGTCTCAAAAAAAAAAAAAAAGTTAAGGTCATGAAAATATAAATTACATTAGCAGAATCCCTTTTTTTCTACTTAAAAAAATTATTTCATAGACCAGAAATATATATTAAGTATAGAAATAAAGGGTGAGAATCTTTTTGGGTTTTTTTTTTTTTTTTTTTTTTTTGGAGACAAGGTCTAGCTGAGACCACACCTGGCTAATTTTAGTAAAGTTGGGGTTTCACCATGTTGCTCAGGCTGGTCTCAAACTCCTGGGCTGAAGAGATCTGCTTGCCTTGGCCTCCCAAGATGCTAGGATTACAGGTGTCAGCCATTGCACCAGGCCCCAAAAGTGAGAATCTTAATGGAAAGAGATGCAAAGCCACCTGACACGAGGTGTCTAAGAGTCAAACTCATAGAGGCTAAGAACAGAATGGTGGTTGCCAGGAGCTGAGGGGAGGCGGGAAAGACGAGTTACTGTACAGTGGGCATGAAGTTTCAGTTATTCAAGATAAGTTTCAGACATCTGCTGTACAATAGTGGTGCCTACATATAAAAATACTGTATTATACACTTAAAAATCTATTAAGAAGGTAGTTCTTATAGCAAGTATTCTTACCACAATAAAAAAAAAAATGAACACTAAAAAAATTTCATTAGTCTCCACAGAAAGCAGGGAACAGAACAGTGGACTCCATCCATACCTGTGAGAACCACAGTGTGCTCTCCGCCACAAGCTACTTGGATCACCTTCTCAGGAATTTCAGACACCAGCTGGGGTGTTCTGTGATTGCTCAGGAGCTGATTAGGAAGACCTAACTTCCCATTCTCAGGTTCTCCAAACATATATAGCTCACCATCTGCTATTGAAGGAAAAGTACAGTGATTAGTGATGACATACATATGAACAAAAAGCTGATCTTACCTTCAAAAAAATGTTTTGACAAGGATAACTTAATACATTTGACCTTTCTTGAGATATTTTCACTGTATGATAAGGAAATAAAGCTAGATTTTCTTTTCCCCTTGATTATTTTAATCCAGTAATTTTCATGAAAAATTCATGACTACCACTACTAATAAACAACTAGAAATCATTTTAGTGCTTTCACAAAAGTGAAGAATATCTTGTGTCTTCTACTTACTTAAAGCTCCCATAAAAACACGAATTTTGTCTTGCTCCCTACGGTATCCCCAAAACCTAGCAGTGTCTAGAACAAGCACTTAATATTTGTGGAATAAATGAATAAATAATTGCTTTATATGAAACTGGTTTAGAAAACTCACTTATGTGTGTAGTAAATATGTTAAGTAAATCCTAACATAGCAGATTTTACCCATTTAGATGGCATTTCCTCCAAAGACGCTTACCAAAGAGTTCCTGACACTTAATCACTGCCCTGTCCATACTAACACTATTAATTTGCTTCTTTGTTACATTTATCACACTGTATTATGACTGTGAACTTCTTGAAAGCAAGAACTTTCTTATTCATTTCTATGCAATTAACTGAGTTCTATAAAGTAGAATTTAAAAATCTTGTGTAAGTATATGGTCCAATCTCAAGAATGACATAGAACACATCACCATTGGTATCAGCAAAGAGACAACAGAGCAGATCTGCTTGCTTATTCTTTGTAAGTCTCTGAGAGAACCATGATTGATCCTTGCCCAACCCCTGAGAAGGTGGCCCCTGGAGTGTTCTTTATATGAATGATTAATGACTTTGTTATATATACCAGAGCAATGAACTATGCCAGATTAGGTTTCTCAGGGCTGCTTGCACAAACATTAACATTGATGATGCGCACCTGGCTTCATTATTGAGGGTCCTGAGTTTCAGCTGCTGTGGCCAGTTGCTAGCAGGTGGTGCCTATATGACCAGCCTGCTAAATCCCCTGGAAGCACCAGAATGGGTTTCCCTGGGCAGAGACATTCCACACATGTCCCTGTAGTTCACTGCTAAAAAGAAAACATGCCCTGTGTGGTTTCCTAAGAGAAAGTACTAGGAAGTCCAAGCACGACTTCTCTGGACTCCACTGTAGATGCTTATCTTTTCCCCACTTTTTCTTTTTGCTTTGTATCCTTTGCTGTAATAAATCTTATTCATAAGTATAATCTGCTATTGAAGACTGTGAGTCCTTCTAGAAAATCACGGAACTTCGGGAAGGTGTGGGACAGCCAATGCACAAGATATGCACCACTTGAAACTTGCTCAAATACTGTAAACACAGCTATATTGATTTTCTGAATTGATCTGCACAGAAAATGAAGTTTTATGGACCACAGTTTTCTATGAAGTATTTAGCGAACACTGACACAAAAGTGGTGCCCAGTAAGTTAGCACCCTTCCATTCTCCCATGCTTGTTGCCTCCCATAGAAACTGGTTCCTGACTTTTTAATGATTGCCATTCTAACTGGTGTGAGATGGTATCTCATGGTGGTTTTGATTTGCATTTCTCTGATGGCCAGTGATGATGAGCATTTTTTCATGTGTCTGTTGGCTGTATGAATGTCTTCTTTTGAGAAATGTCTGTTCATGTCCTTTGCCCACTTTTTGATGGGGTTGTTTGTTTTTTTCTTGTAAATTTGTTTGAGTTCTTTGTAGGTTCTGGATATTAGCCCTTTGTCAGATGAGTAGATTGCAAAAATTTTCTCCCATTCTGTAGGTTGCCTGTTCACTCTGATGGTAGTGTCTTTTGCTGTGCAGAAGCTCTTTAGAATGACGAGTTGATGGGTGCAGCACAGCAACATGGCACAAGTATACATATGTAACAAACCTGCACGTTATGCACATGTACCCTACAACTTAAAGTATAATAATAATAAATAAATAAATAAATAAATAAATAAATAAAAGAAACTGGTTCCTAAGTCCTGATGAGTCTCTCTCCATTTCTGTCTATAGATTCCTGATTCCCTTTACACCTTAACATGAATTTTCACCTGGATCAAGTTTCTCAAATGTCTTTCCTACCTCTAGTCTAACATATCCACACAATATCAGATATATCTTCCAAAAACAAGGCTCTAATTATGACACTTCCAAATAAAAAAAAAAATACATGTATCAAGTATAAACTGCAGACTGTTACAAGAGACCTTCCATATTAGGTCCCCGGACTACTAACCAGTCATATTTCTATCTACTCCCAAGCTGGTGACTCTCTTTTGAGTCACATCCTCCCTTGAGAATTTGATGACAGCTCTATAAAAAAAAGTACACATCCCAGCAGGGTGTGATGGCTCACACCTGTAATCCCAGCACTTTGGGAGGCCGAGGCTGGCAGATGGCTTGAGTCTAAGAGTTTGAGACCAGCCTGGGCAACATGGTGAAACCCATGTCTCTACAAAGAATACAAAAATTAGCCGGGTGTGGTGTCATCCATCTTTGTCCCAGCTACTCAGGGGAATGAGGTGGGAGGATCACTCGAGCCCAGAAGGTCTAGGCTACAGTGAGCCGTGATTATGCCACTGCACTCCAGCCTGGGCAACAGACTGAGACCTGGCTCAAAAAAAAAAAAAAAAAATGCACCTACCAATTTTAGCATATCATTTTAGGGGTTCACATTAGGATCCATGATCCCTAACCTCTAAACAAACTCAACTATGCAATAATCTCCAAATACATGATTTACTTTTCTGTCTCTTTATCTCTGCACATGTTTTTGTCTCTGCCTGGATTGTTCTTCCCTCATCTCTGTCTCTCTCAGAGTTGCTTCCATCTTTCATGGTTAATCTCAAATACCACCCTTTCTCTGAAATATGTCCTGATGTCCTTAACAAGAAATAATATTTTTTCTTTCTTGATCTCATGTAAGACTCTGCTATCAAATGTCTTATGTTACCAATCATGGTCTGCTGTATATTGCAGTTATTGGTCTAGCACAGTAGTGAAAAGTATGTGCTACCGAGTCAGACTGCCTTGTTTGCATCTGGATTCTGCCACTTACTCAATCATACTGAGCAAGTTGTTCAATCGCTAGGCCTGTAACATGGGGATAAAAGTGCCTATGTGATAGGGTTGTTTCATAGGAATAACTGAATTAATGCATTCAAAGACACTTAGAACACAATCAGTGCCTGGTCATTAGTAGCTGCTACCACATCCTCCTCTTCCTCTTGTACATGGAGAGAAACTGCATGTCAGTAGAAGTTGTTCTGGCTTTTAGAGCTGGAAGACTGGAGTTCAAATTCTGATTCTGCAACTCAATTGCAGCATCACCTTGAATAAAACTGTGTTTGAATCCTGCCTGCATATACGGAATCAGAGATACCACCACCTCTCTCTCAGAGTGGTTGGGAGATTAAATGAAATCTATTTGTACTTGAAAATGCTTTGTACATGGAAAACTATACATCCTATGGTTTGACTGTAAACTCCAGAAGGGCAGGTACTACATTTTAATCAACTTGGTATTGTAAGAAATAGCATTTAAAATGACTTTTACATAGTAAGTTGCTGAGGTTTCTCACAGTGTCAACTTTTTAAAGTAAAATGTTTTACCTATAAAGCAGGGGTGTCCAATCTTTTGGCTTCCCTGGACCACACTGGAAGAATTGTCTTTGGCCACACATTAAATACACTAACACTAACGATAGCTGATGAGCTAAAAAAAGAAAAGGTCTGTGCATAAATCCCATGTTTTAAGAAGGGTTACGATTTGTGTTGGGCCACATTCAAAGCCATCCTGGGCTGCGGGTTGGACGAGCTTGCTATAAAGGGTAAGAAGATATTTTCCTGTAGCTTATCAGTAGGACCTTCCTTAAAGGGGAAGGTGAGTGCTTTTAATCCATATAAAATGTTTTATTTAATTTCAAGGTCTTTTCCTTATTTATATATAAAAAATAAAATAACATTTATCATGAAGAACAAATAGGTCATTTCATATCAATTATATCTACTTCACTTAGGTCTATTAATTTTTATAAAATCTGGATTCTTCAAACTACCTACCTGGCTCTGATAGCTACCTTCCCCAGGATTCTGATCTTAAGCACACTGCCAAGTCTCTATTCTCCAGTCTCTGAAGATTGCTCCACAAATTCCTGCCCCCAGTTCCCATGACCCCAACTCATTTGCTTATATCCCCTATTGTACTACACCTAAATCAGTGAATCATTGGTTGAAATGCTCAGACCCAACCATTAACATATCAGATGAAAAGACACAGAAATCAGGGATAATACCTGAAAACTCCATAGATTTTACCTATAACATCTAAAAATTGAATATTTTATATAATTTATAATATGAACTTGAATTGAGAACACGAATTTAAAATACGAACATGAGCATTTAAATATACTAGTAGGTGAAAAATCTGTAGGAAGTCTTAAACATAACTATCTTAGTAATATGTTCTGCATTTTTATTAGGAAATAAACTATTCTGTTTGGAGGTTCCTCAAAAAACTAAAAACAGAGCTACCATATGATCCAGCAATCCCACTGCTGGGTATATACCCAAAGAACAGAAACTGGTATATCAAAGAGATATCTGCACTCCCATGTTTGTTGCAGCACTGTTCACAATAGCCAAGATTTGGAAGCAACCTAAGTGTTCATCAACAGATGACTGAATAAAGAAAACGTGGAGCTGGACGCGGTGGCTCAGACCTGTAATCCCAGCACTTTGGGAGGCCAAGGTGGGCGGATCATCTGAGGTCAGGAGTTCAAGACCAGACTGACCAACATGGTGAAACCCTGTTGCTACTAAAAATACAAAAAAATTAGCTGGGCATGATGGTTGGCGCCTGTAATACGAGCTACTCAGGAGGCTGAGGCAGGAGAATCACTTGAACCCGGGAGGCGGAGGATACAGTGAGCTGAGATTGTGCTACTGTACTCCAACCTGGGCAAAAGAGCAAGACTCTGTCTCAAAAAAAAGAAAAAATGTGGTACTTATCCCCATAGAGTACTATTCAGCCATGAAAAAGAATGAGATCCAGTCATTTGTAATGACATGGATGGAACTGGAAGTCATTATGTTAAATGAAATAAAACAGGCACAGAAAGACATATACTGCATGTTCTCACTTATTTGTGGGATGTAAAAATCAAAACAAACTCATGGAAATAAAGAGTAGAAGGATTGTTACCAAAGGCTAGAAAGGGGAGTGGGGTGTGTGTAGGAGGGTAGGTTAATGGGTCCAAAAATTAGAAATAATAATATCTAGTATTTGACAGCACAACAGGATGATTACAATCAAAATAATTGTACATCTTAAAATAACTAAGAGAGTATCATTGGATTGTTTGTAACATAAAGGGTAAATGCTTGAGGGGATGGATACCCCATTCTCCACGACGTGATTATTACCCATCACATGCCTGTATAAAAAATCTCAGGTATTCCATATATATATACATAAAATGTACCCACTACATATATATATATATAATGTACCCACTATATATATATATATATATATATTATGTACCCACAAATACTAAAAATTAAAAATAAAGAATCTGCTTTTTCTGATCTACAAATTCAACAGAGAAAAAAAAATGCTTTTCTATGTAACACTTTCATCTATCATGAAATACATATTAAGTAAAACCCCTTATACATGAGTTATTTCCAAAATTTGTAAAAAGTTGCTTTAAGTGATTAAAGTCATAAAATAATGGCTAGTGTGAAAATTACTGACAGTTCATATCAGCTGATGTAAATGAATCTCAGCAAAATGCTCGGTATAAAAGTTCATTTTATGTACAAACCTGTGAATATGCTAAAAAACATTCCATCATCTACCTTAAATGGGTGAATTGTAGGGTATGTGAATTATATCTCAATAAAGCTGGGTTTTAATTTTTTAAAAAAGCATAAAAACACACCAAAAAAAAAAAAAAAAAAAAAAAAAGCTCAATATAATGCCTGTTGGTTAAGATGAACTATTCCACTTGTTCACCTAATGGCTAATGCAGAGTTCATTCACACAATTCATTCTGGCACTTTTCTTAAAGTCCAAATACAAAACAATGCTTTTGCTTGGTATTTTTATCATTTGGCTGCCTTTTTTTTCCCATTTGTGTTTTTGTTTCCTGTTTTTTGTTTCATGAACAAAGCAAGTACAGACTATACCAACCCCAGGAGCCAAAAGTTGCCAATAAGTTGGTAGGTAGTGTTGCCCCAAGGAATGCAATCAATTCATCATTCATTCACTTTCTCCTTCATTCAATAATATTTATTGATTATCAGTTTGTTCAAGACACCAGGGATGCAGTGGTGAAAAATACTGACAAAGTCAGGTTTACTCTCTCTTGGTATCATGCTGCTGCCAATTCATTGGTAACTTTGGGGGGCACTGAGATGGGTGAATTACCACTTTCTAACCCCGAGTCTGTGGTACATGAAATAAAGAGTAAATGCATAAAATAAATCTTTAAAGATTTGTCTAAGAAGGTCCATAAACTATTTCCTCTAGGTATTTTTACTATTAAAAAATCCCATCAATTAGATGCAAAGTCATAATCACACTTCCTCTGTTATTACTAGGGTAGATATAGACTATAACAGCTAGAGCCCAACACTTCAAATATTTTAACTAAGATAGAAAAGGTTGCCAGTAGGTCCAGGAAAGGGAGAAGTTGGGAATGCTGAGAAAGTCCTCCCAAAGGAAACCATATCCCACGCTGAGCTCTCTATATTCACCTAAAAAGTGATCATGTCAGACACAGTTTGAAATTATGAACTCTTATTATATAAATGGGGAAATACTGTGACCTAAAACAGACCAAAACAATTTCATTACATGAACAACCATGGCATTATTTCTATAGAACCAGAGAATATGTTACATCATTTCATTATTAATTTAATAATAACACAGAAGTGGGAGATAACATGATGACTTCAAAATGTGTCTTACTTGTTACAAAAGCTGAATGGTAATATCCACAAGAGATCCAGGAGACAGGTTTTCCAATGGTCACTTGATGAGGGACACAGACATTAGTTACATTTTTTAAACCAATTTGCCCTTCGGAATTGTCACCCCACATAAAAAGTCTTCCATCCTCTACAAAGAAAAATACAAGGGTGAGAAAAGGTTTTAAAAGGTAGTCAGGCTCTGAAGCTATTATACTTCCAAAAGACCATTTATTTTATAGTTCATAAAAATTATGTATCTTAACAATAAAGTACTACTAAGACATTTACACCAGTTAGCTACTTAAGAGTTCAATTTATATTGTGAAATACTTCTATAATGATAAAGAACACAGAACAGCCTGATTGTAAATCACTTTAGTCCTGGCCATATTTTTATCTCAATAGCAAAGACAGAATGCCCTTTCCTACAATCACCCTTTCCCATTCTAATGTCTCTAAACAGAAATGTTCTCCTCCTTCCAAGCAGTCTACCTGCAACTGAACTGAAAGACAGCACAGGTCACATTAGACACCTGCAGGTCAAAAAAGCCTGGAAGACCTTGCTCTTGAGAGCGCTGTGGAAATGATGTTTTGGAAAAAAGAAGAGAAGAAATGTATTCCACTACATATTTTTTTCCTTACAATTTAAACCTGAAAACACAGAAGCTAGCCTTAGAGGATGAAGATATAATATCATGTAAAACATCTCAAAAATAGGTAACTTATATAATTTCTGATAAGGGTTTTGAGGTCAGAAAAAATCTAGGAAAAATATTTTAGAAAGGAATTCTCAAGATTTATTTATATATTTTAAATAATTTAAATTTTGAAGTGGTTTAGTAATGCAAAACAAATAAATGAAAATAACAACTGAAAGGATGTCAAAATGCTAACTTAAGGGCTGACAAAATCCAAAGGATAGAGCTTCAGATACAACTCTGACTTTCCTGATAGAGTAACACCGGATGCTACATAGTCTCCTGCTTGAAACAAAGCAGCTAACCAGCAACTTCAGTGAGATCAAGCTGATCTTGGCTCCAAATTTTAAAGAAATGTCTCATATGGGCTTTTGGTAGGGAGGGCAGAGAGGTACAATGACTGTTACAAATCACATTTTAACACCATATGCTGCAATAGATTTCCGTGGATGTTTCTGATAGCAACTTCAGCTAAAACTGTAAGTAGAACTTTAAGAGCACACAATGAAAATAATATTTAAGAATATCTAAAGGAGTAGATGGAGAGCATAGCTTAGAGCTTATTTGCCAATTACTTTTTAAATGTATATTTAAATAAGCACAAATAAGCATAAAATAAGCATAAATAAGCATAAAATTGCAGTATGTCAAGATTTAAAGTTATATTTTAAATGTTTTCTGAAAACACATAGATAGTCAATGAAAGAAAACTAAACAGCAATGCTCCCTTCAGTTTACTGAGTTGGCATATATTGATCTACAGGAAAGGAATGTGTCCCAGACTGAAAAAGAAGCCTCACCAGTTAGGGCAGCTGAAGTATTAGATCCAGCAGAGAGCTGTTTAATCTTATGCTCGGATGTAAAAAAGCTAATTACACGAAAAGTGTTTCTTTCTTCAGTGTCACCCAGCCCCAACTGTCCTTCATCATTTCCACCAGTTGCATATACATTGCCTCCTTCTGCACATGGAAAAGAAAACATCAACAGACTATAAAGTCCCCCTTTTTATGAGACAGGTCAGTGCATAGCAGCGATTTCCTCTTTTAACAGTGAAGAAAGTTGAAAGCTATCATTATCCTATTATTTGGGAGACAACTTCATTTCATCGTCAAAATACAGCAAAACAAGCAAGGTCACATATTTTTGTGAGATGTTAGAAATCAATCTAGAATGTAACTAGCAACTGAAATGAACAGAATGAATGGAACGTATTTCTTGCTAATATAGTACTTTATTAATTCAGAGTAAAAACAAGGAAAGTAACTTCCAAACTAGTTTAAAATGCAAATCTATTTTAAAAGAGATGTGTCCATTAATTTTAACTTCTGTACCCATTAAAGCTAAGATATAGTATAAATAAGTAAAACGAGGCAAATCCAAGAAGAATCTAATTAGAAACATGATAATTCTATGTTGTATTCATTTTAACTTCCTAGCTAAATAAGAAGTCACTATAGCACTCTGTTTAGGAGGAAAGACTCCAGAGCCAGACTGCTTGGGTGCAAATTCTGGCTTACCACTTACCAAAGCTGTGGGACCTTGGGCAAGCCATAACCTCTGTGTGCCTCATTTTCGTCATCTATAAAATGGGAATAATAATAGTACCTACTTCATAAGAGTTGTTATGAAGACTGAATTAGCTGAGATTTGTAAAATTCTTAGAACAGCATTTGGCTCATTTAAAGTACGTAAAAATGTTTGTTAATTACTCTGTTAATTAAATAAAAAGTACATCATGCCTAGATTATACACATTTCCAGTAAGCTGTAAATTAATGAAGATTTTTAACACATAATTAGTTAGCTACGTCATAAACATATACACGAAGTTAAAGCCTTGCTAAATTATAGGGTGAAATGAGGGCAGAATCAGCCTGAGTTAGTAAAAATTTTAAAGTTATTGTTATTTTTATTTTTTGTTTTTAAGAAAAGAGGAAACCTAATTGGGGAAACAAGATTAGCTTTCAAATGGAAAATACATACAAGGTCACAAGAAATTGGAGTGCACAATTTAACACACATGGAGCAAACCAGAGTTGGTGAGATTGAAATAATTCAAACAAATAAATGAACACAAAGTTGAACAGTTACAAAATGTTCCATGGACGAACTAACACTTAATGGGATCTCAAAAGATAATCCGAAAAGCCTAAGAGAAAGAGAAAAGACACTTCAGAAAGGGAAAGGTATGGAGAGGTGGAGAGCAGCTGACACAGTGAAAACATCCTGAAGACAGAATAAGTGGTTGGGGGCACGGGGCAGGGGCAGAGGGAAGGTGGTAGGAAGAACTGCTCAGTGGTCAGGTCCTGGAGGTCTAGTTGTTACCGCAGCATTTGCTGAAGATACTACTCTTTCTCTATTGAATTTCGCATCTCTGCCAAAAATCAAGTGGGCATATATATACGGGTCTACTTGCAGACTCTATTCTGTTCCATTAATCTTTGTCTATCTTTTTGCCAATACCACACCGTCTTGATTACGGCAGCTTTACAGTGAGTCTTGAAATCAGGTAGTGCCAGTCCTCTAATTTTGTTATTTTTCAAAATTGTTTTGGCTCTTCTATGTCAATTGTTTTCCATATAAATTTTAGAAGCACTTTGTTAATTTCTACAAACACACATACACACACAAAAGCTGGTATGGGTTTTGATGGGAATTGTGCTCGCTCACATCAACAGCCTTCCGGGTGCCTTCCACTCAACCTTAGTAAGGAAGAGTTCTAGAAGAGCAAGAACAGGAATAACCAGCCCCTAAGGTGGACACACAGGTTAGGAGATGCTGTCCCATGATATAATCCAAGAAAAGAAGCTTTTTCTTCAGCCATTTGACATTTATGTGTATATTTGCAAAGGCAAATGTGTACTAGCCATTGACATTTTCAAAAACCCTAATTTTACTGTTGCCAAAGCATAATCTCTATTAATTTTACAAAACCACGTTACTGGAATGAGACCTCAGTTCTCAAAGTCAGGCAGGAAATCATACAGGTTGAGCACTATACCTGTTGACACCAGGGTGTGGTTCCTTCCACAGGCAGCTAATTTCACCTTTTCAGGTTTTAGAGCTAAAAATATTTAAAAATGGGACAATTATTTTACAGCAATGAAAATGAACAGTAGTCCAGGACAAATGGTAACAAAGTGATAGAACCGAGATTTAATAGCAGGCTTGTCTGATTCCAAAGTCAATGTTCTTAAATAGCAAACCAGAGGTTTTCAGAACTGGTTGTGTACCATCATAACCAGTGGAGCTTAAATACAATATAGATATCTTAGCCCCATCCCTAGGGAATCTGAGTCAGTGGGTCTAAAGTAGGGGCTAGACATCTATATATGTATATTTTTAAACTCCACAGGTAGGCCAGGTGCGGGGGCTCACACCTATTATCCCAGCACTTTGGGAAGCTGAGACGGGCGGATGGCTTGAGCTCAGGAGTTCCAGACCAGCCTGAGCAACACTGTGAAACCCCATCTCTACAAAAAAAACACAAAAATTAGCTGGGTGTGGTGGTGCATGCCTGTAGTTTCAGCTATTCGGAGAGGGGGTGCTGAGGTGGGAGGATGGCTGGAGCCCAGGAGGTTGAGGCTGCAGTAATCAGAGATCACGCCACTGCCCTCCAGCTTGGGCAACAGAGCGAGACCCTGTCTCAAAAAAAAAAAAAAAAAAAAAAAAAAAAAAAAAAAAAAAAACAACTTCACAGGTAGTTAATATGTGCTGAGACTCACTGTATTCTATTATGCTTCCTCCTCACCAATCTGATCCCTAACCTAACCTGCCATCACCGTTATCAAGCTCACCTTCTACCACATTCAATGAAAAACTGAAAGACCAATATTGATAGGTATACACCTATGAATCAAAGTTGTTCATTCATTCATCTACATATTCAAAAAACATTTAAAGAACATCTCCTAAGTGCTTGGCATAGGGGCTGCAAAAAGATGACTAAGATAGAATTCCTGGTCTCAAGGATCCCATAGTCTAAACAATTCTGTTAGCTTCTCTATTAGATAAGATATTTGAGAGTAAGGGTTATGGTCACTGTGAATATCCCCAAGTGCTTAGACTGTACTCAATAAATACTTTTTGAACACATGGAATACTTTAAAAGTTCCATAACAATTCCCATAAACAGCATGAATATGACAAGCTACACTGATATTTTGAGCTAAAATTAAAATTTAGTCAGGAAGATAAAAAATACTGCTCTTACTACATCTCAAGGAATCTCCATCATCCTTTCAAGTTTAGCTGATGTTCACAGGTTATACCCAAACAGAGGTTTTGCATATAACATCCAGAAAGCTTTGTAAGGGTATTATATATCTAACATTTTCTGGAACACTCCTGATTTCAAATATTTTGTCCTGTTGTTCTTTTACACTAGTACTAATCAATCCCTAGTCTCGATGTTTTGTTTACTTCACCTAGTGACTATATAAAGCGGATAAGTATGTTTTATAAAACCAGCAACTAAATAGAAGCATAATGTCCACAACTCTATTAAATGAGAAAAGCTCAAAATTCTAACATACGTTTGTTCTCTGTATATAGAATAACAGTAATATGTAAGTAGTTTTACAAACAAGCAAAAAAAAAAAAAAAAAAAAAGGAGGGGGGGATGTTCAAATGCAATACTGTAAAATCATTACTTCCTTTGTGGTGCCTGGACTTAAAATCAATCTGATTTTTAGACCCTAACATACAAAAGCAGTTTTGAATATCATATAAAAGATAAGTTAAATGCTAATAATATTCAAGCAAATGTCAGAAAATAAACAACTAAAGGCTTTATTATTTATGACATTAAAGAACTACACAGTCAACATAAAAACACTTTATACAGTTTGTGAAAAGGTAAAAAGATCTCAAACATTTGACACATGTTGGCTTGCTGATGGCTGACTTTGATCCTAATCCTAACTGACCCCAGTTGTTACTACCAAACACGTAAAGTTTATTATTTCCTGGTGGGATGGAAAAAGAAATAATCAACTGAAGCATTTTTCACACAATGTAAAATGAGTCATCACAAAGCAATAAAAAGCTATACTTTTTAAATGTCACTGCTTTTCTGTGTTGAAACAAGTTACCTTGTTCATCTATGTATAACCAGATTCTATTAGGTGGGAAAGAGTTTCTAAAATTATACAGTAACCGTTTTTTAATTATATTGAAATAGATTCCTTTCAAGAAAGTTGTGTGTATAGAAAATCATACTTAAATATACTAAAGAAACTTAAAATTTAAAAGACACTCCTGATGACTTATTTTGTGAAGAATTCTCTGGCAAAGTAAAAAACAACACTTATGATATATTTTCAACATGTTTAAAACACAGCAGCGTATCTATAACATTATATTTAGAATTTTCTAAGTATTACTGTCCTCATTCAGGATTGTAATACTAACTGGTAACAATAGCAGTATGTTCATCTCCACATGAAAGATGTACAGGGACATCATTTTTAAACCAGAATTTACTGGGATTATTTTCAGCAAATTTACTTTTCCCAAATGTAAACACAGCACCCGAATCTGCAAATATAAGATGGTCTCTATTTTATAACTTTTACTATGTTGCCTGTTATTTAAATACCTTTTCAGTAATTTATCCATACAAACCTCTTGTTTCATGACAGCTTTGCCCCCACTCTGGCAATGTTTAAGCCTTCCTTCTTCCACCTTAATTCAGTCTTTCTTATTCCTCAGACTCCATTATAGTTTTACCTCTGAAATCTACTAGATTGAACATGTATTACTCATATACTGGCACAAAGTAAGAAATACACTATCACAAGGAAGGCAGTCATCTATTACTAATAGTTCTGCTGTCACCAAGTAGATGTCTATTCCCTGGAATGAAATGGTACAATTTGTGCTAGTCTTGCTCTGGTTAACAGCTCATGGTCTGGCCTCTGACTGAGAGCTTTTCTCGAAACACAAAAAAAGGACAGTACTTAGCTTCCTCATTAACTTCATCAGGATATCTATGGGGAGAGTCTCTATCAGTCAATTTGGATTTTCTCTGGTCCAGTTTTTCCAAGGAACCTCCAGCGTTCTTATGCAAGGGAAACGACGTTAGCCCAAATGGTGAAATCTTTTTATTTTTGTTGAGACAGGGTCTCACTCTGTCACCCAGGTTGAAGCGCAGTGGCCCAATCACGGCTAACTGCCGCCTCGACCTCCTGGGCCCAAGCAATCCTCCCACCTCAGCCTCCAGAGTAGCTAGGACTATAGGCGTGTGCAACCATGTCCAGCTAAATTTTGTAATTTTTGCACAGACGGGGTTTTAGCATGTTGCCCAGGCTGGTCTCAAACTCCTGGGCTTAGGCTCAGGTCTCAAACTCCTGGGTTCCTGCCTCGGCCTCCCAAAGTGCTGGGATTACAGGCGTGAACCACGACAACTGGACAAAATGGTGAACTCTTACTTTCTCTGTTGGTAATCCCAATGAATACCCATAAAACCAGAGACAGCACAGAGAGAAACAAATTACTCCACCACTATCTCTTTCATTTGAACCAAGGGAAAGCAGCTAGGAAAAAAAAAAAAAAAAAAACAGGCTTTAAAGGCAACTAGGTATTCAAAGGTTGTTGTAAGGATTAAATGAGATGACATGAATAAAGAACTTAGCTCAGGGCCCAGCATCCTCAAAGTGGTAGCTCATAGCTGCCTCTGTAAACTCTTCCTCCACCATAAGAGTTGGAAATGATCACTGGCTTCTCTGAACTATGTGATTTGTAGAATTTATATGGCAAATAATTGTGCTACCTAGCAATCTCTCTAATTAAACTGTTACACAAATCAGCAAAATTACAAATCTCAGCAAGATTTGTGTAACAGTTTGATTAGAGAGCTTGGTAGGTAGCATAATATGTAAGATGAGGTCCTCACAAAGCAATAAAAAGCTATACTTTAAAAATGTTGGCCAGGTGTAGTGGCTCACGCCTGTAATCCCAGCACTTTGGGAGGCCTAGGCGGGTGGATCACTCGAGGTCAGCAGTTTGAGACCAGCCTGGCCAACGTGGTGAAACCCCGTCTTGACTAAAAATGCAAAAATTAGCTGGGTATGGTGGTGGGCACCTGTAATCCCAGCTGTAATCCCAGCTACTTCGGGGGCTGAGGCAGGACAATTGCACGAACCCCAGGGGTGGAGGTTGCAGTGAGCCAAGATAGCGTCATTGCAGTCCAGCCTGGGCGATAGAGTGAGACTCCGTCTCCAAAAAAAAAAAAAAAAAAAAAAGTCACTGCTTTTCTGTGTTGAAACACAGAGTTCACCATTTGTTACCCCAAATGTTGTTTTTTTCCAACTATTTTCTAAGGTTACAGAGGGTATAAACTGTCTGCACTACCCATACTGCCTAGCACAAAGTAGCCATTGTGTGTTCTACTTTTCACACAGAAAGGGTCCCCCTTACACACATGTATATTCGTAACTGTTCAATGTTTTGTTTAGGAATTCATCATAATGGTGAGTAGGTAGTCAAATATAACTTTCGACATTGTTAATATAAAAGACAGGTTACCCAAGTCGTCAGCAAAGGAGCACTTCAGCTTTTCCTGATTTCTGAGAATTCA
This sequence comes from Macaca fascicularis, assembly GCF_037993035.2. Taxonomy (NCBI): domain Eukaryota; kingdom Metazoa; phylum Chordata; class Mammalia; order Primates; family Cercopithecidae; genus Macaca; species Macaca fascicularis. The sequence goes on along the minus strand of NC_088383.1, from coordinate 48,810,369 downwards.
GAATGTTTAGGGATCCAGTATAAAATGAAAAGATCCTCTCAACACAGCTACTCAGGAAGTTTCTAATTCTCATCTTACTCATGCACTACAGTCAGTCATAGAGATGTCTTTTTCTCTTTCCAGAAACAGTACATGGGAAAGGATGGTTTATCTTTCCCCCCAAAACAACATCACAAAATGCCACGGTCCTAGGAGATTGGGAGAGGAGTACACGGGGATGTTGAGATTTAACATTCTTACATCAAGTCATTACCTGATTTGAGTAGTATTCACAAACTGTTGTGGCACAGGATCATTTTGAAGAGAGACTAATTAGCAGTTCCCAAAAACCATTTAAACACACACATATACCAAATAGTAGGCCAGGTCCAGCTTCTGGGGAAATCCCAAGGGGGGTGATCACACATAAACTAATTTGTACCAGAAAGGAAAACATGGCGAATATAAGTATTAATAATAAATATTAATATGCAAGAGACTAGCCACTGTGGACAACTTTTTGAGAACCATTGTGAGGCATCTCAGTTCGACTAGGATCTAGAACAGACTCTGAGTTTCCCCAGAATGAATTATTTTAACATTTTAACTGTTTTGTCCTGGCTCCCCTGGCTTCCCTGATACCCTCATCCCAAGCCAAGGTTTGGTGGCTCTGCTCTGGCCCTGTAACATCTACTGTCAATTTGTATGGTCATTTTGTTCACCTTCCTGTATGTCTCACTAAATTGTGAACTGCAGGACAGGAATCTAAGTTCCGGCCAGGAGCATGGAAGAAAACATACATATTTCAGTGAGGGTATAATTCTGCTCAAACCCAGTGTTTTTTCAACATGGTCGTGACCTATTAGTGGGTCAGAAAATCAATTCAGTGGATCACGATCAGCATTTTAAAAGAATGCATTATCAAAAAGCTGTGTGCGGAATCTAAGTGGTTAGAACAAGGACTGCATCACGAGACATCTATTTCTGTTACACGGTATGTATGGGGTATTGGGTCACAATGTCAAAAGTATTTCTAACTATAGAGCTCAGAAAAAAAGGCTAAAAAACACTCGCTAAAGGGTCCCTCTTCTTCCTCTTTTCCAATTTATTTCCTGTATCCCCTTTTACCCCACAACCCTGATCACTCACTCTTTACCGCATTCAATACATAACCGGGAGCTCAGGACCTCCAAAGTGCACAAGTCTGGAGTCTGCACTTTGGGGAGTTTACAGATAGGTAAAAAGTGTCCCTGCCTGGCCGGGCGCGGTGGCTCACACCTGTAATCCCAGCACTTTGGAAGGCTGAGGCGGGCTGATCACCTGAGGTCAGGAGTTCGAGACCAGCCTGACCAACATACAGAAACCCCGTCTCTACTAAAAATACAAAATTAGCCAGGCGTGGTGGCGTATGCCTGTAATCCCAGCTACTCGGAGGCTGAGGCAGAAGAATCGCTTGAACCCGGGAGGTGGAGGTTGCGGTGAGCCGAGATAGCGCCATTGCACTCCAGCCTGGCAACAAGAGGGAAACTCCGTCTCAAAAAAAAAAAAAAAAAAAAAAAAAAAAAAAAAAAAAAAAAAAAAAGGTGTCCCGCCTTCAAGAATCTCATCAAAAGCTTATTTTAAAAACATAAGAAAGTCAGGCACCCTCTTTCCCGTTCTCCTCCATCCTGTTCTTCCCGTGCGGTCCTCTGCCCTCAGTCATTAGTGGGAGCGCAACCAGCGATCCCGCCCCAGTCCGGCCGCCAAGCCTCGGGCCTGTCCCCTCACAGGGCCGATCCGGAGGCGGGGCCCGCCCGCCCGCGGACCCTCCCTCCCGGCCTTCCGCCACCGGCGCGGGCGCGACTCACCGGGCAACAGCTCTTCGGGCTCCTTCATGCTAAGGGCGGTACGGGCAGCCTGCGCCTGGGCCAGGAGGCTGTAGAGGACGGTTTGGTCGGGGCTAAGGCAGCTACTCCGCCCCGACGCGGGCCGCAAAAGCCCCCCAGTTCCGCATGGCGAAACTCCGTGGATCAACTACAACCGCGCTCCCGGAAGTCAACAAACAGCCGCTAGGGGCAACGGGGGCGGAGCTTGGGAATGCAAGGCGGGGCAGGCGCCGCTGGGGAAGGGAACGGAGGCCGGGTGGCTAGTAACGGGTAGACTCAGGCACAGCGGAGGGGCGGTAGAGACTACGCGCCCTCTGGCGGCCTGGAGCAGAGAGGCGGCCACGCCGCGCAGTGATGCCCTGGAGTCAACGCCCTCGTGCCGCTGGAGGTCCAGGCGCCGCAGGGACCCTGCCATGAGTGGCAAACGTCACAAATCTCATACCCCGTGACATAAGCAAACATCGACACATAATTATGACACTACTAGTAATAGTGACCAGCTGAAACATTAAAGGAGATAAGCACTCTGCTAAAGGCATCCCCAGCATCTAAACCAAGGTCTGGCCTATATTGAATGCTCATTACGTATTTATTGACCAAATGAGTACTATTACAACCCTGTAAAGTGGTTAATGTCACCCCTGTTTAAGCATGTGGAGATTATACAATAAGAGATCTGGAGTCTAGCGCAGCTAGTCCAGCCTGTAGTCAACAGAAAGTAAAAGCTGAGGTGTATGTGGTCCACTACTCACAGAACATGCACAAAGGGGTTCACCAGCAGCACAACATCATTGCTGTAGAATTTGCTTAGCGATGTTATATGATGCAGGGCTTCCCGTGCATCAACATTTGGCTATCATGAAATAAAGAAGCAAAAAGCCATCTTCCAGGATGAGCAGATTTATGTACACTTGGTAGTTGTGGACATGAGCTCTAGAATCAGACACAACTGGATTCAGAGATCCCTGAATTACTCGTGTGTGTTACCAACTCTTTCTCAGAAAGTTTGCATTAACATGAAGAGGGGACATTAAACTATTAGTTACACAAATAATCCTTTACTTACAAAGCAATCTGGAGGTTACGAAGGAGGTGTTTAACAAGAAGCATTGACCTGGTGTAGAAGGTTAAGAAAGGCTTATCTGAAGAAAGAACATTAAATCTAAGAACTGGGGAAAGAGAAGCCAGGAGGGGGAGAGAGCTCTTGGCAGAGAGTAAATTGTGTATAGAGGTTTGTAAGGAGCTTCACTCTTTAAAGGAACACCAAGAGGCGAGGCTGGTTCCTAGCAAGGTGGCAAGGTCTTGGGCCTATTAAAGATCTGAGATTTTATATTAAAGGCACTGTGAAGCCACTGAGAAGTTTTAGGCAGTAGAACAACAGAACAGGATCAGTTATGTGTGTCCCTGAAATCATTCTGCCTGGTCTGGATGCTATGTAGAGAATAAACTAGAGCAGTGAGAAGGGTTCAGAGGCTATTGCAGAATTTCAGATATGTGGTCAGGATGACTGGGAGTACAGTTCATTGGTGCCAGAGAGGAGTAGAAAGATTTGAAAATATTTTAGGTTGTAGAGTCAACAGGAAATGGTTTCTGACTATTGACTCCTAGACAGTGCTGGACTACCAAACAGTTCTAGAACAACAGCAAAGATGGGACCCTAAATTATTTTGAAAAGGATTTGATATTCATTTTTAGAGCATCATAATTGTTACTATGGGAAAATTGGAATTTTTAAAGATTTACTTTATGATACGCAGTCTTTTTTTTTTATTTCAAAATACAGTAAGGCACATTTTGGTGCTAAGCATCCCAGAAGATATTGATGCAGCCCTACTCCAAGGTTTCCAACATAAGCAAATAGCAGGAGGGGGGCACCATTTACTGAGATGGGGAACACTGAAGAAAGAGCTGGTGACATTGGAGTTAGGTAAATGGGGCAAGAAGAGCATAATGAGTTCATCCTTGAGCACACTAAAACATTAAATGGGAGGTGCTGAGCAGGTAATTGGTGAGCAGAAGCCCCAGAAGAAAGCACATATTCGAGGAATGACTGGGTCTATATAGTGAAAGCAGGCTTGAGATACTTGCAACACTGGAAAGTGACTGTAGAATTGAGGCAGTAGAATAGCGTTGGGAGTCAGGAAACCTAAGGCCAATTCATGCTGACTTCCTAAAACTAAATCAAAAGGAAAACCCCAACTTTCCACACCTAAGTAACAAAAGAACCAGAGGCTACTCCCTTTTCAACCACGACCCCCTTTTTCTGCGTGGTAGACGGAAAGTTGAAAGTATCTCTGATTAGTTGCTTTTTGCAACCAATCAGACATTTGCATAGGAGTATAACGCTGTAACTTCACTTTAGCCTCTGATTGGTTGCTTTCCACAACCAATCAGATGCTTGAATAGGGTGTAACCTTTGTAACTACACTTCAGCCTCTGATTGGTTGCAAGGCCACTACTTCATTTACATAGTAACCAATGGGAAATGTACCAATGGTTACTTGGGAATGGCACCAAGTAACCAATGGGAAACCTCTAGAGGGTAATAAAACCCCAGAAAACTCTGTAAAGGGACTCTTGAGCCCCTGCACTAGCGCTTGCCCCCACCATGGGGTTTTGCCACATTGCCCAGGCTGGTCTTAAACTTCTGAGCTCAAGCAATCTGCCCACCTCAGCCTTCCAAACTGCTGGGATTACAGGCGTGAGCCACTGTGCCTGGCCATCTATACTATTGATATATATGATCCAGAGCTATATAATATATATTGCAACCCCAGGCCATGAATTGGCACTGGTTCATGGCCTGTTAGGAACAGGGCTGCAGAGCAAGTGAAACTTCATCTGTATATACAGCCACTCCCCACCACCCAAGCTCCACCCCCTTGTCAGATCAGTGGTGGCATTAGTTTCTCATAGCAGTGTGAACCCTATTGTGAACTGCACATGGGAGGGATCTAGGTTGTGTGCTCCTTATGAGAATCTAACGCCTGATGATCTGTCATTGTTTCTTATCACCCCTAGATGGGAACCCTCTAGTTGCAGGAAAACAAGCTCAGGGCTCCCACTGATTCTACACTATGTTGTATATTTGTATATAACATAATGTATGCCAACATACATTTGTATATTTCATTATATATTACAATGTAATAATAATAGAAATAAAGTGCACAATGAATGTAATGTGCTTTAATCATCCCAAAACCATCCCCACCCCTCCCCTCACCCCCCATCCCCGGTCAGTGGAAAACTTGTCTTCCACAAAACTGGTCTCTGGTGTCAAAAAGGTTGTGGACCACTGATATATATATATATATGATATATATATAGCTATGCTGTAGCCCTAGATTTTATATATATATATATATATACACATATATTATATATATAAAATATAACATAATGCTATCGTCTATCTCAGAAGGTGGTTGTGAAATATTAGGTAATGCATGCAAAACTTGTAGCTTGGTGCCTGGAATGATGGAGCACTCAACAGTGTTAGCTATTAATAAGGCAAAGGCAGCTCACTGTATTCGTCAGCATAACCCATGCTATGCTGCAGCTCAAACAACACCCAAATCTCAGTGGCTTGACACAAAGAAGTTTCTTTCTCACTAATGCTACATTTCCAATGTGAGTCAATTGGAGGATCTGCTCTAGCTGCTCAAGCAGGGGCTCAGGCTACATATGGAAGTTCAACTACCTTGTAGCAACACCATATACAACTCATGACCTCTTTGGTTGCTGTAGCAGGGCAAGAGAGAGAGGAAGTTAGAAATGAAATGTTTAAGGCTGTGCACGGTGGCTCATGCCTGTAGTCCCAGAACTTTGGGAGGCTGAGGTGGGTGGATCGCCTGAGGTCAGGAGTTCAAGACCAGCCTGGCCAACATGGTGAAACCCTGTCTCTACTAAAAGTACAAAAAATTAGCTGGGCGTGGTGGCGGGTGCCTGTAATCCCAGCTACTCGGGAGGCTGAGGCAGGAGAATCACTTGAACTCGGGAGGCGGAGGTTGCAGTGAGCCGAGATGGCGCCACTGCACTCCAGCCTGGGCAACAAGAAGAAAACTGTCTCAAAAAAAAAAAAAAAAAAAAAAAAAAAAAAAAAAGAGAAATAAACTGAAATAAACTGAGAAATAAACTGAAAAATGTTTCAGGCCACAAGTAACATGTTTCTCCTTCTCACAACCCATTGGCTGGATTTAGTGTCACGTGCCTCTGTGCACTGCAGAGAGGCTGGGAAACGTGGACATTCAGTAAGTAGTAAACACCTCTGCCACAATCCCCGCAGTCAGATGGTTTCAGCCTGTGGAGCCACCTCCCTCGTGTTGGAGAAGGCAGGTATAATTTTACATATCTTAACGGTCATGCACGCTTTTGATGTCCCCTTCATACACGGCCAAAAATTCCTCTGCTCCTTAGGAAATCATGTTGATACACAGAAGCCATGACACGTCTGACAACATGCCCAAGTGTTGGCAGTTTCCTCTATTAATTCAAGTTGTTATTCATTTCTGGAGCATTGTATGTCAACTAGGAATAGAGGCTTATATGAACAAGGAAGACGTTTGATGGATTATGCTTCCTAGCTGTATTTGTTTCTTTCTCAACAGCATTCAACAAAACGTCCAAAGCTTGCAATTTTGAGTTGCATTACAGTGCAGCTGCCGTCGCTGTTTATTTCTCTATGTGGAATCAGATAAACAGGTGTGTCTCTACAAACTCCACTGGGAAATCCCATAAACATATATATTTACAAAACAGATTCTAATTACCTCTTTGATTTCTAAACTTTTTTAGTGCAGTTCTAGGATGTATGATTTGAGGACTCACAGGTCCAAAGCCAGGGAGTTTTATTCATGAACAAGAAAAAGATGGCAGGTACAGTCTACTGCACATTTCATTACGCCAGAGAAGAAATTTTGCACTTTCCTTCCTCAGGATAGAGTTTCTCTTTTTTTTTTTTTTGAGATGGAGTCTCGCTCTATTGCCCAGGCTGGAGTGCAGTGGCCGGATCTCTCAGCTCGCTGCAAGCTCCGCCTCCTGGGATCACGCCATTCTCCTGCCTCAGCCTCCCGAGTAGCTGGGACTACAGGCACCCGCCACCTCGCCCGGCTAATTTTTTTTTGTATTTTTAGTAGAGACGGGTTTTCACCGTGTTAGCCAGGATGGTCTCGATCTCCTGACCTCGTGATCCTCCCGTCTCGGCCTCCCAAAGTGCTGGGATTACAGGCTTGAGCCACCACGCCCGGCCAGGATAGAGTTTCAAAAGAAGAATTTTGAGGTATCTGTGACAGTAGTTGTATGAAGAGATAATGTCCTGAATGACTACTTTGAAGGACCATGTACTATAATGATAATGGCTTAGATTAATATCTCTTATTACATGCCAGATGTTGCTCTAAGCACTCTATGTATGAACTCTTTAAATTCCCATATTACGGAAGAGAAAACTGGCATGCAGAGAGAGGTTAAGTTGCCCATGGTCTCTCAGCGAAAGCATGGCGGGGGCTGAGAGTTGAACGCAGGAAGCCTGGTTCCAGAATCTATGTTCCTAATAACTACACTCTATTGCGTCTTGAAAGAGCACAGAACAGTAGTCTTCAGACCTTTTTAGCTTACACATCTTCATTTATAATCAACCAAAAGCCAGAAGACATGAGAGCTCATTAATGTAGCCCATGCAAATCAGCTTTCCTGGGTAGATATCTAGCACTAGAGGCGATGAGCTGGTGCCAAACTCAAGTTAGAAGATTCAGGAATGAGGCTGAGAAAAAAAGGCAGAGATCAAGGAAGATTACTCAGCAGAAGCAATACATGTGTATTTATATATTTGTATGCATTTGCTACTGTAATACTATATTGTGTATATTGTAAAGCATACACAATAAACAAAAGATTATAAAAGGTGTGATAAATAAACATAATTAAAAGTTATATTATTTATTTTGATCCACCAAGATGGATTGTCTTGAGCATTTTCTAGGGCAGGGGTCCCCAATCCTCCGGGGCTGCAGACCTCTACCGGTCTGGTCCATGGCATGCTAGGAACTGGGCCACACGGAGGGGGTGAGAAACAGGAGAGCATTATTGCCTGAACTTCACCTCCTGTCAGAAGAATGAAGGCATTAGATTCTCATAGGAGCACAAGCCTTTCGCCAAGATTGTTCTTGTGGAATTTGCAAGGAAGCCCATGGAGGACTATGGTGAAAAAGGAAATATCCAGAGATGAAAACTGGAAAGAAGTTTTGTGAGAAGCTGCTTAGTGTTCTGTTAATTCATCTCACAGAGTTACAGCTTTCCCATCCAGAAGTCGTTCGCTAAGCCTGTTCTTGTGGAATTTGCAAAGTGATATTTGGAAGCCCATAGAGGGCTACGGTGAAAAAGAAAATATCCTGAGAGAAAAAGCGGAAAGAAGCTGTCTGAGAAACTGCTTTGTGATGTGTGACTTCCACTCACAGAGTTACAGCTGTATTTCATGGAGCTGTTTGCTAGCCTTATTTCTGTGGAATCTGAGAACTGATATTTCAGATACCTAAGAAGACGATAGGGCCAAAGGAAATATCCTCGGATAACAAAGAGAAAGAAGCTTTCTGAGAAACTTCTTTGTGTTCTGTGAAATCATCTCACAGACTTACAGCTATCCCCTCAAGAAGTCTTTCGTAAACACTGTTCTTGTGGAATTTGCAAAGTGATATTTGGAAGCCCATGGAGGGCTATGGTGAAAAAGAAAATATCCACAGATGAAAACTGGAAAGAAGCTTTCTAAGAAACTGCTTTGTGAAGTGTTACTTCCACTCACAGAGTCACAGCTGTATTTCGTGGAGGTGTCTGCTAGCCTTATTTTTGTGGAATCTGAGAACTGATATTTCGGATCCCTTTGAAGGCTACAGGGCCAAAGGAAATATCCTCCGATAACAAAGAGAAAGAAGCTTTCTGAGCAACTTCTTTGTGTTCTGTGAAATCATCTCACAGACTTACAGCTTTCTCCTCAAGAAGCCTTTCGCTAAGACTGTTCTTGTGGAATTTGCAAAGTGATATTTGAAAGCCCAAGGAGGGCTATGGTGGAAAAGGAAATATCCTCAGATGAAACCTGGAGAGAAGCTTTCTGAGAAACTGCTTAGTGTTCTGTTAATTCGTCTCATAGAGTTACAGTTTTCACCTCAAAAAGCCGTTCGCTCAGCCTGTTCTTGTGGAATTTGCAAAGTGATATTTGGAAGCCCATGGAGGGCTATGGTGAAAAAGAAAATATCCTCAGAGAAAAACTGGAAAGAAGCTTTCTGAGAAACTGCTTAGTGTTCTGTTAATTCACCTCACAGAGTTACAGCTTTCTCGTCAAGAAGCTGTTCGCTAAGCCTGTTCTTGTGGAATTTGCAAAGTGATATTTGGAAGAACATAGAGGGCTATGGTGAAAAAGAAAATATCCTCAGAGAAAAAATGGAAAGAAGATTTCTGAGAAACTGCTTTGTGATGTATTACTTCCACTCACAGAGTTACAGCTGTATTTCGTGGAGCTGTTTCCCAGCCTTATTTCTGTGGAATCTGAGAACTGATATTTCGGATCTCTTTGAATACTATAGGGCCAAAGGAAATATTCTAGGATAAAAAAGAGAAAGAAGCTTTCTGAGCAACTTCTTCGTGTTCTGTGAAATCAGCTCAAAGAGTTACAGCTTTCCCCTCAAAAAGCCTTTCACTAAGACTGTTCTTGTGGAATTTGCAAAGTGATATTTGGAAGACATTGGAGGGATATGGTGAAAAAGGAAATATCCTCAGATGACAATTGGAAAGAAGCTTTCTGAGAAACTCCTTAGTGCTCTGTTAATTCATCTCACAGAGTTACAGCTTTCTCCTCCTGAAGTCGTTCCCTAAGCCTGTTCTTGTGGAATTTGCAAAGTGATATTTGGAATCCCAAGGAGGGCTATGGTGAAAAAGGAAATATCCTCAGATGAAAACTGGAAAGAAGCTTTCTGAGAAACGGCTTAGTGTCCTGTTAAATAGTCTCACAGAATTGCAGCTTTCCCCTTAATAAGCCGTTCGCTAAGCCTGTTCCTATGGAATTTGCAAAGTGATATTTGGAAGCCCATAGAGGGCAATGGTGAAAATGAAAATACCCTCACAGAAAAACTAGAAAGAATCTTACTGAGAAACTGCTTTGTGATGTGTGACTTTCAATCACAGGGGTACAGCTGTATTTCCTGGAGCTGTTTGTTAGCTTTATTTCTGTGGAATCTGAGAACTGATATTTCGGATCCCCTTGAAGACTATAGGACCAAAGGAAATTACCTGCGATAACAAAGAGAAAGAATCTTTCCGAGAAGCTTCTTTGTGTTCTGTGAAATCACCTCACAGAGTTACGTCTTTCCCCACAAGAAGCCTTTCGCTAAGACTGTTCTTGTGGAATTTGCAAAGTGATATTTGGAAGCCCATGGAGGGCTATGGTGAAAAACGAAATATCCTCAGATGAAAACTGGAAAGAAGCTTTCTGAGAAACTGCTTAGTGTTCTGTTAATTCATCTCACAGAGTTACTTCTTTCCACTCCAGAAGCCGTTCGCTAAGCCTGTTCTTGTGGAATTTACAAAGTGATATTTGGAACCCCTAGAGGGCTACGGTGAAAAATAAAATATCCTCAGAGAAAACCTGGAAAGAAGCTTTCTGAGAAACTGCTTTGTGATGTGTGACTTCCACTCACAGAGTTACAGCTGTGTATCATGGAGCTGTTTGCTGGCCTTATTTCTGTGGAATCTAAGAACTGATATTTCCGATCCCTTTGAAGACTATAGGGCCAAAGGAAATATCCTCCATTAAAAATGAGAAAGAAACTTTCTGAGCAACTTCTTTGTGTTCTGTGAAATCATCTCACAGAGTTACACCTTTCCCCTCAAGAAGCCTTCAACTAAGACTGTTCTTGTGGAATTTCTAAAGTGATGCTTGTAAGCCCATTTAGGACTACGGTCCTACACAACTTCTTTGTGTTCTGTGAAATCATCCCACAGAGTTACACCTTTCCCGACAAGAAGCCATCAACTAAGACTGTCCTTGTGGAATTTGCAAAGTGATATTTGGAAGCCCATAGAGGGCTATGGTGAAAAAGAAAATGTCCTCAGAGAAAAACTAGAAAGAAGCTTTCTGAGAAACTGCTTTGCTATGTGGAACTTCCACTCACAGAGATAGAGCTGTATTTCGTGGATCTGTTTGCTAGCCTGATTTCTGCGGAATCTGAGAACGGACATTTCGGATCCCTTTGAAGACTATAGGGCCAAAGGAAATATCCTCCGATAACAAAGAGAAAGAAGCTTTCTGAGAAACTCCTTTGTGTTCTGTGAAATCATCTCACAGAGTTACAGCTTTCCCCTCAAGAAGCCTTTCGCTAAGACTGTTGTTGTGAAATTTGTAAAGTGATATTAGGAAGCCCATGGAGGGCTACAGTGAAAAAGGAAATATCCTCAGGTGAAAACTGGAAAGAAGCTTTCTGAGAAACTGCTTAGTGTTGTGTTAATTCATCTCACAGAGTTACAGCTTTCCCCTCAAGAAGCCGTTCTCTAAGCCTGTTCTTCTAGAATTTGCAAAGTGATATTTGAAAGTCCATAGAGGGCTGTAGTGAAAAAGAAAATATCCTCAGAGAAAAAATGGAAAGAAGCTTTCTGAGAAACTGCTTTGTGATGTGTGACTTCCACTCGCAGAGTTACAATTGTATTTCGTGGATCTGTTTGCTAGCCTTATTTCTGTGGAATCTGAGAACGGATATTTCGGATCCCTTTGAAGACTATAGGGCCAAAGGAAATATCCTGCCATAACAAAGAGAAAGAAGCTTTCTGAGAAACTCCTTTGTGTTCTGTGAAATCATCTCACAGAGTTGCAGCTTTCCCCTCAAGAAGCCTTTCGCTAAGACTGTTCTTGTGGAATTGGCAAAGTGATATTTGGAAGCCCATGGAGGGCTATGGTCAAAAAGGAAATATTATCAGAAGAAAACTGGAAAGAAGCTTTCGGAGAAACTGCTTAGTGTTCTGTTAATTCATCTCACAGACTTACAGCTTTCCCCTCAAGAAGCTGATCGCTAAGCCTGTTCTTGTGGAATTTGCAAAGTGATATTTGGAAGCCCTTAGAGGGCTATGGTGAAAAAGAAAATATCACCAGAGAAAAACTGGAAAGAAGCTTTCTGAGAAACCGCTTTGTGATGTGTGACTTCCAATCACAGAGTTACATCTGTATTTCGTGGATCTGCTTGCTAGCCTTATTTCTGTGGAATCTGAGAACTGATATTTCAGATCCCTTTGAAGACTACAGGGCCAAAGGAAATATTCTCTGATAACAAAGAGAAAGAAGCTTTCTGAGAAACTTCTTTGTGTTCTGTGAAATCATCTCACAGAGTTACAGCTTTCCCCTCAAGAAGCCTTTCCATAAGCCTGTTCTTGTGTAATTCGCAAAGTGATATTTCGATGCCCATAGTGGGCTACGGTGAAAAAGGAAATATCCTCAGATGAAATCTGGAAAGAAGCTTTCTGAGAAACTGGTTAGTGTTCTGTTAATTCATCTCATAGAGTTACAGCTTACCCCTCAAGAAGCCGTTCGCTAAGCCTGTTCTTCTGGAATTTGCAAAGTCATATTTGGAAGCCCGTAGAGGGCTATGGTGAAAAAGAAAATATACTCAGAGTAAAACTGGAAAGAAGCTTTCTGAGAAAATGCTTTGTCATGTGTGACTTCCACGCACAGAGTTACATCTGTATTTCGTGGATCTGTTTGCTAGCCTTATTTCTGTGGAATCTGAGAACGGATATTTCGGATCCCTTTGAAGACTATAGGGTAAAGGTAATATCCTCCGTTAAAAAAGAGAAGGAAGCTTTCTGAGATACTAATTTGTGTTCTGTGAAATCATCTCACAGTGTTACAGCTTTCCCCTCAAGAAGCCTTTCGCTAAGACTGTTCTTGTGGAATTTGCAAAGTGATATTTGGAAGCCCATGGAGGGCTATGGTGAAAAAGGAAATATCCTCAGATGAAATCTGGAAAGAAGCTTTCTGAGAAACTGCTTAGTGTTCCGTTAATTCATCTCACAGGGTTTCAGTTTTCATCTCAATAAGCCTTTCACTAAGACTGTTCTTGTGGAATTTATAAAGTGATATTTGGATGCCACTGGAGGGCTACGGTGAAAAAGAAAATATCCTCAGATGAAAACTGGAAGAAAGCTCTCTGAGAAACTGCTTAGTATTCTGTTAATTCATCTCACTGAGTTACAGCTTTCCCCTCAAGAAGCCGTTCGCTAAGCCTGTTCTTCTGGTATTTGCAAAGTGATATTTGGAACCCCTAGAGGGCTATAGTGATAAAGAAAATATCCTCAGAGAAAAACTGAAAAGAAGATTTCTGAGAAACTGCTTTGTGATGTGTGACTTCCACTCACAGAGTTACAGCTGTATTTCGTGGATCTGTTTGCTCACCTTATTTCTTTGGAATCTGAGAACGGATATTTCGGATCCCTTTGGAAGACTATAGGGCCAAAGGAAATCTCCTCTGATAAAAAAGAGAAAGAAGCTTTCTGAGAAACTTCTTTGTGTTTAGTGTACTCATCTCACAGAGTTACAGCATTCCCCTCCAGAAGCCTTTTGCTAAGACTGTTCTTGTTAAATTTGCAAAGTGGTATTTGGAAGCCCAAGGAGGGCTATGGTGAAAAAGGAAATATCCTCAGATGAAAACTTGAAAGATGCTTTCTGAGAAACTACTTAGTGTTCAGTTAATTCATCTCACAGAGTTATAGCTATATCCTCAAGAAGCCGTTCGCTAAGCCTGTTCTTGTGGAATTTGCAAAGAGATATTTGGAACCCCTAGTGGGCTATGGTGAAAGAGAAAATATCCTCATAGAAAAACTGGAAAGAAGCTTTCTCAGAAACTGCTTTGTGATGTGTCACTTCCACTCACAGAGTTACAGTTGTATTTCGTGCATCTGTTTGTTAGCCTTATATCTGTGGAATCTAAGAACGGATATTTCGGAAACCTTTGAAGACTTTAGGGCCAAAGGAAATACCCTCCGATAACATAGAGAAAGAAGCTTTCTGAGAAACTTCTTTGTGTTCTGTGAAATCATCTCACCGAGTTACAGCATTCCCCTCAAAAAGCCGTTCGCTAAGCCTGTTGTTGTGGAATTTGCAAAGTGATTTTTGGAAGCCCATAGAGGTCTATGGTTAAAAAGGAAATATCCTCAGATGAAAACCAGAAAGAAGTTTTCTGAGAAACTACTTAGTGTTCCGTTAATTCATCTCACAGAGTTACAGCTTTCCCCTCAAGAAGCCGTTAGCTAAGACTGTTGTTGAGGAATTGGCAAAGTGATATTTGGAAGCACTTAGAGGGCTATGGTGAAAAAGAAAATATCTTCAGAGAAAAACTAGAAAGAAGCTTTCTGAGAAACTGCTTTGTGATGTGTGACTTCCACTCACAGAGTTACAGCTGTGTTTGGTGGGTCTGTTTGCTAGCCTTATTTCTGTGGAATCTGAGAACAGATATTTCGGATCCCTTTGAAGACTATAGGGCAAAAGGAAGTATCCTCCCATAACAAAGAGAAAGAAGATTTCTGAGAAACTCTTTGTGTTCTGTGAAATCATCTCACAGAGTTACAGCTTTCCCCTCAAGAAGCCTTTCGCTAAGACTGTTCTTGTGGAATCTGCAAAGTGATATTTGGAAGCGCCAGGAGGGCTATGGTGAAAAAGGAAATATCCTCAGATGAAAACTGGAAAGAAGCTTTCTGAGAAACTGCTTAGTGTTCAGTTAATTCCTCTCACAGAGTTACAGCTTTCCCTTCAAGAAGCCGTTCGCTAAGCCCATTCTTGTGGAATTTGCAAAGTGATATTTGGAAGCCAATAGAGGGCTATGGTGACAAAGAAAATATCCTCAGGGAAAAACTGGAAAGAAGCTTTCTGAGAAACTGCTTTGTGATGTGTGACTTCCACTCACAGATTTACAGCTGTATTTCGTGGAGCTGTTTGCTAGCCTTATTTCTGTGGAATCTGAGTACGGATATTTAGGATCTCTTTGAGCACTATAAGGCCAAAGGAAATATTCTCTGATAACAAAGAGAAAGAAGCTTTCTGAGACACTCCTTTGTGTTCTTTGAAATCATCTCACAGAGTTACAGTTTTCCCCTCAAGAAGACTTTCGCTAAGACTGTTCTTGTGTAATTTGCAAAGTGATATTTGGAAGCCCATGTAGGGCTATGGTGAAAAAGGAAATATCCTCAGATGAAAACTTCAAAGAAGATTTCTGAGACACTGCTTAGTGTTCTGTTAATTCATCTCACAGAGTTTCAGCTTTCCCCTCAAGAAACCGTTCGCTAAGCCTGTTCTTGTGGAATTTGCAAAGTGATATTTGGAAGGTCTTAGAGGGCTATGGTGAAAAAGAAAATATCCTCAGAGAAAAACTGGAAAAAAGCCTTCTGAGAAACTGATTGGTGATGTGTGACACCAGTCACAGAGTTACAGCTGTATTTCGTCGATCTGTTTGCTAGCCTTATTTCTGTGGAATCTGAGAACGGATATTTCGGATCCCTTTGAAGAGTATAGGGCCAAAGGAAATATCCTCCGATAACAAAGAGAAAAAAGCTTTCTGAAAAACTCCTTTGTGGTCTGTGAAATCATCTCACAGAGTTACAGCTTTCCCCTCAAGTAGCCGTTCGCTAAGCCTGTTCTTGTGGAATTTGCAAAGTTATATTTGGAAGCTCTTAGAGGGCTATGGTGAAAAAGAAAATATCCTCAGAGAAAAACTGGAAAGAAGCTTTCTGAGAAACTACTTTGTGATATGTGACTTCCACTCACAGAGTTACAGCTGTATTTCGTGGATCTGTTTGCTAGCCTTATTTCTGTGGAATCTGAGAACGGATATTTCGGATCACTTTGAACAGTATAGGGCCAAAGGAAATATCCTCCGATAACAAAGGGAAAGAAGCTTTCTGATAAACTCGTTTGTGTTCTGTGAAATCACCTCACAGAGTTACAGCTTTTCCCTCAAGAAGCCTTTCGCTAAGACTGTTATGTGGAATTTGTATTGTGATATTTCGAAGACCATGGAGGGCTCTGGTGAAAAAGGAAATCTCCTCAGATGAAAACTGGAAAGAAGCTTTCTGAGAAACTGCTTTGTGTTTTGCTAATTCATCTCACTGAGTTACAGCTTTCCCCTCAAGAAGCCTTTCGCTAAGTCAGTTCATGTGGAATTTGCAAAGTGATATTTGGAAGCCCATAGAGGGCTATGGTGAAAAAGAATATATCCTCAGAGAAAAACTGGTAAGAAGATTTCTGAGAAACTGCTTTATGATGTGTGACTTCCACTCACAGAGTTACAGCTGTATTTCGTAGAGCTGTTTGCCAGGCCTATTTCTGTGGAATCTGAGAACTGATATTTCGGATCCCTTTGAAGACTATAGGGCCAAAGGAAATATGCTCTGATAACAAAGAGAAAGAAGCTTTCTGAGAAATTTCTTTGTGTTCTGTCAAATCATTTCACAGAGTTACAGGTTTCTCCTCAAGAAGTCTTTCGCTAAGACTGTTCTTGTGGAATTTGCAAAGTGATATTTGAAAGCCCATGGAGGGCTATGGTGAAAAAGGAAATATCCTCAGATGAAAACTGGAAAGAAGCTTTCTGAGAAATTGCTTAGGGTTCTCTTAAATCATCTCACAGAGTTACAGCTTTCCCCTCAAGAAGCCGTTCGCTAAACCTCTTCTTGTGGTATTTGCAAAGTGATATTTGGAAGCCCATAGAGGGCTACGGTGAAAAAGAAAATATCTTCATAGAAAAAATGGAAAGAAGCTTTCTGAGATACAGCTTTTTGATGTGTGACTTCTACTCACAGAGTTACCGCTCTATTTCGTGGAGCTGTTTGCTAGCCTTATTTCTGTGGAATGTGAGAAATGATATTTCAGATCCCTATGAAGACTATAGGGCCAAAGGAAATATCCTCCGATAACAAAGAGAAAGAAGCTTTCTGAGAATCCTCTTTGTGTTCTGGGAAATCATCACACAGAGTTACAGCTTTCCCCTCAAGAAGCCTTTCGCTAAGACTGTTCTTTTGGAATTTGCTAAGTGATATTTGGAAACCCATGGATTTCTATGGTGAGAAAGTAAATATACTCAGATGAAAACTGGAAAGAGGCTTTCTGAGAAACTGCTTAGTGTTCTGTTAATTCATCTCACAGAGATACAGCTTTCACCTCAAGAAGCCGTTCGCTAAGCGTGTTCTTGTGGAATTTGCAAAGTGATATTTGGAAGCCCATAGAGGGCTATGGTGAAAAAGAAAATATCCTCAGAGAAAAACTGGAAAGAAGCTTTCTGAGAAACTGCTCGGTGATGTGTCATTTCCACTCACAGAGTTACAGCTGTATTTCGTGGATCTGTTTCCTAGCCTTATTTCTGTGGAATCTAAGAACGGATATTTCGGATCCCTTTGAAGACTATAGGGCCAAAGGAATTATCCTCTGATAACAAAGAGAAAGAAGCTTTCTGAGAAACTCTTTTGTGTTCTGTGAAATCATCTCACAGAGTTACAGCTTTCCCCTCAAGAAGCCTTTCGCTAAGACTGTTCTTGTGGAATTTGCAAAGTGATATTTGGAAACCCATGGAGGGCAATGGTGAAAAAGGAAATATCCACAGATGAAAACTGGAAAGAAGCTTTCTGAGAAACTGCTTAGTGTTCTCTTAATTCATCTCACAGAGTTACAGCTTTTCCCTCAAGAAGCCATTCGCTAAGCCTGTTCTTGTGGAATTTGTGAAGTGATATTTCGAAGCCCATGAAGGGGTATGGTGAAAAAGAAAATATCCTCAGAGAAAAACTGGAAAGAAGCTGTCTGAGAAATTGCTTTGTGAAGTGTGACTTCCACTAAAAGAGTTAAAACTGTATTTCATGGATATGTTTGGTATCCTGATTTCTGTGGACTCTGAGAACGGATATTTCGGATCCCTTTGAAGACTATAGGGCCAAAGGAAATATCCTACGATAACAAAGAGAAAGAAGCTTTCTGAGAAACTCCTTTGTGTTCTGTGAAATCATCTCACAGAGTTACAGCTTTCCCCTCAAGAAGCCTTTCGCTAAGACTGTTCTTGTGGAATTTGCAAAGTGATATTTGGAAGCCCATGGAGGGCTATGGTGAAATCGGAACTATCCTGAGATGAAAACTGGAAGGAAGCTTTCGGAGAAACTGCTTAGTGCTCTGTTAATTCATCTCAAAGACTTACAGCTTTCCCCTCAAGAGGTCGTTCGCTAAGCCAGTTCTTGTGGAATTTTCAAAGTGATATTTGAAAGCCCCTAGAAGGCAATGGTGAATAAGAAAGTATCCTCAGAGAAAAACTGGAAAGAAGCTTTCTGAGAAACTGCTTTGTGATGTGTGACTTAAACTCACATAGTTACAGCTGTATTTCGTGCATCTGTTTGCTAGCCTTTTTCTGTGGATTCTGAGAACTGATATTTCGAATCCCTTTGAAGACTATAGGGCCAAAGGAAATATCCTCCGATAACAAAGAGAAAGAAGCTTTCTTAGAAACTCCTTTGTGTTCTGTGAAATCCTCTCACAGAGTTACAGCTTTTCCCTCAAGAAGCCTTTCGCTAAGACTGTTCTTGTGGAATTTGCCAAGCGATATTTGGAAGCCGATGAAGGGTTATGGTGAAAAAGGAAATATCCTCAGGTGAAAACTGGAAGGAAGCTTTCTTAGAAACTGCTCAGTGTTCTGTTAATTCACCCCACAGAGTTACAGCTTTCCCCAGAAGACTCGTTCGCTAGGAATGTTCTTGTGGAATTTGCAAAGTGATATTTGGAAGGCCTTTGAGGGCTATGGTGAAAAAGGAAATATCCTCAGATGTAAACTGGAAAGAAGCTTTCTGAGAAACTGCTTACTGTTCTGTTAATTCATCTCACAGAGTTACAGCTTTCCCGTCAAAAGCCTTTCACTAAGCCTGTTCTTGTGGAATTTGCAAAGTGATATTTGGAAGCCCATAGAGGGCTATGGTGAAAAAGAAAATATCCTCAGAGGAAAACTGGAAAGATGCTTTCTGAGAAACTGCTTTGTGATGTGTGACTTCCACTCAGAGTTACAGCTGTATTTCGTGGATCTGTTTGCAAGCCTTATTTCTGTGGAATCTGAGAACTGATATTTCGAATCCCTTTGAAGACTATAGGGCCAAAGGAAATATCCTCCGATAACAAACAGAAAGCAGTATTCTGAGAAACTCCTTTGTGTTCTGTGAAATCATCTCACAGAGTTACAGCTTTCCTCTCAAGAAGCCTTTCGCTAAGACTGTTATTGTATAATTTAGAAAGTGATATTTGGAAGCCCATGGAGGGCTATGGTGAAAAAGAAAATATCGTCAGAGAAAAACTGGAAGGAAGCTTTCTGAGAATAAGCTTTGTGATGTGTGACTTCCACTCACAGACTTACAGCTGTATTTCATTGAACTGTTTGCTAGCCTTATTTCTCTGGAATCTGAGAACGGATATTTCATATCCCTTTGAAGACTATAGGGCCAAAGGAAATATCCTCCGATAACAAGGAGAAAACGCTTTCTGAGAAACTCCATTGTGTTCTCTGAAATCGTCTCACAGAGTTATAGCTTTACCCTCAAGAAGCCGTTCACTAAGACAGTTCTTGTGGAATTGGCAAAGTGATATTTGGAAGCCCATAGAGGGCTATGGTGAAAAATAAAACATTCTCAGAGAAAAACTGGAAAGAAGCTTTCTGAGAAAGTGTTTTATGTTGTGAGACTTCCACGCACAGAGTTACAGCTGTATTTCGTGGATCTGTTTGCTAGCCTTATTTCTTTGGAATATGAGAACGGATATTTCGGATCCCTTTGAAGTCTATAGGGTCAAAGGAAATATCCTCCGATAACAAAGAGAAAGACGCTTTCTGAGAAACTCCTTTGTGTTCTGTGAAATCATCTGACAGAGTTACAGATTTTCCCTCAAGAAGCCGTTCGCTAAGCCTGTTCTTGTGAAATTTGCAAAGTGATATTTGGAAGCCCATAGAGGGCTGTGGTTAAAAAGAAAATATCCTCAGAGAAAAACTGGAAAGAAGCTTTCTGAGGAACTGCTTGGTGATGTGTGACTTCCACTCACAGAGTTACAGCTGTATTTCGTGGATCTGTTTGCTAGCCTTATTTCTGTAGAATCTGAGAACGGATATTTCTGATCATTTTGAAGACTATAGGGCCAAAGGAAATATCCTCCGATAACAAAGAGAAAGAAGCTTTCTGAGAAACTCCTCTGTATTCTGTGAAATCTACTCGCCGAGTTACAGCTTTCCCCTCAAGAAGCCTTTCGCTAAGACTGTTTTTGTGGAATTTGCAAAGTGATATTTGGAAGGCTATGGAGGGCTATGGTGAAATAGGAAACGTCCTCAGATAAAAACTAGAAAGAAGCTTTCTGAGAAACTCCTTAGTGTTCTGTTAATTCGTCTCACATAGCTACAGCTTTCCCCTCAAGAAGCCGTTCGCTAAGCCTGTTCTTATGGAATTTGCAAAGTTATATTTGGAAGCCCATAGAGGGCTATGGTGAAAAAGAAAATATCCTCAGAGAAAAACTGGAAAGAAAATTTCTGAGAAACTGCTTCGTGATGTGTGACTTCCACTCACAGAGTTACAGCTGTATTTCGTGGATCTGTTTGCTAGCGTTATTTCTTTGGAATCTGAGAACGGATATTTCGGATCCCTTTGAAGATTATAGGGCCAAAGGAAATATCCTCCGATAACAAAGAGACAGAAGATTTCTGAGAAGCTCCTTTGTGTTCTGTGAAATCATCTCACAGAGTTATAGCTTTTCCCTCAAGAAGCCTTTCGCTATGACTGTTCTTGTGGAATTTGCAAAGTGATATTTGGAAGCCCTGGGCGGGCTATAGTAAAAAAGGAAATATCCTCTGATTAAAACTGGAAAGAAGCTTTCTGAGAAACTGCTTAGTGTTCTTTTAATTCATCTCACAGAGTTACAGCTTTCCCCTCAAGAAGCCGTTAGCTAAGCCTGTTCATGTGGAATTTCCAAAGTGATATTTGGCCCCCCTTAGAGGGCTATGATGAAAAAAGAAAATATCCTCAGAGAAAAACTGGAAAGAAGCTTTCTGAGAAACTGCTTTGTGATGTGTGACTTCCACTCACAGAGTTACAGCTGTATTTCGTGGATCTGTTTGCTAGCCTGATTTCTGTGGAATCTAAGAATGGATGTTTCGGATCCTTTTGAAGACTCTAGGGACAAAGGAAATATCCTCCAATAACAAAGAGAAAGAAGCTCTCTGAGAAACTCCTTTGTGTTCTGTGACATCATTTCACAGAGTTACAGCTTTCCCCTCCAGAAGCCTTTCGCTAAGCCTGTTCTTGTGGAATTTGTAAAGTGATATTTGGAAGCCCATGGAGGGCTATGGTGAAAAAGAAAATATCCTCAGAGAAAAACTGGAAAGAAGCTGTCTGAGAAATTGCTTTGTGATGTGTGACTTCCACTCACAGAGTTAAAACTGTATTTCGTGGATATGTTTGCTAGCCTTATTTCTGTGTAATCTGAGAACGAATATTTCGGATCCCTTTGAAGACTATAGGGCCAAAGGAAATATTCTCCGATAACAAAGAGAAAGAAGCTTTCTGAGAAACTCCTTTGTGTTCTGTGAAATCATCTCACAGTGTTACAGCTTTCCCCTCAAGAAGCATTTCACTAAGACTGTTCTTGTGGAATTTGTAAAGTGATATTTGGAAGCCAGTTGGCGGGCTATGGTGAAATAAGAAATATCCTGAAATGAAAACTGGAAAGAAGCTTTCTGACAAACTGCTTAGTGTTCTGCTAATTCATCTCAAAGGGTTACAGCTTTCCCCTCAAGAAATCGTTCGCTACGCCTGTTCTTGAGGAATTTTCAAAGTGATATTTGGAAGCCCATAGAGGACTATGGTGAAAAACAAAGTATCCTCAGACAAAAAATGGAAAGAAGCTTTCTGAGAAACTGCTTTGTGAAGTGTGACTAAAACTCACAGAGTTACAGCTGTATTTCCTGGATCTGTTTGCTAGCCTTATTTCTGTAGAGTCTGAGAACGGATATTTCGGATCCCTTTGAAGACTATAGGGCTAAAGGAAATATCCTCCGATAACAAAGAGAAAGAAGCTTTATGAGAAACTCCTTTGTGTTCT
Organism: Macaca fascicularis; assembly: GCF_037993035.2. Classification (NCBI taxonomy): domain Eukaryota; kingdom Metazoa; phylum Chordata; class Mammalia; order Primates; family Cercopithecidae; genus Macaca; species Macaca fascicularis. The sequence continues at coordinate 48,788,403 of NC_088383.1, read as the reverse complement.
GTGAAATCCTCTCACAGCGTTACAGCTTTTCGCTCCAGAAGCCTTTCGCTAAGACTATTCTTGTGGAATTTACAAAGTGATATTTAGAAGCCCATGAAGGGTTATGGTGAAAAAGGAAATATCCTCAGGTGAAAACTGGAAAGAAGCTTTGTGAGGAAAGACTCAGTGTTCTGTAAATTCATCTCACGGAGTTACTGCTTTCCCCACAAGACGCCGTTCGCTAAGACTGTTCTTGTGGAATTTGCAAAATGATATTTGGTAGCCCATAGAGGGCTATGGTGAAAAAGGAAATATCCTCAGATGAAAACTGGAAAGAAGCTTTCTGAGAAACTTCTTTGCCATGTGTGACTTCCACTCACAGAGATACCTCTGTATTTCGTGGATCTTTTTGCAAGCCTTATTTCTGTGGAATCTGAGAACGGATATTTCAGATCCCTTTGAAGACGATAGGGCCAAAGGAAATATCTTCCAAAAAAAAATAGAAAGAAGATTTCTGAGAAACTGCTTTGTATTCTGTGAAATAATCTCACAGAGTTACAGCTTTCCCTTCAAGAAGCCATTCACTAAGACTGTTCTTGTGGAATTTGCAAAGGGATATTTGGAAGCCCATGGAGGGCTACGGTGAAAAAGGAAACATCCTCAGATGAAAACTGGAAAGAAGCTTTCTGAGAAACAGCTTAGTGTTCTCTCAATTCATCTCACACAGTTACAGCTTTCCCCTAAGGAAGCCGTTCGATAAGCCTGTTCATGTGGAATTTGCAAAGTGATATTTGGAAGCCCCTAGAGGGCTATGGTGAAAAAGAAAATATCCTCAGAGAATAACCGGAATGAAGCTTTCTGAGAAACTGCTTTGTGATGTGTGACTTCCACTAACAGAGTTACAGCAGTATTTCGTGGATCTATTTGCTAGCCTTATTTCTGTGGCATCTGAGAACGGATATTTCGGATCCCTTTGAAGACTATAGGGCCAAAGGAAATATCCTCCGATAACAAAGAGAAAGAAGCTTTCTAGAACCTCCTTTGTGTACTGTGAAATCATCTCACAGAATTACAGATTTCCACTGAAGAAGCCTTTCGCTAAGACTGTTCTTGTGGAATTTGCAAAGTGGTATTTGGAAGCCCATGGAGGGCTATGGCGAAAAAGAAAATATCCTCAGATGAAAACTGGAAAGAAGCTTTCTGAGAAACTTCTTAGTGTTCTGTTAATTCATCTCACCGAGTTACAGCTTTCCCCTCAAGAAGCCGTTCGCTAAGCCTGTTCTTGTGGAATTTGCAAAGTGATATATGGAAGACCATAGAGGGCTATGATGAAAAAGAAAATATCCTCAGAGAAAAACTGGAAAGAAGCTTTCTGAAAAACTGCGTTGTGATTTGTAACTTCCACTCACAGAGTTACAGCAGTATTTCGTGGATTTGTTTGCTAGCCTTATTTCTGTGGAATCTGAGAACGGATATTTCGGATCCCTCTTGAAGACTATAGAGCCAAACGAAATATCCTCCCATAACAAAGAGAAGGAAGCTTTCTGAGAAACTCCTTTGTGTTCTGTGAAATCATCTCACAGAGTTACAGGTTTCCCCTGAAGAAGTCTTTCGCTAAGAGTGTTCTTTTGGAATTTGCAAAGTGATATTTGGAAGCCCATGGAGGGCTATGGTGAAAAAGGACGTATCCTCAAATGAAAACTGGAAAGAAGCTTTCTGAGAAACAGCTTAGTGTTCTGTTAATTCATCTCACAGAGATACAGCTTTTCCCTCAAGAAGCCGATGGCTAAGCCTGTTCTTGTGGAATTTACAAAGATATATCTGGTAACACATAGAGGGCTTTGCTGAAAAAGAAAATATCCTCAGAGAAAAACTGCCAGGAAGCTTTCTGAGAAACTGCTTTTTGATGTGTGACTTCCACTAACAGAGTTACAGCTGTATTTCTTGGAGCTGTTTTCTAGCCTTATTTCTGTTGAATCTGAGAACGGATATTTCGGATCCCTTTGAAGACTATAGGGCTAAAGGAAATATCCTCACTTTGCAAATTCCACCAGAACAGTCTTTCTGACAAACTGCTTAGTGTTCTGTTAATTCATGTCACAGAGTTACAGCTTTCCTTTCAACTAAGCCTGTTCTTGTGGAATTTGCAGTGATATTTGGAAGCCCGTAGAAGGCTGTGGTGAAAAAGAAAATACCCTCAGAGAAGAACAGAAAAGAAGCTTTCTGAGAAAATGCTTTGTGAAGTGTGACTTCCACTCACAGAGTTACAGCTGTATTTGGTGGATCTGTTTGCTAACCCTATTTCTGTGGAATGTTAACGAATATTTCGGATGCCTTTCAAGACTATAGGGCCAAAGGAAATATCCTCCCATAAAAAGAGAAAGAAGCTTTCTGAGAAACTCCTTTCTATTCTGTGAAATCATTTCACAGAGTTACAGCAATCCCCTCAAAAAGCCTTTCGCTAAGACTGTTGATGTGGAATTTGCAAAGTGGTATTTGGAAGGCCATTGAGGGCTATGGTGAAAAAGGAAATATCCTCAGATGAAAACTGGAAAGAAGCTTTCTGAGAAACTGCTTACTGTTCTGTTAATTCATCTAACAGAGTTACAGCTTTCCCCTCAAGAAGCCGTTCGCTAAGCCTGTTCTTGTGAATTTGCAAAGTGATATTTGAAGCCCATAGAGGGCTATGGTGAAAAAGAAAATATCGTCAGAGAAAATCTGGAAAGAAGCTTTCTGAGAATCTGCTTTGTGATGTATGACCTCCACTCACAGAGATTCAACTGTATTTCGTGGATCTGTTTGCTAGCCTTATTTCTGTGGCATCTGAGAACGGATATTTCGGATCCCTTTGAAGACTATAGGGCCAAAGGAAATATCCTGCCATAACAAAGAGAAAGAAGCTTTCTGAGAAACTCCTTTGTGTTCTGTGAAATCATCTCACAGAGTTACAGCTTTCCCCTCAAGAAGCCTTTCGCTAAGACTGTTCTTGTGGAATTTGCAAAGTGATATTTGGAAGCCCATGGAGGGCTCTGGTGAAAAGGAAATATCCTCAGATGAAAACTGGAAAGAAGCTTTCTGAGAAACTGCTTTGTGATATGTGACTTCCACTCACTGAGTTACAACTGTATTTCGTGGACCTGATTGCTAGCCTTATTTCTTTCAAATCGGAGAACTGATATTTCGGAGCCCTGGAAGACTTTAGGGCCAAAGGAAATATCCTCCCATAGAAACGAGCAAGAAGCTTTCTGAGAAACTTCTTTGTGATCTGTGAATTCATCTCACAGAGTTGCAGCTTTCCCCTCAAGAAGCCTTTCTCTAAGTCTGTTCTTGTGGAATTTGCAAAGTGATATTTCAAAGCCCCTAGAGTGCTACGTGAAAAAGAAAATGTCCTCTGATAAAAACAGATAAGAAGATTTCTGAGAAACTAATTTGCAATGTTTGACTTCCACTCACTGAATTACAGTTGTATTTCGTGGAGCTGTTTGCTAGCCTTATTTCTGTGGAATCTGAGAACTGATATTTCGGATCCCTTGGAAGACTTCAGGGCCAAAGGAAATATACTACGATAGAAATGAGAAGGAAGTTTTCTGAGAAACCTCTTTGTGATCTTTGAATTCATCTGAGTTACAACTTTCCCCTCAAGAAGCATTTCGCTAAGACTGTTCTGGTGGAATTTGCAAAGTGATATTTGGAAGACCTTGGAGGGCTATGGGCTAAAGAAAATTCCCTCAGATAAAAACTGGAAAGAAGCTTTCTGAGAAACTGCTTTGTGTTCTGTGAATTTACCTCACAGAGTTACAGCTTTCTCCTGAAGAAGCTGTTCGCTAAGACTGTTCTTGTGGAATTTGCAAAGTGATATTTGGAAGCCCATAGAGGGCTATGAGGAAAAAGAAAATATCCTCTGATAAAAACTGTAAAGAAGATTTCTGAGAACCTACTTTGCGATGTTTGACTTCCACTCACTGAGTTACAGTTGTATTTCATGGAGCTGTTTGCTAGCTTTATTTCTGTGGAATCTGAGAACTGATATTTCGGACCGCTTGGAAGACTTTAAGGCCAAAGGAAATATACTTCGATAGGAATGAGGAAGAAATTTACTGAGAAAATTCTTTGTGATGTCTGAATTCTTCTCAGAGAGTTACAACTTTCCCCTCAAGAAGCATTTCGCTAAGACTGTTCTTGTGGAATTTGCAAAGTGATGTTTGGAAGCCCTTGCAGTGCGGTGAGGAAAAAGACAATATCCTCAAATAAAAACTGGAAAGAAGCTTTCTGAGAAACTGCTTTGTGTTCTGTGAATTCTCCCCACAGCGTTACAGCTTTCGCCTGAAGAAGCCGTTCTCTAAGACTGTTCTTGTGGAATTTTCAAAGTGATATTTGAAAGCCCATGGAGAACAATGGGGAAAAAGAAAATATCCTCAGATAAAAACTGTAAGGAAGGATTCTGGGAAACTGCTTTGTGTTCTGTGAATTCGTCTCGCAGAGTTACAGCTTTCCCCTGAAGAAGCCGTGCGCTAAGACTGTTCATGTGGAATTTGCAATATGATATTTGGAAGCCCATAAAGGGCTATGATGAAAAACAAAATATCCTCAGATAAAAATTAGAAAGAAGCTTTCTGAGAAACTGTTTTGTGATGTGTGACTTCCACTCACTGAGTTACAGCTGTATTTCGTGGAGCTGTTTGGTAGCCTTATTTCTGTGGAATCTGCAACTGGTATTACGGACCCATGGAAGACTAAAGGGCCAAAGGAAATATCCTCCAATAAAAATGAGAAGGAAGCTTTCTGAGAAACTTCTTTGTGATCTGTGAATTCGTCTCACAGAGTTACAGCTTTCCCCTCAAGAAGCCTTTCGATAAGACTGTTCTTGTTTAATTTGTAAAGTGATATTTGGAACCCCATGGAGGGCTAAGGGAAAAAGAAAATATCCTCAGATAAAAACTGGAAAGAAACTTTCTGAGAAACTGCTTTGTGTTCTGTGAATTCATCTCACAGAGTTACAGCTTTCACCTCAAGAACCCGTTCGCTATGACTGTTCTTGTGTAATTTACAAAGTGATATTTTGAAGCCCATAGAGTGCTACGGGAAAAAAGAAAATATCCTCAGATAGCAACTAGAAAGAAGCTTTCTGAAAACCTGCTTTTTGATATGTGACCTCCACTCACTGAGTTACAGCTGTATTTCATGGAGCTGTTTTGTAGCCTTATATCTGAGAAATCTGAGAACTGATATTTCGTTTCCCTTGGAAGACTATAGGGCCAAAGGAAATATCCTCTGATAGAAATGAGAAAGAAGCTTATTGAGAAACATCTTTGTGATCTGTGATTTCAACTCACAGAGTTACTGCTTTTCCCTCAAAGCCTTTCGCTAAGACTGTTTTTGTGGAATTTGCAAAGTGATATTTTGAAGCCCATGGAGGTCTATGGGGAAAAAGAAAATATCCTCAGATAAAAACTGAAAAGAAGCTTTCTGGGGAACTGCTTTCTGTTCTGTGAATACATGTCACAGAGGTAAAGTTTACACTGAAAAAGCCGTTGGCTAAGATTGTTCTTGTCGAATTTGCAAAGTGATATTTGGTAGCCCATACCGGACAATGGTGAAAAAGAAAGTATCCTCTGGTAAAAGTAGAAAGAAGCTTTCTGAGAAAGTGCTTTGTGATGTGTGACTTCCACTCACTGAGTTACAACTGTATTTTGTGGAGCTCTTTGCTAGCCTTATTTTTGTGGAATCTGAGAACTGATATTTCAGATCCCTTGGAAGACTTTAGGGCCAAAGGAAATATCCTCCAATAGAAATGAGAAAGAAACTTTCTGAGAATCTTCTTTGTGATCTTTGAATTCATCCCACAGAGTTACAGCTTTCCCCTCAAGAATCCTTTCGCTAAGACTGTTCTTGTGGAATTTGCAAATTAATATTTGAAACCCCATGGAGGTCTAAGGTAAAAAGAAAATATCCTCAGATAAAAACTGGAAAGAAGCTTTCTATGAAACTGCTTTGTGATTTGTGACTTCCACTCATTGAGTTACAGCTGTATTTCGTGGAGCTCTTTACTATTCTTATTTCTGTGGAATCTGAGAACTGATATTTCAGATCCCTTGGAAGACTATAGGGCCAATGGAAACATCCTCCGATAGAAATGAGAAAGAATCTTTCTGAGAAACTTCTTTGTGTTCTGTGGATTCATCTCACAGAGTTACAGCTTTGCCCTTAAAGCCTTTCATTAAGACTGTTTTTGTGGAATTTGCAAAGTGATATTTGGAAGCTCATGGAGGTCTAAGGGAAAAAAGAAAATATCGACAGATTAAAACTGGTAAGAAGCTTTCTGAGAAACTGCTTTGTGATGTGTGACTTCCATACACTGAGTTACAGCTGTGTTTCGTGGAGCTGTTAGCTAGCCTTATTTTGATGGATTCAGAGAACTGATATTTCCGATCCCTTGGAAGACTTTAGGGCCAAAGGAAATATACTCCAATAGAAATGAGAAAGAAGTTTTCTGAGAAACTTCTATGTGATCTGTGAATACATATCACAGAGTTACAGCTTTCCCCTCAAGAAGCCTTTTGCTAAGACTGTTCTTGTGGAATTGGCAAAGTGATATTTGGTAGCCCATAGGGAGCTAAGGTGAAAAAGAAAATATCCTCAGATAAAATCTGGAAAGAAGTTTTCTGACAAACTGCTTTGTGATGTATAACCTCCATTCACTGAGTTACAGATGTATTTCGTGGAGCTGTTTGCTAGCCTTATTTCTGTGGAATCTGAGAACTGATATTTCGGATTCCTTGGAAGACAATAGGGACAAAGGAAATATCCTCCAATAGAAATGAGAAAGAAGCTCTGAGAAACTTCTTTGTGGTCTGTGAATTCATCTCACAGTGTTACAGCTTTCACCTCAAGAAGCCTCTCGCTAAGAGTGTTCTTGTGGAATTTCCAAAGTGAAATTTGGAAGCCCATGGAGGGCTATTTGGAAAAAGAAATTATCCTCAGATAAAAACTGGAAAGAAGCTTTCTGAGAAACTGCTTTGTGTTCCGTGAATTCATCTCACAGAGTTACAGCTTTCCCTTCAAGAAGCCGTTCGTTAAGACTGTTCTTGTGGAATTTGCAAAGTGATATTTGGAAGCCCATAGAGGTTTATGGGGAAAAAGAAAATATCCTCATATTAAAACTTGAAAGAAGCTTTCTGAGAAACTGCTTTGTGATGTGTGACTTCCACTCACTCAGCTACAGTTGTATTTCGTGGAGCTGTTTGCTAGGCTTATTTCTGTGGAATCTGAGAACTGATATTTCGTTTCCCTTGGAAGGCTTTAGGGCCAAAGAAAATATCCTCCGATAGAAATGAGAAAAAAACTTACTGAGAATCTTCTTTGTGATCTGTTAATTCATCCCACAGAGTTACAGCTTTCCCATCAGGAAGCCTTTCGCTAAGACTGTTCTAGTGATTCTTGCGACGTGATATTTGGAAGCCCATGGAGGGCTATGGGGAAAAAGAAAACATCCTCAGATAAAAAATGGAAAGAAGCTTTCTGGGAAACTGCTTTGTGTTCTGTGAATTCATGTCACAGAGGTAAAGTTTACCCTGAAGAAGCCGTTCGCTAAGACTGTTCTTGTGGAATTTTCAAAGTGATATTTTGTAGCCTATACCGGGCTATGGAGAAAAAGAAAGTATCCTCTGGTAAAAATGGAAAGAAGTTTTCTGAGAAACTGTTTTGTGATGTGTGACTTCCAGTCACAGAGTTACAGCTGTATTTCGTGGAGCTGTTTGCTAGCCTTATTTCTGTGGAATCTGAGAACTGATAATTCGGATCTCTTGGAAGACGATAGGGCCAAAGGAAATATCCTACGATAGAAATGAGAAAGAAGCTTTCTGAGAAATTTCTTTGTGATCTCTGAATTCATCTCACAGAGTTACAGCTTTCCACTCAAGAAGCCTTTCGCTAATACTGTTCTTGTGGGACATGCAAAGTGATATATGAAAGCTGATGGAGGGCTATGGGGAAAGAGAAAATATCCTCAAATAAAAACTGGAAAGAAGTTTTCTGAGAAACTGCTTTGTGTTCTGTTAATTCATCTCTCAGAGTTACAGCTTCCCCCTCAAGAAGCCGTTGGCTAAGACTGTTCTTGTGGAATTTTAAAAGTGATATTTGGAAGCCCATATAGGGCTTTGGGGAAAAAGAAAATATCCACAGACACCAAATGGAAAGAAGCTTTCTGGAAAACTGCTTTGGGATGTGTTACTTCCACTCACTGAGCTACAGCTGTATTTCATGGAGCTGTTTCCTAGTCTTATTTCTGTGGAATCTGAGAACTGATATTTCGGATACCTTAGAAGCGTAGAGGGCCAAAGGAAATATCCTCCGATAAAAATGAGAAAGAAGCTTTCTGAGAATCTTCTTTGTGATCTGTGAATTCATCTCACCGAGTTACAGCTTTCCCGTGAAGAAGCCTTTCGCTAAGACTGTTCTTGTGGAATTTGCAAAGTGATATTTGGAACCCCATGGAGGGCTAAGGGAAAGAGAAAATATCCTCAGATAAAAACTGGAAAGAAGCTTTCTGAGCAACTGCTTGGTGTTCTGTGAATTAATCTCACAGAGTTACAGCTTTCCTCTCAGGAAGCCTTTCGCTAAGACCGTTCTTCTGAATTGGCAAAGTAATATTTGGAAGCCCATAGAGGGCTAGTTGAAAAAGAAAATATCCTCAGATAAACACTGGAAAGAAGCTTTCTGAGAAACTGCTTTGTGATATGTGACTTCCACTCACTGAGTTACAGCTGTATTTCGTATAGCTGTTTGCTAACCTTATTTCTGTGGAATCTGAGAAGTGATATTTCAGATCCCATTGAAGAGTATAGGGTCAAAGGAAATATCCTCCGATAGATATGAGAAAGAAGCTTTCTGAGAATTTTCTTCGTGTTCTGTGAATTCATCTCACAGAGCTACAGCTTCCGATCCAGAAGCTTTTCGCTAAGACCGTTCTTGTGGAACTTGCAAAGTGATATTTGGAAGCCCTTTGAAGGCTATGGAGAAAAAGAAAATATCCTCAGATAAAAACTGGAAAGAACTTTTCAGAGAAACTGCTTTGTGATGTGTGACTTCCACTCACAGAGTTACAGCTGTATCTCGTACAGCTGTTTGCTAGCCTTATTTCTCTGGAATCTGAGACCTGATATTTCGGATCTCTTGGAAGACTATAAGGCCAAAGGAAAATTCCTCTGATAGAAATAGGCAAGAAGCTTTCTGTGAAACTTCTTTGTGATCTGTGAATTCATCTCACCGAGTTACAGCTTTCCCGTGAAGAAGCCTTTCGCTAAGACTGTTCTTGTGGAATTTGCAAAGTGATATTTGGAACCCCATGAAGTGCTAAGGGAAAAAGAAAATATCCTCAGATAAAAAGTGGAAAGAAGCTTTCTGAGAAAATGTTTGGTGTTCTCTGAATTCATCTCACAGAGTTACAGCTTTCCCTTCAAGAAGCCATTCGCTAAGACTGTTCTTGTGGAATTGGGAAAGTGTTATTTGCAAGCCCAAAGAGGGCTATGGTGAAAAAGAAAATATCCTCAGATAAAAACTGGAAAGAAGCTTTCTGAGAAACCGCTTTGTACTGTGTGACTTCCACTCACTGAGCTACAGTTGTATGTCGTGGAGCTGTGTACTATCCTTATTTCTGTGGAATCTGAGAACTGATATTTCGCATCCCTTGGAAGACTATAGGGCCAAAGGAAATATCCTCGGATAGAAATAAGAAAGAAGCTTTCTGAGAAACTTCTTTGTGATCTGTGAAATTATCTCACAGTGTTACAGCTTTACCCTCAAGAATCCTTTCGCTAAGACTGTTCTTGTTGTATTTGGAAGGTGATATTTGGAAGCCCATGGAGGGCTAAGGGAAAAAGAAAATGTCCTCAGATAATAACTGTAAAGGGCCGGGCGCGGTGGCTCAAGCCTGTAATCCCAGCACTTTGGGAGGCCGAGACGGGCGGATCACGAGATCAGGAGATCGAGACCATCCTGGCTAACACAGTGAAACCCCGTCTCTACTAAAAATACAAAAACTTAGCCGGGCGAGGTGGCAGGCGCCTGTAGTCCCAGCTACTCGGGAGGCTGAGGCAGGAGAATGGCGTAAACCCGGGAGGCGGAGCTTGCAGTGAGCTGAGATCCGGCCACTGCACTCCAGCCTGGTGACAGAGCGAGACTCCGTCTCAAAAAAACAAAACAAAACAAAACAAAACAAAACAAAAAAAACCCACAAAACTGTAAAGAAGGTTTCTGAGCACTGCTCGGTGTTCTGTGAATTAGTCTCACAGAGTTACAGCTTTCCTCTCAGGAAGCCTTTCGCTAAGACCGTTCTTGTGAATCGGCAAAGTAATATTTGGAAGCCCATAGATGGTTAGTTGAAAAAGAAAATATCCTCAGATAAACACTGGAAAGAAGCTTTCTGAGAAACTGCTTGGTGATATGTGACTTCCACTCACTGAGTTACAGCTGTATTTCGTATAGCTGTTTGCTAGCCTTATTTCTGTGGAATCGGAGAACTGATATTTCAGATCCCATTGAAGACTATAGAGTCAAAGGAAATATCCTCCGATAGGTATGAGAAAGAAGCTTTCTGAGAATTTTCTTCATGTTCTGTGAAATCATCTCACAGAGCTATAGCTTTCCGATCCAGAAGTTTTTCGCTAAGACCGTTCTTGTGGAACTTGCAAAGTGATATTTGGAAGCCCTTTGAGGGCTATGGAGAAAAAGAAAATATCCTCAGATAAAAACTGGAAAGAAGCTTTCAGAAAAACTGCTTTGTGATGTGTGACTTCCACTCACAGAGTTACAGCTGTATCTCGTACAGCTGTTTGCTAGCCTTATTTCTCTGGAATCTGAGACCTGATATTTCGGATCTCTTGGAAGACTATAGGGCCAAAGGAAATGTCCTCTGATAGAAATAGGAGAGAAGCTTTCTGTGAAACTTCTTTGTCATCTGTGAATTCATCTCACCGAGTTACAGCTTTCCCCTCAAGAAGCCTTTAGCTAAGACTGTTCTTGTGGAATTTGCAAAGTGATATTTGGAACCCCATGGAGTGCTAAGGGAAAAAGAAAATATCCTCAGATAAAAAGTGGAAAGAAGCTTTCTGAGAAACTGTTTTGTGTTCTCTGAATTCATCTCACAGAGTTACAGCTTTCCCTTCAAGAAGCCATTCGCTAAGACTATTCTTGTGGAATTGGCAAAGTGTTATTTGGAAGCCCATAGAGGGCTATGGTGAAAAAGAAAATACCCTCAGATAAAAACTGGAAAGAAGCTTTCTGAGAAACCGCTTTGTGCTGTTTGACTTCCACTCACTGAGCTACAGTTGTATGTCGTGGAACTGTTTACTATCCTTATTTCTGTGGAATCTGAGAACTGATATTTCGGATCCCTTGGAAGACTATAGGGCCAAAGAAAATATCTTCGGATAGAAATAAGAAAGAAGCTTTCTGAGAAACTTCTTTGTGATCTGTGAAATCATCTCACAGTGTTACAGCTTTCCCCTCAAGAATCCTTTCGCTAAGACTGTTCTTGTTGTATTTGGAAGGTGATATTTGGAAGCCCATGAAGGGCTTTGGGGAAGAAGAAAATATCCTCAGATAAAAACTGGAAAGAACCTTTCTGAGAAACTGCTTTCAGTTCTGTGAATTCATCTCACAGAGTTACAGCTTTCCCCTCAGGAAGCCGTTCACGGAGACTGTTCTTGTGGAATTTGCAAAGTGATATTTGGAAGCCCAAAGAGGGCTACGGAGAAAAAGAAAATATCCTCAGAGAAAAACTGGAAAGAACTTTTCTGAGAAACAACTTTGTGATGTGCGTCTTCCACTCACTGAACTACAGCTGTATTTCGTGGATCTGTTTGCTAGCCTTATTTCTGTGGAATCTGAGAACTTAACTTTTGGATCCCTTGGAAGACTATAGGGCCAAAGGAAATATCCTCCGATAGAAATGAGAAACAAGCTTTCTGAGAAACTTCTTTGTGATCTGTGAATTCATCTCAGAGTTACAGCTTTCTCCTCAAGAAGACTTTCACTAAGAATGTTCTTCTGGAATCTGTAAAGAGATATTTGGAAGCCCATGGAGGGTTATCTGGAAAAAGAAAATATCCTCAAATAAAAACTGGAATCTGACAACTGATATTTCGGATCCCTTGGAAGACTATAGGGCACAAGGAAATATCCTTGGATAGAAATGAGAAAGAAGCTTTCTGAGAAACTTCTTTGTGATCTGTGAATTCATCTCACAGATTTACAGGTTTGCCCTCAAGAAGACTTTCGCTAAGACTGTTATTGGGGAACTTGCAAAGTGATACTTGGAAGCCCATGGAGGGCTATGGGGAAAAACAAAATATCCTCAAATGAAAACTGGAAAGAAGCTCTCTGAGAAACTGCTTTGTGATCTGTGAATTCATCTCACAGAGTTACAGGTTTGCCCTCAAGAAGACTTTCGCTAAGACTGTTATTGGGGAACTTGCAAAGTGATATTTGGAAGCCCATGGAGGGCTATGGGGAAAAACAAAATATCCTCAGATGAAAACTGGAAAGAAGCTCTCTGAGAAACTGCTTTGTGTTCTGTGAATTCATCTCACAGAGTTACAGCTTTCCCCTCAGGAAGCAGCTCGCTGAGACTGTTCTTGTGAAGTTTGCAAAGTGATATTTGGAAGCCCATAGAGGGCTATGGTAAAAAGAAAATATCCTCAGATAGAAACTGGAAAGAAGGTTTCTGAGAAACTGCTTTGTGATGTGTGACTTCCACTCACTGAGTTACAGCAGTGTGTTTGCTAGCCTTATTTCTGTGGAATCTGGGAGCTTTTCTTTCAGATCCTTTGGAAGACTACAGGGCCAAAGGAAATATCGTCCGATAGAAATGAGAAAGAAGCTTTCTGAGAAACTTCTTTGTGATCTGTGAATTCATCTACAGAGTTACAGTTTTCCCCTCAAGAAGGATTTAGCTAAGACTGTTCTTCTGGAATCTGTAAAGAGATATTAGGAAGCCCATGGAGGGTTATGTGGAAAAAGAAAATATCCTCAGATAAAAACTGGAAAGAAGCTTTCTGAGAAACTGCTATTTGTTCTGTGAATTCTTCTCACAGAGTTACAGCTTCCCCTTAAGAAGCCGTTCACTAAGACTGTTTTTGTGGAAAACGCAGTGATACTTGGTAGCCCATGGAGGGTTATGGGGAAAAAGAAAATGTCCTCAAATAAAAAGTTGAAAGAAGTTTTCTGAGAAACTGCTTTGTGTTCTGTGAATTCATCTCACAGAGTTACAGCTTTCCCCTCAAGAAGCCGTTCGCTAAGACTGTTCTTGTAGAATTTGCAAAGTGATATTTAGAAGCCCATAGAGGGCTATGGTGAAGAAGAAAATATCGTTAGATAAAAATTGGAAAGAACTTTCTGAGAAACTGCTTTGTGATGTGTGACTTCCACTCACTGAGTTACAGCTGTATTTCGTGGAGCTGCTTGCTAGCCTTATTTCTGTGGAACCTGAGAACTGATATTTCAGATCCCTTGGAAGACTATAGGGCCAAAGAAAATATCCTCCGATAAAAGGAGAGAGAAGCTTTGTGAGAAAATTCTTTGTGATCTGTGAATTCATCTCACAGATTTACAGCTTTGCCCACAAGAAGGCTTTCGCTAAGACTGTTCTTTGGAATTTGCCAAGTGATATTTGGAAGCCCATGGAGGGCTATGGGGAAAAAGAAAATAACTTCAGATAAAAACTGGAAAGAAGCTTTCTGAGAAACTGCTTTGTGTTCTGTGAATTCATCTCACAGAGTTACAGCTTTTCCCTCAAGAAGCCGCTTGCTAAGACTGTTCTTTTGGAATTTGCAAAGTTATATTTGGACGCCCCTAGAGGGCTAAGGTGAAAAAGAAAATATCCTCAGATAAAAAAGGCAAGGAAGATTTCATAGAAACTGCTTTGTGATGTGTGACTTCCACTCACAGAGTTACAGCTGTATTTCGTGGAGCTGTTTACTAGCCTTGTTTTTGTGAAATCTGAGAACAGATATTTCGAATCCCTTCGAAGACCATAGGGCCAAAGGAAATATCTTCTGATAGATATGAGAAAGAAGCTTTTTGAGAAAATCCTTTGTGACCTGTGAATTCATCACACAGAGATACAGCTATGCCCTCAAGAAGCCTTTCGTTAAGATTGTTCTTGTGGAATTTGCAAAGTAATATTTCGAAGCCCAGGGAGAGCTATAGGGAAAAAGAAAATATCCTCAGATAAAATCTGGAAAGAAGCTTTCTGAGAAAGAGCTTGTGTTCTTTTAATTCGTCTCACAGAGTTACAGCTTTCCACTCAAGAAGGTGTTCGCTAAGACTGTTCTTGTGGAATTTGCAAAGTGATACTTGGAAGGCCATAGAGGGCTATGGTGAAAAAGAAAATATCCTCAGACAAAAACTGGAAAGATTTCTTAGAAATTTCTTTGTGATTTGTGACTTCCACTCACTGAGTTACAGCTGTATGTTTGCTAGCCTTATTTCTGTGGAATCTCAGTATTTGTATTTCGGATCCCTTGGAAGACTATTGGGCCAAAGGAAGTATCCTCCGAATGAAATGAGAAAGAAGCCTGCTGAGAAACTTCTTTGTGATCTGTGAATTCATCTCATAGAGTTTCAACTTTGCTCACAAGAAGTCTTTCGCTAAGACTGTTGTTGTGGAATTTGCAAAGTGATATTTGGAAGCTCATGGAGGGCTATGGGGAAAAAGAAAATATCCTCAGATAAAAACTGGAAGGAAGCTTTCTGAGAAACTACTTTTTGTTCTGTAATATCAGCTTTCCGCTAAAGAAGCCGTTGGCCAAGACTGTTGCTGTGGAATTTGCAAAGCGATTATTGGAAGCCCATCGAGGGCTATGGTGAAAAAGAAAATATCTTCAGATAAAAACTGGAAGGAAGGTTTCTGAGAAACTGCTTTGTCATGTGTGACTTCCACTCACTGAGTTACAGCTGCATTTCGTGGAGCTGTTTGCTTGTCTTATTTAGGTGGAATCTGAGAATTGATATTTCAGATCCCTTGGAAGACTACAGGGCCATAGGAAATATCCTCGGATAGAAATGAGAAAGAAGCTTTCTGAGTAACTTCTTTGTGATCTCTGAATTCATCTCAAAAAGTTACAGCTTTGCCCTCCAGAAGCGTTTGCTAAGACTGTTCTTGTGGAATTTACAAAGTGATATTTGAAGGCCCCTGGAGGGCTACGATGAAAAAGAAAATATTCTCCGAGAAAAACTGGAAAGAAGCTTTATGAGAAACTGCTTTGTGATGTGTGACTTCCAGTCACAGAATTACAGCGGTTTTTCATGGAGCTGTGTGCTAGTCTTATTTCTGTGGAATCTGAGAACTGATATTTCGGATCCCTTTGAAGACTATAGGCACAAGAGAAATATCCTACGATAGAAAAGAGAAAGAAACTTTCTGAAAAACTTCTTCGTGTTCTGTGAAATCATCTCACAGAGTTACAGGTTTCCTGTAAGGCTTTCGGTGAGACTGTTCTTATGGAATTTGCAAAGTGATACTTGGAAGCCAATGGAGGGCTATGGTGAAAAGGAAATATCCTCAGACGAAAACTGGAAAGAATCTTTCTGAGAAACTGCTTAGTGTCCTGTTATTTCATCTCACAGAGTTACAGCTTTCCCCTCCGGAAGCCGTTCCCTAAGCCTGTTCTTGTGGAATTTGCAAAGTCATATTTGGAAGCCCATAGAGAGTAAGGTGAAAAAGAATATATCCTCAAAGAAAAACTGGAAAGAAGCTTTCTGAGAAACTGCTTAGTGTTTTCTTAATTAATCTCACAGAGTTACAGCTTTTCCCTCAGGAATCTGTTCGCTAAGACTGTTCTTGTGTAATTTGCAAAGTAGTATTTGGGAGCCCAGAGAGGGCTAAGGTGAAAAAGAAAATATCTTCAGATAAATACTGGAAACAAGGTTTCTGAGACACTGCTTAGTGTTGTGTTATTTCATCTCACTGAGTTACAGCTTTTCCCTCAAGAAGCCTTTCGCTAAGACTGTTCTTGTGGAATTTTCAAAGTGATGTTTGGAAAACCATGGATGGATATGGTGAAAAAGCAAATATCCTCAGATAGAAACTGGAAAGAAGCTTTCTGAGAAACTGCTTAGTGTTCTGTTAATTCATTTCACAGAGTTACAGCTTTCCCCTTAAGAAGCCTTTCACTGAGACTCTTCTTATGGAATTTGCAAAGTGATATTTGGAAGCCCATAGAGAGTATGGTGAAAAAGAATATATCCTCAGAGAAAAAGAGAAAAAAAGCTTTCTGAGAAACTGATTTATTATGTGTGACTTCCACTCACAGTGTTACAGCTGTATTTCGTGGAGCTGTTTGCTAGCTTTCTTTCTGTGGATTCTGAGAACTCATATATCAGATCCCTTTGAAGACTATACGGCCAAAGGAAATATCCTACGATAAAAAGAGAAAGAAGCTTTCTGAGAAACTTCTTAGTGTTCTGTGAAATCATCACACAGAGTTACAGCTTTCCCCTCAAGAAGCCTTTCGCTAAGACTGTTTTTGTGGAATTTGCAAAGTGATATTTGGATGCCCATGGTGGGCTACTGTGAAAATGAAAAATACCTCAGATAAAAACTGAAAAGAAGCCCTCTGAGAAATTACTTACTGTTCTGTTATTTAATCTCACAGAGTTACAGCTTTTCCTTAAAGAATCTGTTCGCTAAGACTGTTCTTGTGTAATTTGCAAAGTGATATTTGGAAGCCAATAGAGGGCTATGGTGAAAAAGAAAATATCCTCAGATAAAAACTGGAAAGAAGCTTTCTGAGAAACTGCTTAGTTTTCTGTTAATTCATCTCACAGAGTTACAGCTTTAAACTCAAGAAGCTGTTTGCTAAGACTGCTCTTGTGGAATTGGCAAAGTGATATTTGGAAGCCCATAGAGGGCAAAGGTGAAAAAGAAATTATCCTCTGAGAAAAACTGGAAAGAAGCTTTCTGAGAAACTGCTTAGTGTTTTCTTAATTAATCTCACAGAGTTACAGCTTTTCCCTCAAGAAGCCGTTCGCCAAGAATGTTGTTGTGGAATTTTCAAAGTGTTATTTGGAAGCCCGTAGAGGCCTATGGTGAAGAAGAAATTAGCCCCAAATAAAAACTGGAAAGAAGCTTTTTGAGAAACTTCCTTGTGATGTGTGACTTCCGTTCATTCAGTTACAATTGTATTTCATGGGACTGTTTGCTAGACTTATTTCTGAGGAATTTGAGAAATGATATTTTGGATCCCTTTGAAGGCCATAGAGCCAAAGTAAATATCCTCCGAATAAAATGAGAAAGAAGCTTTCGGAGAAACTTCTTTGTGATCTGTGAATTCATCTCACAGAGTTACAGATTTTCCTTAGTAAGTCTTTCGCTAAGCCTCTTCTTTTGGAATTTGCAAAGTGATATTTTGAAGCCAATGGAGGCCTATGGTGAAAAAGGAAATACCCTCAGATAAAAAATGGAAAGAAGCTTTCTGTGAAACTGCTTTGTGATATGTGACTTCCACTCACTGAGTTACAACTGTATTTCTTGGAGTTGTTTGCTAGCCTTAATTCTGTGGAATCTGAAAACTAATATTTCGGATCCCTTTGAAGGCTATAGGGCCAAAGGAAATATCCTACGATAAAAATGAGAAAGAAGCTTTCTGAGAAACTTCTTTGTGATCTGCGAATTCATCTCACAGAGTTACAGCTTTTCCCTCAAGAAGCCTTTCGCTAAGACTGTTCTTGTGGAATTTGCGACCTGATATTTGGAAGCCCTTGGAGGGCTATGGTGAAAAATAAAATATTCTCAGATAAAAATTGGAAAGAAGCTTTCTGAGAGACTGCTTTGTGTTCTGTTAATTCATCTCACAGAGTTACAGCTTTTCCCTCAAGAAGCCGTTCGCTAAGACTGTTCTTGTGGAACTTGCAAAGTGATATTTGGAAGTCCATAGAGGCCTATGTTGAAAAAGAAAATATCCTCAGATGAAAACTGGAAAGAAGCTTTCTGAGAAACCGCTTTGTGATATGTGACTTCCACTCTCAGAGTTACAGCAGTATTTCGTGGATCTGTTTGCTAGCCTTATTTCTGTGGAATCTGAGAACTGATATTTCGGATCCCTTTGAAGGCTATAAGGCCAAAGGAAATATCCTCCGATAAAAATGAGAGAGAAGCTTTCTGAGAAACTTCTTTGGGATCTGTGAATTCATCTCACAGAGTTACAGCTTTTCCGTCTAGAAGACTTTCGCTAAGAATGTTCTTGGGGTATTTGCAAAATGATATTTGGAAGCCCATGTAGGGCTATGGTGAAAAAGAAAATATCCTCAGATAAAAACTGGAAAGAAACTTCCTGAGAAACTGCTTTGTGTTCTGTTAGTTCATCTCACAGAGTTACAGCTTTCTGCTCAAGAAGACGTTCGCTACGACTCTTCTTGAGGAATTTGCAAAGTGACAGGTGGAAGCCCCTAGAGGCCTATGGTGAAAAATAAAATATCGTCAGGTAAAAACTGGAAAGAGCTTTCTGAGAAACTACTTTTTGATATGTGACTTCCACTCACTGAGTTACAGCTGTATTTCGTGGAGCTATTTGCAAGCCTTATTTCTGAGAACTGATATTTTGTATCCCTGTGAAGGCTATAGGACCAAACGAAATATCCTCCGATAAAAATGAGAAAGAAGCTTTCTGAGAAACTTCTTTGTTATCTGTGAATTCATTTCTCGGAAATACAGCTTTTCCCTCAAGAAGACTTTCGCTAAGATTGTTCTTGTGGAATTTGCAAAGTGATATTTGGAAACCCATGGAGGGCTAAGCTGGGAAAGAAATTATCCTCAGATACGAACTGGAAAGAAGTTTTCTGAGAAACTGCTTTGTGTTCTGTTAATTCATCTCACAGATTTACAGCTTTCACCTCAAGAAGCCGTTCGCTGAGACTGTTCTTGTGCAATTTCCAAAGTGATATTTGGAAGCACCTAGAGGCCTATGGTGAAAAGGAAAATATCCTCAAATAAAAACTGGAAAGAAGCTTTCTGAGAAATGACTTTGTTATGTGTGACTTCCACTCACTGAGTTACAGCTGTATTTCGTGGAGCTGTTTGCTAGCCTTATTTCTGAGGAATCTGAGAACTGATATTTCGGATCCTTTGAAGGGTATAGAGCCAAAGGATATATCCTCCGATAAAAATGAGAAAGAAGCTTTCTGAGACACTTCTTTGTTATCTGTGAATTCATCTCACAGTGTTACAGCTTTTCCCTCAATAAGCCTTTCGATAAGACTGTTATTGTGGAATTTGCAAAGTGATATTTGGAAGCACCTGGAAGTCTACAGTGAGAATATATCCTCTGAAAAAAACTGGAAAGAAGTTTTCGTAGAAACTGCTTTGTGTTCTCTTAACTAATCTCACAGAGTTACAGCTTTCCCCTCAATAAGCCTTTCACTAAGTCTGTTCTTGTGGAATTTACAAAGAGATTCTTGGAAGCCCAATAACGACTATGAGGAAAAGAAAATATCCTCAGATAAAAACTGGAAAGAAGCTTTCTGAGAAACTGCTTAGTGTTCTGTTAATTCATCTCACACTGTTACAGCTTTCCCCTCAAGAAACCTTTCGCTAAGACCGTTCTTGTGGAATTTGCGAAGTGATATTTGGAAGACCATGGAGGGCTATGGTGGTAAAGAAAATATCCTCAGATAAAAACTGGAATGAAGCTTTCTGAGAGACTGCTTTGTGTTCTGTTAATTCATCTCACGGAGTTACAGCTTTTCCCTCAAGAAGCCATCCGCTAAGACTGTTCCTGTGGAATTTGCAAAGTGATATTCGGAAGCGCTTAGAGGCCTATGGGGAAAAAGAAAATAACCTCAGATAAAAACTGGAAAGAAGCTTTCTGAGAAACTCCTTTGTGATATGTGACTTCCTCTCACAGAGTTCCAGCTGTATTAAATGGAGCTCTTTGCTAGCCTTATTTCTGTGGAATCTTCGAACTGATATTTCAGATCCCATTGAAGGCTATATGGCCAAAGGAAATATCCTCTGATAAAAATGAGAAAGAAGCCTTCTGAGAAACTTCTTTTTGATCTGTGAATTCATCTCACAGAGTTTCAGCATTCCCCTCAAGAAGCCTTTTGCTAAGACTGTTCTTGTGTAATTTTCCAAGAGATACTTGGAAGCCCATGGAGGGCTATGGTGAAATAGAAAATATCCTCAGATAAAAACTGGAAAGAAGCTTTTTGAGAAACTGCTTTGTGTTCTTTTACTTCATCTCACAGGGTTACAGCTTTCCCCTGAAGAAGCCGTTCGCTAAGACTGTTCTTGTGGAATTTGCAAAGTGATATTTGGAAGCCCATAGAGGCCTTTGGTGAAAAAGAAAATATCCTCAGATAAAAACTGGAAAGATGGTTTCTGAGAAACTGCTTTATGATGTGTGACTTCCAGTGACTGAGTTTCAGTTTTATTTCTTGGAGATGATTGCTCGCCTTATTTCTGTGGAATCTGAGAACTTTTAATTCGGATCCCTTTGAATGCTATAGGGCCCAAGAAAATATCCCCACAAAAAAAAGGGTAAGAAGCTTTCTGAGAACCTCCTTTATGATCTGTGAATTCATCTCAGAGAGTTACAGCTTTTCGGTCAAGAAGCCTTTCGCTAAGTCTCTTCTAGTGGAATTTGCAAAGTGATGTTTTAAGCCCATGGAGGGCTATGGTGAGAAAGAAAATATCCTCAGATAAAAACTGGAAAGAAGCTTTCTAAGAAACTGCTTTGTGATCTATTCATTCATCTCAAAGAGTTACAGCTTTCCCTTAAAGAAGTCGTTCGCTAAGACAGTTCCTGTGGAATTTGCAAAGTGATATTTGGAAGCCCGTAGAGGCCTTTGATGAAAAAGAAAATATCCTCAGGTAAAAACTGGTAAGAAGCTTTCTGAGAAACTGTTTTGTGATATGTGACTTCCATTCACTGAGTTACAGTTGTATTTCGTGGAGCTGTTTGCTAGCCTTATTTCTGTGGAATCGGAAACTGATATTTCGGATCCCTTGGAAGTGTATAGGGCCAAAGGAATTATCTTCCGATAAAAATGAGAAAGAAGCTTTCTGAGAAACTTCTTTGTCATCTGTGAATTTATCTCACAGTGTTACAGTTTTTCCCTCAAGAAGCCTTTCGCTAATACTGTTCTTGTGGAATTTGCAAAGTGATATTTGGAAGCCCATTGAGGGCTATGGTGAAAAAGGAAATATACTCAGATGAATACTGGAAAGAAGCTTTCTGAGAAACTGCTTAGTGTTCTCTTAATTCATCTCCCAGAGTTACAGCTTTCCCCTCAATAAGCCATTCACTAAGACTGTTCTTGTGGAATTTGCAAAGTGATATTTGGAAGCCCATAGAGGCCTTTCTTGAAAAAGAAAATATTCTCAGATAAAAACTGGAAAGAAGCTTTCTGAGAAACTGCTTTGTGTTCTGTTAATTCATCTCACAAAGTTAGAGCTTTAACCTCAAGATTTCGTTCGCTAAGATTTTTCTTGTGCAATCTGGAAAGTGATATGTGGAAGCCCATAGGGGCCTATGGTGAAAAAGAAAATATCCTCAGATAAAAACTAGAAAGAAGTTTTCTGAGAAACTGCTTTGAGACGTGTGACTTCCACTCACTGAGTAACAGCTGTGTTTCCTGGAGCTGTTTGCTGGCCTTATTTCTGTGGAATCTGAGAACTGATGTATCGGATCCCTTTGAAAGCCATAAGGACAAAGGAAATATCCTCCAATAAAAATGAGAAAGAAGCTTTCTGAGAAACTTCTTTGTGATCTGTGAATTCATTTCACAGAGTTACAGCTTTTCCCTCAAGAAGCCTTTCGCTAAGAGTGTTCTTGTGGAATTGCAAAGTGATACTTTGAAGCCCATAGAGTCGTATGGTAAAAAAGAAAATATCCTCAGATAAAAACTGGAAAGAAGCTTTCTGAGAAACTGCTTTATGTTCTGTTTATTCATCTCACAGAGTTACAGCTTTTCCCTCCATAAGCGTTTTGCTAAGGCTGTTCTGATGGAATTTGCAAAGTGGTATTTGGAAGACCATGGAGGTCTATGGTGAAAAAGAAAATATCCTCAGATAAAATCTGAAAAGAATCTTTCTGAGAAACTGCTTTCTGTTCTGTAAATTTATCTCAGAAAGTTAGAGCTTTAACCTCCAGAAGCCGCTCACTAATTTTTTTTCTTGTGGAATTTGCAAAATGATATTTCGAAGCCCGTAGGGGACTATGGTAAAAAGAAACTATTCTCAGATAAAAACTGGAAAGAAGTTTTCTGAGAAACTGCTTTGTGATGTGTGACTTCCACTCACTGAGATACAGCTGTATTTCGTGAAGCTGTTCCCTAGTCTTATTTCTGTGGAATCTCAGAAGTAATATTTCGGATCCCTTTGAACATCATAGGGCCAAAGGAAATATCCTCTGATAAAAATGAGAAAGAAACTTTATGAGAAACTTCACTGTGATCTGTGAATTCATCTCACAGAGTTACAACTTTCCCCTCAAGAAGTCTTTCGCTAAGACTGTTCTTTTGGAATTGCAAAGTGATATTTGGAAGCCCATGGAGGCCTACTGTGAAAAAGAAAATATCCTCAGATAAAAACTTGAAAGAAGCTTTCCGAGAAGCTGCTTTGTGTTCTCTTAATTCATCTCACAGAGTGACAGCTTTCCCCTCAAGAAGCCGTTTGCTAAGATTGTTCCTGTGGAATTTGCAAAGTGATATATGGAAGCCCATAGAAGTCTATGGTGTAAAAGAAAATATCCTCAGAAAAAAACTGGAAAGAAGCTTTCTGAGAAACTGCTTTCTGTTCTGTTAACTCATCTCACAGAGTTACAGCTTTCCCCTCATGAAGCCATTCACTAAGTCTGTTCTTGTGGAATTTGCAAAGAGAACCTTGGAAGCCCATGGAGGGCTATGGTGAGAAAGAAATTATCCTCAGATAAAAACTGGAAAGAAGCTTTCTGAGAAACTGCTTTGTGTTCTGTTAATTCATCTCAGAAAGTTAGAGTTTGAACCTCAAGAAGCCCTTCGCTAAGATTGTTCTTGTGGAATTTGCAATGTGATATTTTGACGCCCATAGGGGCCTATGGTGAAAAAGAGAATATCCTCATATAAAAACTGGAAAGAAGTTTTCTGAGAAAATGCTTTGTGATGTGTGACTTTCACTCACTGAGTTACAGCTGTATTTCGTGGAGCTGTTTGCTAGCCTTATGTCTGTGGAATCTGAGAACTGATATTTCGGATCCCTTTGAAGGCTAAAGGGCCAAAGGAAATATCCTCCGATAAAAGTGAGAAAGAAGCCTTCTGAGAAACTTCTTTGTGATCTGTGAATTCATCTCACAAAGTTACAGTTTTTCCTTCAAGAAGCCTTTCGCTAAGACTGTTCTTCTGGAATTTGCAAAGTGATATTTGGAAGCCCATGGAGGGCTCGGTGAAAAAGAATATATCCTCAGATAAAAACTGGAAAGAAGTTTTCTGAGAAACTGCTTTGTGATGTGTGACTTTCACTCACTGAGTTACAGCTTTTCCCTCAAGAAGCCTTTCACTAAGACTGTTTTTGTGGAATTTTCAAAGTGATATTTTGATGCCCATGGAGGGCTATGGGTAAAAAGAAAATATCCTCAGATAAAAACTGGATAGAAGCTTTCTGAGAAACTTCTTTGTGATCTGTGAATTCGTCTCACGGAGTTTTAGCTTTCCCTTCAAGAAGCCTTTCGCTATGACTGTTCTTGTGGAATTTGCAAAGTGATATTTGGAAGCCCATGGAGAGCTATGAATGTGGGGAAAAGAAAGAGATCAGCCTGTTACTGTGTCTATATAGAAAGAAGTAGACAGAAGAGACTCCATTGTGTTCTGTATTTGAGATGCTGTTAATCTGTGACCCTACCCCCAACCTTGTCCTTGCAAGCGACATGTGCTGTGGTAACTCAAGGTTTAATGGATTTTGGGCGTGCAGGGTGTGTCTTTGTTCCTAGAAAAGCTAGGTATTGTCCAAGGTTTATCCCCATGTGATAGGATGAAGCAATGTTGCTAAAAGTTTTATCTCAAGGCACAGGATTTTCCTTTAAACTTATTCATGTCACAGAGATCCTTGTTCTTATGTCTTACTGCTGATTTCCTCCCTGAAAACGATCGTATTGTCCTGCCACTCCCTTATCTTTAAGATGGTAAAGATAATTATCTATAAATACTAAGGGAACTCAGAGGCCGGTGCCGGCGTGGGTCCTCTGTAAGCTGAGCGCTGGTCCCCTGGGCCCCCGCTTTTCTTTCTCTATACTTTGTCTCTGTGTCTTATTTCTTTTCTCAAGTCTCTCGTTCCACCTAACGGGAAACACCCACAGGTGTGGAGGGGCAGGCCACCCCTTCATCTGGTGACCAACGTGGAAGCTTTTCTCTAAGGTGAAGGTACGCTGGAGCGTTGTCATTGAGGACAAGTCGACGGGAGACTCCCGAGTACGTCTACAGTCAGCCTTGCGGTAACTTGTGCGCTCGTAAGAACCTAGGGTAACAATGGGGCAAACTAAAAGTAAATATGCCTCTTATCGCAGCTTTATTAAAATTCTCTTAAAAAGAGGGGGAGTTAAAGTCTCTACCAAAAATCTAATTACGTTATTTCAAACAATAGAGCAGTTTTGTCCATGGTTTCCGGAACAGGGAACTTGAGATCTGAAAGATTGGGAAAAAATTGGCAAAGAATTAAAACAAGCAAGTAGGGAAGGTAAAATCATTCCGCTCACAGTATGGAATGATTGGGTCATTATTAAAGTAGCTTTAGAACCGTTGCAAACAGAAGAAGATAGCGTTCCAATTTCTGATGTCCCTAAAAGCTGTGCAGTAGATTGTGAAAAAGAGGCAGGGTTAGAATCCCGGAAAGGAAAGGAAAGTTCACACTGTGAATGTGTATCAAAGCTGGCTATGGCTCGGTCAACGCAAAATGTTGACAATAATCAATTACAGGAGGTAGTATATCCTGACACGTTAAAATTAGAAGAAAAAAATCCAGAATTAGCAGAGCCATCAGAGTCTAAACCACGATGGCCAACTGCTCTTCCAGAAGCTCAGATGCCTGTAACTTTACAACCTCAAATGCAGGTTAAACAAGTACAAACTCCAAAAGAAGATCAAATAGACAAAGATAGAGTCTCTGTCATGGCAATGCCATTCCAAATGCAGTGTCCACAATATCAGCCGGTAGAAGATAAGACCCAGCCGCCAGTAGCCTATCAATACTGGCTGCCAGCCAAACTGTGGTATCGGCTGCCCCCAGAAAATCCGTATGGACAGCCAGGAACATTTCCAGTGCCACAGGGCAGGGTGCCATATCCTCAGCCGCCCACCATGAGACTTAATCCTACAGCACTGCCTAGTACACAGGGTAGTGCATTACATAAAATTATTGATGAGGCAAGAAAACAAGGAGATATTGAGGCGTGGCAATTCCCAGTAATATTAGAAGCAAGACCACCTGGAGAAGGGGCCCAAGAGGGAGAGCTTCCCGTAGCTGAAGCCAGATATAAGTCCTTTTCTATAAAAATGCTAAAAGAAATGAAAGAAGGAGTAAAACAGTATGGACCCAACTCTCCTTACATGAGAACATTATTAGATTCCATTGCTCATGGACATAGACTCATTCCTTATGATTGGGAGATTCTGGCAAAATCCTCACTCTCACCCTCTCAATTTTTACAATTTAAGACTTGGTGGATGGATGGGGCACAAGTACAGGTCCGAAAAAATAGGACTGCCAATCCTCCAATTAACATAGATGCAGATCAACTATTAGGAATAGGTCAAAATTGGAGCACTGTTGACCAACAAGTAATAATGCCAAATGAAGCCATTGAGCAAATCAGGGCTATCTGCCTTAGGGCCTGGGAGAAAATCCAAGACCCAGGAACCGCCTGCCCCTCCTTTAATACAATAAGATAAGGCTCTAAAGAGCCCTACCCTGATTTTGTAGCAAGACTTCAAGATGCTGCTCAAAAGTCAATTACCGATGAGAATGCCCGTAGGGTCATAGTGGAGTTGATGGCATATGAAAATGCCAATCCTGATTGTCAATCAGCCATTAAGCCATTAAAAGGAAGGATTCCCGCAGGATCAGATGTAATCTCAGAGTACGTTAAAGCCTGCGATGGAATTGGAGGAGCTATACATAAAGCTATGTTTATGGCTCAAGCAATCACAGGAGTTGCTTTAGGAGGACAGGTTAGAACATTTGGGGGAAGATGTTATAATTATGGTCAAATTGGTCATCTAAAAAAGAATTGCCTAGTCTCAAATAAACAAAATGTATCTACTCAAGCTACTACAACAACAGGTAAAGAGCCACCTGGCCTATGTCCAAGATGTAAAAAGGGAAAACATTGGGGTAATCAATGTCGTTCTAAATTTGATAAAAATGGGCAACCACTGTCGGGAAACGAGAGGAGGGGCCAGCCTCAGGCCCCGCAACAAACTGGGGCATTCCAAATTCAGCCCTTTGTTCCTCCGGGTTTTCAGGAACAACAACCCCCACTGCCACAAGTGTCTCAGGGAATAAGCCAGTTATCACAATACAGCAATTATCCCCCGCCACAAACGGCAGTGCAGCAGTAGATTTATGCACCATACAAGCAGTCTCTCTGCTCCCAGTGGAGCCTCCACAAAAAATCCCCACAGGGGTATATGGCCCATTGCCTGAGGGGACTGTAGGACTAATTTTAGGAAGATCAAGTTTAAATCTAAAAGGAGTTCAAATTCATACTGGTGTGGTTGATTCAGACTATAAAGGCGAAATTCAATTGGTTATCAGTTCCTCAGTTCCTTGGAGTGCCAGTCCAGGAGACAGGATTGCTCAATTATTACTCCTACCTTATATTAAAGTTGGAAACAGTGAGATAAAAAGAACAGGAGGGTTCGGAAGCACTGATCAGACAGGAAAGGCTGCATATTGGGCAAATCTGGTCTCTGAGAGCAGACCTGTGTGTAAGGCCATTATTCAAGGAAAACAGTTTGAAGGGTTGGTAGACACTGGAGCAGATATCTCTGTCATTGCTTTAAATCAATGGCCAAAAAATTGGCCTAAACAAAAGGATGTTACAAGACTTGTCGGTGTAGGCACAGCTTCAGAAGTGTACGAAAGTACAATGATTTTACATTGTTTAGGACCAGATAATCAAGAAAATACTGTTCAGCCAATGATTACTTCAATTCCTGTTAATCTATGGGGTCGAGATTTATTACAACAATGGGGTGCGGAAATCATTATGTCGGCTCCATTATACAGCCCCACGAGTCAAAAAATCATGACTAAGATGGGATATATACCAGGAAAGGGGTTAGGAAATAATAAAAATGGCATTAAAGTCCCAATTGAGACTGAGAAAAATCAAGAAAGAAAAGGAATAGGATATCATTTTTAGGGGCGGCCGCTGTAGAGCCTCCTAAACCCATTCCATTAACTTGGAAAACAGAAAAACCGGTATGGGTAACTCAGTGGCCGCTACCAAAGCAAAAACTGGAGGCTTTACATTTATTAGCAAAGGAACAATTAAAATAGCGACACATTGAGCCTTCATTCTCACCCTGGAATTCTCCTGTATTTGTAATTCAGAAAAAATCAGGCAAATGGCATATGTTAATGGACTTAAGAGCCGTAAATGCTGTAATTCAACCCATGGGGCCTCTTCAACCCGGATTGCCCTCTCCGGCCATGATCCCAAAAGACTGGCCTTTAATTATAATTGATCTTAAGGATTGCTTTTTTACCATTCCTCTGGCAGAGCAAGATTGTGAAAAATTTGCCTTTACTATACCAGCCATAAATAATAAAGAACCAGCCACCAGGTTTCAGTGGAAAGTACTACCTCAGGGAATGCTTAATAGTCCAACTATTTGTCAAACTTTCATAGGTCAAGTCCTTCAACCAGTTAGAGACAAATTTTCAGATTGTTATATCATTCACTATATTGATGATATTTTATGTGCTGCAGAAACAAGAGACAAATTAATTGACTGTTACACATTTCTGCAAGCAGAGGTTGCCAACGCTGGACTAACAATAGCATCTGATAAGATCCAAACCTCTGCTCCTTTTCATTATTTAGGGATGCAGATAGAAAATAGAAAAATTAAGCCACAAAAAATAGAAATAAGAAAAGATACTTTAAAAACATTAAATGACTTTCAAAAATTGTTGGGAGATATTAATTGGATTCGGCCAACTCTAGGCATTCCTACTTATGCCATGTTAAATTTGTTCTCTATCCTAAGAGGAGAACCAGACTTAAATAGTAAAAGAATATTAACCCCAGAGGCAACAAAATAAATTAAATTAGTGGAAGAAAAAATTCAGTCAGCGCAAATAAGTAGAATAGATCCCTTAGCCCCACTCCAACTTTTGATTTTTACTACTGCACATTCTCCAACAGGCATCATTATTCAAAACACTGATCTTGTGGAGTGGTCATTTCTTCCTCACAGTACAGTTAAGACTTTTACATTGTACTTGGATCAAATAGCTACATTAATTGGTCAGGCAAGATTACGAATAATAAAATTGTGTGGTAATGACCAAGACAAAATAGTTATTCCTTTAACCAAGGAACAAGTTAGACAAGCCTTTATCAATTCTGGTGCATGGCAGATTGGCCTTGCTGATTTTGTGGGAATCATTGATAATCATTACCCAAAAACAAAAATCTTCCAGTTTTTAAAATTGACTACTTGGATTTTACCTAAAATTACCAGACATGAACCTTTAAAAAATGCTCTGACAATATTTACTGATGGTTCCAGCAATGGAAAAGCGGCTTACACAGGACCAAAAGAGCGAGTAATCAAAACTCAATATCAATCAGCTCAAAGGGCAGAGTTGGTTGCAGTCATTACAGTGCTACAAGATTTTGATCAACCTGTTAATATTATATCAGATTCTGCATATGTAGTACAGGCTACAAGGGATGTTGAGACAGCTCTAATTAAATATACCATGGATGATCAGTTAAGCCAGTTGTTCAATTTATTACAACAAACTCTAAGAAAAAGGAATTTCCCATTTTATATTACTCATATTAGAGCACACACTAATTTACCAGGACCTTTAACTATAGCAAATGAACAAGCTGACTTACTGGTATCCTCTGCATTCATAAAAGCACAAGAACTTCCTGCTTTGACTCATGTAAATGCAGTAGGGTTAAAAAACAAATTTGATGTCACATGGAAACAGGCAAAAGATATTGTACAACATTGCACCCAATGTCAAGTACTACACCTGCCCACCCAAGAGGCAGGAGTTAATCCCAGAGGTCTGTGTACTAATGCATTATGGCAAATGGATGTTACCCATGTACCTTCGTTTGGAAAATTATCATATATTCATGTAACAGTTGATACTTATTCACATTTCATATGGGCAACATGCCAGACAGGAG
The DNA here is from genome assembly GCF_037993035.2 of Macaca fascicularis. Taxonomy (NCBI): domain Eukaryota; kingdom Metazoa; phylum Chordata; class Mammalia; order Primates; family Cercopithecidae; genus Macaca; species Macaca fascicularis. The sequence continues at coordinate 48,759,022 of NC_088383.1, read as the reverse complement.
AAAGTACTTCCCATGTTAAAAAACATTTATTATCTTGTTTTGCTGTAATGGGAGTTCCAGAAAAAATTAAAACTGACAATGGACCAGGTTATTGTAGTAAAGCTTTCCAAAAATTCTTAAATCAGTGTAATATTACACATACAACAGGAATTCCTTATAATTCGCAAGGACAGGCCATAGTTGAAAGAACTAATAGAACACTCAAAACTCAGTTAGTTAAACAAAAAAAAGGGGGAGACAGTAAGGAGTGTACCACTCCTCAGATGCAGCTTAATCTAGCACTCTATACTTTAAATTTTTTAAACATTTATAGAAATCAGACTACTACTTCTGCAGAACAACATCTTACTGGTAAAAAGAACAGTCCACATGAAGGAAAACTGATTTGGTGGAAAGAAAACAAAAATAAGACATGGGAAATAGGGAAGGTGATAACCTGGGGAAGAGGTTTTCCTTGTGTTTCACCAGGAGAAAATAAGCTTCCTGTTTGGATACCCACTAAACATTTGAAGTTCTACAATGAACCCATCGGAGATGCAAAGAAAAGCGCCTCCACGGAGACAGAAACATCACAATCGAGCACCATTGACTAACGAACAAGCCTTCATCACCATGGCACATTTATATAGAGGAAAAGGGAGGGAGAACGTTGCGGGAAGTCAGGGACCTTGAACGTAGGGACTGGCTGAAGCCACGACAGAAAAACATAAAATGTGAAGATTTCATGGACATTCATTAGTTCTCCAAAATTAATAGTTTTGTAATTTCTTATGTCTGTCTTTACTTTAATCTCTTAATTCTATCATCTTCTTTGTAAACTGAGGAGGATATATGTCACCTCAGGACCCTGTGATGATTGCCTTAACTGCACAAATTGTTTGTGGAGCATGTGTGTTTGAACAATATGAAATCTTGGCATCTTGAAGAAAGAATAAGATAACAGCAATGTTCAGGGAAAAAGGGAGGCAACCTTGAACTGGCCGCCGGTGAGCCAGACGGAACAGAGCCATATTTCTTCTCTTTTCATTATGCAAATTGGAGAAATATCGCTGAATTCTTTTTCTCAGCAAGGAACATCCCTGAGAAAGAGAATGTGCTCTGAGGGTAGGCCTATAAACGACCCCCTTGGAGGCGTGCCTCCTTTTACGGTTGAAGCCAAAGGGATGAAATAAGTCCCGGCCTCCTGTAGTGCTCCCAGGCTTACTAGGACGAGGAAATTCCCACCTAATAAATTTTGGTCAGACAGGTTGTCTGCTTTCAAACCCTGTTTTCTGATAAGATGTTATCCATGACTATGCATGCCCAAAAATTTTATTTTTAACACCATCCTGTGATCTCATCCTGCCTCCATTGTTTTGTGATATTCTATTACTTTGTGAAGTATGTAATCTCGGTGTCATGATGACAATGGTGGTTTTGTTGAAAAGAAAAGGGGGAAATGTGGGGAAAAGAAAGAGATCAGCCTGTTACTGTGTCTATATAGAAAGAAGTAGACAGAAGAGACTCCATTGTGTTCTGTATTTGAGATGCTGTTAATCTGTGACCCTACCCCCAACCTTGTCCTTGCAAGCGACATGTGCTGTGGTAACTCAAGGTTTAATGGATTTTGGGCGTGCAGGGTGTGTCTTTGTTCCTAGAAAAGCTAGGTATTGTCCAAGGTTTATCCCCATGTGATAGGATGAAACAATGTTGCTAAAAGGTTTATCTCAAGGCACAGGATTTTCCTTTAAACTTATTCATGTCACAGAGATCCTTGTTCTTATGTCTTACTGCTAATTTCCTCCCTGAAAACGATCGTATTGTCCTGCCACTCCCTTATCTTTAAGATGGTAAAGATAATTATCTATAAATACTAAGGGAACTCAGAGGCCCGTGCCGGCGTGGGTCCTCTGTAAGCTGAGCGCCGGTCCCCTGGGCTCCCGCTTTTCTTTCTCTATACTTTGTCTCTGTGTCTTATTTCTTTTCTCAAGTCTCTCGTTCCACCTAACGAGAAACACCCACAGGTGTGGAGGGGCAGGCCACCCCTACAATGGGTAAAAAGAAAATATCCTCAGATAAAAACTGGAAAGAAGCTTTCTGAGAAACTGCTTAGTGTTCTGTTAATTCATCTCAAAATGTTAGAGCTTTATTCTCATGAAGCCTTTCGTTAAGACTATTCTTGAGAATTTGCAAAGTGATATTTGGAAGCCCATAGAGGCCTATGGTGAAAAAGAAAATATCCTCAGATAAAAAGTGGAAAGAAGCTTTCTGAGGAACTGCTTTGTGATATGTGACTTCCACTCACTGAGTTACAGCGGTATTTAGTGGAGCTATTCGCTAGGGTTATGTCTGTGGAATCTGAGAACTGAAATTTCCGATCCCTTGAAAGACTATAGGGCCAAAGGAAATATCTTCTGATAGAAATTAGAAAGAAGCTTTCTGAGAAACTTCTTTGTGATCTGTGAGTTCATCTCACAGAGCTACAGCTTTCCACTCAAGAAGCCTTTGGCTAAGACTGTTCTTGTGGAATTTGCAAAGTGATATATGGAAGCTCATGGAGGGCTATGGGGAAAAAGAAAATATCCTCAGATAAAAAGTGGAAAGAAGCTTTCTGAGAAACTGTTTTGTGTTCTGTGAATTCATCTCATAGAGGTAGAGCTTCCCGTCAAGAAGCCGTTTGCTAAAACTGTTCTTTTGGAATTTGCAAAGTGATATTTGGAAGCCAATAGAGGGCTATGGTGACAAAGAAAATATTCTCAGATAAAAATTGGAAAGAAGCTTTCTGAGAAACTGTTTTGTGATGTGTGACTTCCAATCACTGAATTATAGCTGTATTTGGTGGAGGGGTTTTCTGGCCTTATTTCTGTGGAACCTGAACACTGATATATTGGATCACTTGGAAGATTATAGGGCCAAAGGAAATATCCTACGATAGAAAAGAGAAAGAAGCTTGCTCAGAAACATCCTTGTGATCTACGAATTCATCTCACAGAGTTACAGCTTTCCCCTCAAGAAGCTTTTTGATAAGACTGTTCTTCTGGAATTTGCAAAGTGATATTTGGAAGCCCATGCAGGGCTATGGTGAGAAAGAAAATATCCTCAGATAAAAACTGGAAAGAAGCTTTCTGAGGAACTGCTGTGTGATGTGAGACTTCCAGTCACTGAGTTACAGCTGTATTTTGTGGAGCTGTTTGCTAGCCTTATTTCTATGAAATCTGAGAACTGATATTTCTGATCCCTTTGAAGGCTATGGGGCCAAAGGAAATATCCTCCGATAAAAATGAGAAACAAGCTTTCTGAGAAACTTCTTTGTGATCTGAGAATTCATCTCACAGAGTTACAGCTTTTCCATCAAGAAGCCTTTCCCTAAGAATGCTCTTGTCGAATTTGCAAAGTGATATTTGGAAGCCCATGGAGGTCTATGGTGAAAAAGAAAATATCCTCAGATAAAAACTGGAAAGAAGCTTTCTGAGAAACTGCTTTGAGCTCTGTTAATTCATATGACAGAGTTACAGCTTTCAAATCAAGAAGCCTTTCACTAAGACTGTTCTTGTGGAATTTGCAAAGAGATATTTGGAAGCCCATGGAGAGCTATGAGGAAAAAGAAAATATCCTCAGACAAAAACTGGAAAGAAGCTTTCTGAGAAACTGCTTTGTTTTCTTCTAACTCATCTCACGAAGTTATAGCTTTGCCCTCAAGAAGCCGTTCGCTAAGACTGTTCTTGTGGAATTTGCAAAGTGATATTTGGAAGCCCATAGAGGTCTATGGTGAAAAAGAAAATATACTCAGATAAAAACTGGAAAGAAGCTTTCTGAAAAACTGCTTTGTGATGTGTGACTTCCAGTCACTGAGTTACAGCTGTATTTCATGGAGGTGTTTGCTAGTCTGATTTCTGTGGAATCTGAGAACTGATATTTCGGATCCATATGGAGGATATAGGACCAAAGGAAATATCCTCCGATAAATATGAGAAAGAAGCTTTCTGAGAAACTTCTTTGTGATCTGTGAATTCAGCTCACAGAGTTACAGCTTTTCCCTCAAGAAGCCTTTTGCTAAGACTGTTCTTGTAGAATTTGCTAAGTGATATTTGGAAGCCCATGGAGGGCTACGGTGAAAAAGAAAATGTCCTCAGATACAAACTGGAAAGAAGCTTTCTGAGAAACTGCTTTGTGATGTCGGACTTCCACTCACTGAGTTACAGCTGTATTTCGTGGAGCTCTTTGCTAGCCTTATTTTTGTGGAATTTGAGAACTGATATTTCGGATCCCTTGGAAGACTATGGAGCCAAAGAAAATATCCTCCGATAGAAATGAGAGAAAAGCTTTCTGAGAAACTTCCTTGTGATCTCTGAATTCATCTCACAGAGTTACAGCTTTACCCTCAAGAAGTCTTTCGCTAAGACTGCTCTTGTGGAATTTTCAAAGTGATATTTGGAAGCCCAATGAGGGCTACTGTGAAAAAGTAAATATCCTCAGATAAAAATTGGAAAGAAGATTTCTGAGAAACTGCTTTGTGATGTGTGATTTCCACATACTGAGTTACAGCTGTATTTCGTGAAGCTGTATGCTAGATTTATTTCTGTGGAATCTGAGAAGTGAAAATTAGTATCCCCTGGAAGACTTTAGGGTCAAAAGGAATATCATTTAATAGAAAAGAGAAAGAAGCTTTCTCAAAAACTTCCTGTGATCTGTGAATTCATCTGACAAAGTTACAGCTTTCCCTTCAAGAAGCCTTTCGCTAAGACTGTTTTTGTGGAATTTGCAAAGTGATATTTGAAAGCCCATAGAGGGCTACGGTGAAAAATAAAATATTCTCAGATAAAAACTGGAAAGAAGCTTTCTGAGAAACTTCCTTGTGATCTGTGAATTCACCTCAAAGTTACAGCTCTCCCCTCAAGAAGTCTTTCGCTAAGACTGTTCATGTGGAATTTGCAAAGTGATATTTGGAAGCCCAGTGAGGGCTACGGTGAAAAATAACATATTCTGAGATAAAAAGTGGAAGAAGATTTCTGAGAAACTGCTTTCTGACGTGTGACTTTCACACACTGAATTACAGCTGTATTTCATGAAGCTGTTAGCTAGCCTTGTTTCTGTGGAATCTGAGAACTGATAATTCCTATCCCCTGGAAAACTATAGAGTCAAAGGAAATATCATTCAATAGAAAAGAGAAAGAAGCTTTCTCAGAAACTTTCTGTGATCTGTGAATTCATCTGACAGAGTTACAGCGTTCCCCTCAAGAAGCCTTTCGCTAAGACTGTTTTTGTGGAATTTGCAAAGTGATATTTGGAAGCCCATGGAGGTCTATGGTGAAAAAAAATATATCGTCATATAACAACTGGAAAGAAGCTTTCTGACAAACTGCTTTGTGTTCTGATAATTCATCTCACAGAGTTACAGATTTTCCCTGAAGAAGCCGTTCGCTAAGACTCTTCTTGTGGAATTTGCACAATGATATTTGGAAGACTATAGAGGCCTATGGTGAAAAAGAAAATATCCTCAGATAAAAATTAAAAAGAAGCATTCTGAGGAACTGCTTTGTGATATGTGACTTCCACTCACTGAGTTACAGCGGTATTTAGTGGAGCTGTTCGCTAGCATTATGTCTGTGGAATCTGAGAAGTGATATTTACGATCCCTTGGAAGACTATAGGGCCAAAGGAAATATCTTCCGATAGAAATTAGAAAGAAGCTTTCTGAGAAACTCCTTTGTGCTCTGTTAATTCATCTCACAGAGTTACAGCTATCCCCTCAAGAAGCCTTTTCCAAAGACTGTCCTTGTGGAATTTTTCAAGTGATATTTGGAAGCCGTTGGAGGTCTATGGTGAAAAAGAAAATATCCTCCAATAAAAATGAGACAGAATCTTTCTGAGAGACTTCCTTGTTGTCTGTGAATTCATCTCACAGAGTTAGAGTTTTTCCCTCAGGAAGCCTTTTACTAAGACCGTTCTTGTGGAATTTGCAAAGTGATATTTGGAAGCCCATGGAGGGCTAGGGTGAGAAAATATCCTCAGATAAAAACAGGAAAGAAGCTTTCTGAGAAACTGCTTTGTGTTCTGTTAATTCTTCTCACAGAATTACAGCTTTCCCCTGAAGAAGACTTTCGCTTCTACTGTTCTTGTGGAATTTGCAAAGAGATACTTGGAAGACCATGGAGGGCTATGGTGAAAAAGAAAATATCCTCAGGTTAAAACTGGAAAGAAGGTTTTTGAGAAACTGCTTTGTGTTCTGTGAATTCATCTCACAGAGTTCCAGCTTTCCCCTCAAGAAGCCGTTCGCTTAGACTATTCATTTAGATTTGCAAAGTAATATTTGGAAGCCCATAGAGGCCTATGGTGAAAAAGAAATTATCTTCAGATAAAAGCTGGAAAGAAGCTTTCTGAGAAACTTCTTTTTGATATGTGACTTCCACTCACTGAGTTACAGCTACATTTCATGGAGCTGTTTGCTAGCCTTATATCTGTGGAATCTGAGAACTGATATTTCGGATCCCTTGAAGGCTATAGGGCCAAAGGAAATATCATCCAAAAAAATGAGAATGAAGCTTTCTGAGAAACTTCTTTGTTATCTGTGAATCCATCTCACAGTTACGGCTTTCCTCTCAAGAAGCCATTCACTAAGACGGTTCTTGTGGAATTTGCAAAGAGATACTTGGAAGCCCAAGGAGGGCTGTGGTGAGAAAGAAAATATCCTCAGATAAATACTGGAAAGAAGCTTTCTGAGGAAATGCTTTGTGTTCTCTTAATTCATCTCACAAAGTTACATCTTTTCCCCTCAAGAAGCCGTTCGCTAAGACTGCTGTTGTGCAATTTGCCAAGTCATATTTGGAAGCCCATAGAGGCCTATGATGAAAGAGAAAATATCCTCAGATAAAACGTGGAAAGAAGTTTCCTCAGAAACTTCTTTGTAAACTGTAAATTCCCCTCACAGAGTTACAGCTTTTCCCACAAGAAGCCTTTCGCTGAGACTGTTCTTGTGGAATTTGCAAAGAGATACTTGGAAGCCTATGGCGGGCTACGGTCAAAAAGAAAATATCCTCAGATAAAAACTGGAAAGAAGCTTTCTGAGAAACTGATTTGTGTTTTGATAATTCATCCCACAGAGTTATAGCTTTCCCCTCAAGAAACAGTTCGCTCAGGCTATTATCATGGAATTTGCAAAGTGATATTTGGAAGCCCATAGAGGCCTATGGTGAAAAAGAAAATATACTCAGATAAAAACTGGAAAGAAGCTTTCTGAGAAATTGCTTTGTGTACGGTTAATTAATCTCACAGAGTTACAGCTTTTGTCTGAAGAAGCCTTTCGCTAAGACTGTTCATGTTTAATTTTCAAAGAGATACTAGGAAGCCCATTGACGGCTATGGTGAAAAAGAAAATATCCTCAGATAACAAATGGAAAGAAGCTTTCTGAGAAACTGCTTTGTGATGTGTGACTTCCACTCACTGAGTTACAGCTGTTTTTCGTGAAGCTGTTGGCTAGCCTCATTTTTGTGGAATCTCAGAACTAATATTTCGGATCCCTTTAGAGGCTATAGGGCTAAAGGAAATACCCTCCGATAAAAATGAGAAAGAAGCTTTCTCAGAAACTTCTTTGTGTTCTGTGAATTCATCTCACCGAGTTACAGCTTTTCCTTCAAGTAGCCTTTCGCTAAGAGTGTTAGTGTGGAATTTGCAAAGAGATACTTGGAAGCCCATGGAGAGCTATGGTAAGAAAGAAAATATCCACAGATTAAAAATTGGAAAGGACCTTTCTGAGAAACTGCTTTGTGTTCTGTTAATTCATCTCACAGAGTTACAGCTTTCCCCTCAAGATGCCGTTCGCTAATACTGTTCTTGTGCATTTTGCAAAGTGATAATTGGAAGCCCATAGAGGCCTATTGTGAAAAAGAAAGTATCCTCTGATAAAAACTGGAAAGAAGATTTCTGAGAAACTTCTTTGTTATGTGTTACTTCCACTCATTTAGCTACAGCTGTATTTCGTGGAGATGTTTTCAAGCCTTTTTTCTGTGGAATCTGAAAACTGATATTTCGGATTCCCTTGAAGGCTATAGGGCCAAAGGAAATATCTTCCGGTAAAAATGAGAAAGCTTTCTAAGAAACATCTTTTTGATCTGTGAATTCATCTCACAGAGTTACAGCATTTCCCTTAGAAGCATTTCGCTAAACTTGTTCTTGTGGAATTTGCAAAGAGATACTTGGAAGCCCACGGAGGGCTATGGTCAGAAAGAAAATACCTGAGATTAAAAATTGGAAAGAAGCTTTCAGAGAATCTGATTTGTGTTCTGTCAAATCATCTCACAGAGTTACAGCTTTTCCCTCAAGAAGCCTTTTGCTAAGACTGTTCTTGTGCAATTTGCAAAGTGATATTTGGAAGCTCCTAGAGGCCTATGGTGAAAAAGAAAGTATACTCAGATAAAAACTGGAAAGAAGATTTCTGAGAATGTTCTTTGTTATGTGTGACTTCCACTCATTTAGCTACAGCTGTATATCGTGGAGCTTTTTGCTGGCCTTATTTCTGTGGAATCTGAGAACTGATATTTCAGATCCCTTTGAAGGCTATAGGGCCAAAGGAAATATCCTCCGAAAAAAACGAGAAAGAATCTTTCTGAAACACTACTTTGTGATCTGTGAATTCATCTCATGGAGTTACAGCTTTTCCCTCAAGAAGCCTTTCACTAAGACTGTTTTTGTGGAATTTGGAAAGTGATATTTGGAAGACCATGGAGGGGTATGGTGAGAAAGTAATTATCTTCAGATAAAAACAGAAAAGAACCTTTCTGAGAAACTGCTTTGTGTTCTGTTAATTCATCTCACAGGGTTACAGCCTTTCCCTCAATAAGGCTTTCGCTAAGACTGTTCTTGTGGAATTTGTAAAGAGATACTTGGAAGCCCATGGAGGGCTATGGAGAAAAAGAAAATATCCTCAGAGAAAAACTGGAAAGAAGCTTTCTGAGAAACTGCTTTGTGTTCTGTTAATGCAAAGTGATATTTGGAAGCCCATAGAGGCCTATGGTGAAAAAGAAATTATCCTCAGATAAAAACTTGAAAGAAGCTTTCTGAGAAACAGCTTTGTGATAGGTGACTTCCACCCACTGAGTTACAGCTGTATTTCATGGAGCTGTTTGCTAGCCTTATTTCTGTGGATTCTGAGAACTGATATTTCGCATCCCTTTGAAGGCTAGGGGCCAAAGGAAATATCCTCCAATGAAAATGAGATAGAAGCTCTCTGAGAAACTTCTTTGTGATCTGTGAATTCATCTCACCGAGTTACAGCTTTACCCTCAAGAAGCCTTTTGCTAAGACTGTTCTTGTGGAATTTGGAAAGTGATATTTGGAAGCCCATGGAGTGGTACAGTGAGAAAGAAAGTATCCTCAGATAAAAACAGAAAAGAACCTTTCTGAGAAACTGCTTTGTGTTCTGTTAATTCATCTCACAGGGTTACAGCCTTTCCCTCAATAAGGCTTTCGCTAAGACTGTTCTTGTGGAATTTGTAAAGAGATACTTGGAAGCCCATGGAGGGCTATGGAGAAAAAGAAAATATCCTCAGAGAAAAACTGGAAAGAAGCTTTCTGAGAAACTGCTTTGTGTTCTGTTAATGCAAAGTGATATTTGGAAGCCCATAGAGGCCTATGGTGAAAAAGAAATTATCCTCAGATAAAAACTTGAAAGAAGCTTTCTGAGAAACAGCTTTGTGATAGGTGACTTCCACCCACTGAGTTACAGCTGTATTTCATGGAGCTGTTTGCTAGCCTTATTTCTGTGGATTCTGAGAACTGATATTTCGCATCCCTTTGAAGGCTAGGGGCCAAAGGAAATATCCTCCAATGAAAATGAGATAGAAGCTCTCTGAGAAACTTCTTTGTGATCTGTGAATTCATCTCACCGAGTTACAGCTTTACCCTCAAGAAGCCTTTTGCTAAGACTGTTCTTGTGGAATTTGGAAAGTGATATTTGGAAGCCCATGGAGTGGTACAGTGAGAAAGAAAGTATCCTCAGATAAAAACTGAAAAGAACCTTTCTGAGAAACAGCTTTGTGTTCTGTTAATTCATTTCACAGAGTTAGAGCCTTTCCCTCAAGAAGGCTTTCGCTAACACTGTTCTTGTGGAATTTGCAAAGAGATACTTGGAAGCCCAAGGAGGGCTATGGTGAAAAAGAAAATATCCTCATATAAAAACTCGAAAGAAGCTTTCTGAGAAACTGCTTTGTGTTCTGTTAATTCATTTCACAGAGTTACAGCTTTCCCCTCCAGAAGCCGTTCGCTACGACTGTTCTTGTTGAATTTGCAAAGTGATATTTGGAAGCCCATAGAGGCCTATGGTGAAAAAGAAAATATCCTCAGATAAAAACTGTAAAGAAGCTTTCTGAGAAACAGCTTTGTGATAGGTGACTTCCACCCACTGAGTTACAGCTGTATTTCATGGAGCTGTTTGCTAGCCTTATGTCTGTGGATTCTGAGGACTGATAATTCGCATCCCTTTGAAGACTAGGGGCCAAAGGAAATATCCTCTGATGAAAATGAGATAGAAGCTTTCTGAGAAACTTCTTTGTGATCTGTGAATTCATCTCACAGTGTTACAGCTTTCACCTCAAGAAGCCTCTCGCTAAGAGTGTTCTTGTGGAATTTCCAAAGTGAAATTTGGAAGCCCATAGAGGGCTATGAAGAAAAACAAAATATCCTCAGATAAAAACTGGAAAGAAGCTTTCGGGGAATCTGTTTGTGTTCTGTTAATTCATCTCACAGAGTTACAGCTTTCTCCTCAAGAAGCCGTTCGCAAAGAGTGTTGTTGTGGAATTTGCAAAGCGATATTTGGAAACCCTTAGAGGACTATGGGGAAAAAGAAAATATCTTAATATGAAAACTGGAAAGAAGCTTTCAGAAACTGCTTTGTGGTGTGTGACTTCCACTCACTGAGTTACAGCTGTATTTCGTGGATCTGTTTGATAGCCTTATTTCTGTGGAATCTGAGAACTGATATTTCGGATCACGTTGAAGTCTATAGGGCCAAAGGGAATATCCTCTGATAAAAATGAGAAAGAAGCTTCCTGAGAAACTTCTCTGTGATCTGTGATTTCATCTCACAGAGTTACAGGTTTTCTCTCAGGAAGCCGTTCGCTAAGCCTGTTCTTGTGGAATTTGCAAAGTGATACTTGTAAGCCCATGGCAGGCTATGGTGAAAAAGAAATTATCCTCAGATAAAAACTGGAAAGAAGCTTTCTGACAATTTGCTTAGTGTTCTGTTATTTCATCTCACAGAGTTACAGCTTTCCCCTCAAGAAGCAGTTCACTAAGACTGTTCTTGTGGAATTTGCAAAGTGATATTTGAAAGTCCATAGAGGCCTATGGTGAAAAAGAAAATATCCTCAGATAAAAACTGGAAGGAAGCTTTTTAAGAAACTGCTTTGTGTTCTGTTAATTCATGTCAGAGAGTTAAAGCTTTCCCAAGAAGAAGCTGTTCGCTAAGACTGTTCTTGTGAAATTTGCAAAGTGATATTTGTAAGCCCATAGAGCCCTGTGGTGAAAAAGAAAATATCCTCAGATAAAATCTGGAAAGAAGCTTTGGCTAGCCTTATTTGTATGGAATATGAGAACTGATATTTCGGATCCCCTTGAAGGATATAGGACCAAAGGAATTATCCTCCGATAAAAATGAGAAAGAACTTTCTGAGAAACTACTTTGTGATCTGTGAATTCATCTCACAGTGTTACAGCTTTTCCCTCAAGTACCCTTTTGCTAGGACTGTTCTTGTGGAATTTGCAAAGAGATACATGGAAGCCCATTGTAGGCTCTGGTGAAAAAGAAAATATCCTCAGATAAAAAGTGGAAAGAAGGTTCCTGACAAACTACTTTGTGTTCTGTTAATTCATTTCACAGTATTACAGCTTTCCCTTCAAGAAGCCGTTCGTTAAGACTAGTCTTGTGGAATTTTCAAAGTGATATTTGAAAGCCCATAGAGGCCTATGGTGAAAAGGAAAATATCCTCAGATAAAACCTGGAAAGAAGGTTTCTGAGAAAATGCTTTGTGATATGTGACTACCACTCACTTAGTTATAGCTGTATTTCATGGAGCTATTGGCTAGTCTTATTTCTGTGGAATCTGAAACTGATATTTTGAATCCCCTTGAAGGCTATATGGCCAAAGGGAATATCCTCCAATAAAAATGAGAAAGAAGCTTTCTGTGAAACTTCTTTGTGATCTGTGAATTCATCTCACAGAGTTATAGCTTTTCTCTCAAGAAGCCTTTCGTTAAGTCTGTTCTTGTGAAATTTGCAAAGTGATATTTGGATGCCCATGGAGGGCTATGGTGAGAAAGAAAATATCCTCAGATAAAAAATGGAAAGAAGCTTCCTGAGAAACTGCTTTGTATTCTGTTAATTCATCTCACAGAGTTACAGCGTTCACCTCAAGAAGTTCGCTAAGACTGTTCTTGTGGAATTTGCAAAGTGATATTTGGAAGCTCATAGAGGAGTATGGTGAAAAAGAAAATATACTCAGAAAAAAACTGGAAGGAAGCTTTCTGAGAAACTGCTTCGTGATATGTGACATCCACTCACTGAGTTACAGCTATATTTCATGGAGCTGTTTGCTAGCCTTAATTCTGTGGAATCTGAGAACTGATACTTCTGATCCCTTTGAAGGCTATAGGGCCAAAGGAAATATCCTCCGATATGTATGAGAATGAAGCTTTCTGAGAAAATTCTTTGTGATCTGTGAATTCACCTCAGAGAGTTACAGCTTTTCCCTCAAGAAGACTTACGCTAAGACTGTTCTTGTGGAATTTGCAAAGTGATATTTGGAAGCCTATGGAAGGGAATGATGATAAAGAAAATATCCTCAGGTTACAACTGGAAAGAAGTTTTCTGAGAAACTGCTTTGTGTTCTCTTAATTCATCTCAAAGAGTTACAGCTTTCCTCTCAGGAAGCCGTTCGCTACGACTGTTGTAAATTTGCAAAGTGATATTTGGAATAACATGGAGGGCTATATTGAGAAAATATCTTCCAATAAAAACTGGAAAGAAGCTTTCTGAGAACCTGCTTTGTGTTCTGTAAATTCCTCTCACAGAGTTACAGCTTTCCCCTCAAGAATCCGTTCGCTAAGACTGTTCTTGTGGAATTTGCAAGGTGATATCTGGAAGCCCTTAGAGTCCTATGGTGAAAAAGAAAATATCCTTAGATAAAAACTGGAAAGAAGCTTTCTGAAAAACTGCTTTGTTATGTGTGACTTCCCCTCACTGAGTTACAACTGTATTTCGTGGAGCTGCTTTTTAGCTTTATTTCTGTGTAATCTGAGAACTGATATTTCGGATCCCTTTGAAATCTGTAGGGCCAAAGGAAATATCCTCCGATAAAAATGAGAAAGAAGCGTTCTGAGAAATTTCTTTGGGATCAGTGAATTCATCTCAGAGTTACAGCTTTTCCCTGAGGAAGCCTTTCACCAAGACTGTTCCTGTGGAATTTGTAAAACGGTATTTGGAAGCCTATGGAGGCCTATGGTGAAAAAGAAAATATCCTCAGATAAAAACTGGAAAGAAGCTTTCTGAGAAACTGCTTTCTATTCTTTTAATTACTCTCAGAGATTTACAGGTTTCCTCTGAAGAAGCCGTTCGCTAAAACTGTTCTTGGGGAATTTGCAATGTGAAATTTGGAAGCCCATAGAGGCCTAGGGTGAAAAAGAAAATATCCTCAGACAAAAAATGGAAAGAAGCTTTCTGAGAAACTGCTTTGTGATATGTAGGTTCTACTCACTGAGTTACAGCTGAATTTCATGGAGCTATTTGCTAACCTTATTTCTGTGGAATCTGAGAACTGATATTTCGGATCCCTTTGAAGGCTATAGGGCCAAAGGAAATATTCTCTGATAAAAATGAGAAAGAACTTTCTGAGAAACTTCTTTGTGTTCTGTAAATTCATCTCACAGAGTTACAGGTTTTCTCTCAGGAAGCCTTTTGTTAAGACTGTTCTTATGGAATTTGCAAAGAGATACTTGGAAGCCCATTGAAGGCTATGGTGAAAAAGAAATCACCTGGGATAAAAACTGGAAAGAAGCTTTCTGACAAACTGTTCTGTGTTCTGTTAATTCATCTCACAAAGTTACAAATATCCCTTCAAGAAGTCGTTCGCTAAGACTGTTCTTGTGGAATTTGCAAAGTGATATTTGGAAGCCCCTAGTGACCTATGGTGAAAAAGAAAATATGCTAAGATTAAAACTGGAAAGAAATTTTCTCAGAAACTGCTTTGTGGTATGTGACTACCACTCACTGAGTTACAGCTGCATTTCCTCCAGCTATTTGCTTGCCGTATTTCTATGGAATCTGAGAACTGATATTTTGCAACCCTTTGAAGTCTATAGGCCAAAAGGAAATATCCTCTGATAAAAATGAGAAAGAAGCTTTCTGAGAAACTTCTTTGTGATCAGTGAATTCATCTCACAGAGTTACAGTTTTTCACTCAAGAAGCCTTGCACTAAGACTGTTCTTGTGGAATATGCAAAGCGATATTTGGAAGCCCATAGAGGTCTATGGTGAAAAGGAAAATATCCTCAGATAAAAACTGGAAAGAAGCTTTCCGAAAAACTACTTTTTGATGTGTGACTTCCACTCATTGAGTTACAGCTGTATTTCGTGGAGCTGTTTGCTAGCCTTATTTCTGTGGAATCTGAGAACAGATATTTCAAATCACTTTGAAGGCTGTAGGGCCAAAGGAAATATTCTCCGATAGAAATCAGAAAGAAGCTTTCTGAGAAACTTCTTTGTGATCTGTGAATTCATCTCACAGAGTTACAGCTTTTCACTCAAGAAGGCTTTCGCCAAGACTGTTGTTGTGTAATTTGCAAAGTGATATGTGGAAGGCCATGGAGGGCTACGGGGAAAAAGAAAATATGCTCAGATAAAAACTGGAAAGAAACTTTCTGAGAAATTGCTTTGTAATGTGTGACTTCCACTCACTGAGTTACAGCTGTATTTCGTGGAGCTGTTTGCTAGCCTTATTTCTGTGGAATCTGAGAACTGATATTTCGGATCCCTCTGAAGGCCATAGGACCAAAGGAAATATCCTCCGATAAAAATGAGAGAGGAGGCTTTCCGAGAAACTTTTTTGTGATCAGCGAATACATCACAAAGAGTTACAGCTTTTCCTTCAAGACGCCTTTCGCTAATACTATTCTTGTAGAATTTGCAGCGTGATATTTGGAAGCCCATGGAGGGCTATGGTGAAAATGAAAATACCCTCAGATAAAAAATTGAAAGCAATTTCTGAGAAACGGCTTTGTGTTCTGTAAATACATCTCACAGAGTTACAACTTTTCCAATAGAAGTCGTTCGCTAAGACTGTTCTTGTGGAATTGGCAAAGTGATATTTGGTCTATGGGGAAAAAGAAAATATCCCTAGAGAAAAACTGGAAAGAAGCTTTCTGAGAAACTGCCTTGTGTTCTTTTAATTCATTTCACAGAGTTACAACTTTACCTTCAAGAAGCCGTTTGCTAAGTCTTTTCCTGTGGAATTTGCAAAGTAATATTTGGAAGCCCATGGAGGGCTATGGTGAAAAAGAAAATATCCTCAGATAAAAACTGGAAAGAAGCTTTCTGAGAAACCACTTTGTGTTCTGTTAACTCACCTCACAGAGTTACAGCTTTCCACTCAAGAAGCCTTTCGCTAAAACTGTTTTTGTGGAATTTGCAAAGAGATACTTTGAAGCCCATGGAGGGCTATGGTGAAAGATAAAATATCCTCAGAGAAAAAGAGGAAAGAAGCTTTCTGAGAAACTGCTCTGTGATGAGTGACTTCCACTCACTGAGTTACAGCTGTAATTCGTGGAGCTGTTTGCCAACCTTTTTTCTCTGGAGTCTGAGAACTGATATTGCGGATCCCTTTGAAGGCTATAGGGCCAAAGGAAATATCCTCCGATAAAAATGGAAGGAAGCTTATTGAGAAACTTCTTTGTGATCCATGAATTCATCGCACAGAGTTACAGATTTTCCCTCAAGAAGCCTTTTGCTGAGACTTTTCTTGTGGAATTTGCAAAGTGTTATTTGGAAGCCCGTGGATGGCAATGGTGAAAAAGAAAATATCCTCAGACAAAAACTAGAAAGAAGCTTTCTGAGAAACTGCTTTGTGTTCTGCTAATTCAATACGCAAAGAAACAGTTTTACCTCAAGAAGCCATTCGCTATGACAGTTCTTGTGGAATTTGCAAACTGATATATGGAATCCCCTAGAGGCCTATGGTGAAAAAGAAAATATCCTCAGATAAAAACTGGAAAGAAGCTTTCTGAGAAACTGCTTTGTGTTCTGTTAATTCATCTCACAGAGTTACAGCTTTCCCCTCCAGAAGCCGTTCGCTAAGACTCTTCTTGTGGAATTTGCAGAGTGATATTTGGAAGCCCTTAGAGGGCTATGGTGAAAAAGAAAATATCCTCAGATAAAAACAGGAAAGAAGTTTTCTGAGAATCTGCTTTGTGATGTGTGACTTCCACTCACTGAGTTACAGCTGTATTTCGTGGATCTGTTTGCTAGTCTTATTTCTGTGAAATCTGAGAACTGATATTTCAGATCCCTTTGAAGGCAATTGGGCCAAAGAAAATATCCTCCGATAAAAATGAGAAAGAAGCTTTCGGAGAAACTGCTTTGTGATCCGTGAATGCATCTCACAGAGTTACAGCTTTTCCCTCAGGAAGCCTTTCGGTAAGACTGTTCTTGTGGAATTTGCAAAGTGATATTTGGAGGCCCATGGAGAGCTACGGTGAAAACAAAATATCCTCAGATGAAATCTTGAAAGAAGCTTTCTGAGAAACCGCTTTCTGTTCTGTTAATTCATCTCACAGAGTTACAGCTTTACTCTCAATAAGCCTTTCGGTAAAACTGTCCTGTGGAATTTGCAAAGAGATACTTGAAGCCCATGAAGGGATATGGTGAATGAGAAAACATCCTCAGATAAAAACTGGAAAGAAGCTTTTTTATTAACTGCTTTGTGTTCTCTTAATTCATCTCACAGAGTTACAGCTTTCTCCTCAAGAAGCCGTTCGCTAAGCCTGTTCTTGTGGAATATGAAAAGGGATATTTGGAAGACCATAGAGGGCTATGGTGAAAAAGAAAATATCCTCAGAGAAAAACTGGAAAAAAGCTTTCTGAGAAACTGCTTTGTAATGGGTGACTTCCACTCACAGAGTTACAACTGTATTTCGTGGATCTGTTTGCTAGCCTTATTTCTGTGGAATCTGAGAACTGATATTTAGAATGCCTTTGAAGACTATGGTGCCAAAGGAAATATCCTCCGATGACAAAGAGAAAGAGGCTTTCTGAGAAACTACTTTGTGTTCTGTGAAATCATCTCACAGAGTTACAGCTTTCAACTCAAGAAGCCTTTCGCTAAGCCTGTATTTGTGGAATTTGCAAAGTGATATTTGGAAGCCCATGGAGGGCTATGGTGAAAAAGGAAATATCCTGAGATAAAATCTGGAAAGAAGCTTTCTGAGAAACTGCTTAGTGTACTGTTAATTCATCTCACAGAGTTACATATTTCCCTCAAGAAACCGTTCACTAAGACTGTTCTTGTGGAATTTGCAAAGTGATATTTTGAAACCCATGGAGCCCCATGGTGAAAAAGAAAATATCCTCACATAAAAACTGGAAGGAAACTTCATGAGAAACTGCTTTGTGATATGTGACTTCCAATCATTGAGTTACAGCTGAATTTCGTGGAGCCGTTTGGTAGCCTTATATCTGTGGAATCTGAGAACTAATATTTCGGATCCCATTGAGAGGTATAGGGCCAAAGGAAATATCCTCTGATAAAAAAGAGAAAGACGCTTTCTGAGAAACTTCTTTGTGATCTGTGAATTCATTTCACACAGTAACAGCTTATCCTTCAAGAAGCCTTTCACTAAGACTGTTCTTGTGGAATTTTTTCTCTGAGGGTATTTTTCTCTGAATTTTTCTCTAAGGGTATTTTGTTTTTCACGATAGCCCACTATGGGCTTCCAAATATCACATTGCGAATTCCACAGGAACAGGCTTAGCGAGCGGCTTCTTGAGGGGAAAGCTGTAACTCTGTGAGATGAATTAAAAGAACACTAAACAGTTTCTCAGAAAGCTTCTTTCCAATTTTCATCTGAGGATATTTCCTTTTTCAACATAGAACTCCATGGTTTACTAAACACCATTCTGAAATTTCCACAAGAACAGTCTTAGTGAAAGGCTTCTTGAGGGGAAGGCTGTAACTGTGTGAGATGATTTCACAGAACACAAAGGAGTTTCTCAGAAAGCTTTTTTCTCTTTGTTATCAGAGGATATTTCCTTTGGTCCTATAGTCTTCAAAGGGATCCGAAATATCCGTTCTCAGATTCCACAGAAATAAGGCTAGCAAACAGATCCACGAAATACAGCTGTAACTGTGTGAGTGGAAGTCACTCATCACAAAGCAGTTTCTGAGAAAGCTTTTTCCAGATTTTCTCTGAGGATATTTTCTTTTTCACCTTAGCCATCTAGGGGTTCCAAATAACCCTTAACAAATTCCACAAGAACAGGCTTAGTGAACGCCTTCTTGAGGGGAAAGCTTTAAATCTCTGAGATGAATCAAGAGAACACTAAGCAGTTTCTCAGAAAGCTGCTTTCCAGTTTTCTTGAGAGGATATTTCCTTTTACAACGAGCCCTCCATGGGCTTCCAAATACCACTTTGCAAATTCCACAAGAACAGTCTTAGCGAAAGGCTTCTTGAGGGGAGAGCTGTAAGTCTGTGAGATGATTTCACAGAACACAAAGGAGTTTCTCAGAAAGATTCTTTCTCTTTGTTATCGGAGGATATTTTCTTTGGCCCTATAGTCTGCAGAGGGATCCGAAATATCTGTTCTCAGATTCCAAAGAAATAAAGCTAGCAAACAGATCCACGAAACACAGCTGTAACTCTGTGCGTGGAAGACACACATCACAAAGCAGTTTCTCAGAAAGTTTCTTACCAGTTTTTCTCTGAGGATATTTTCTTTTTCACCACAGCCCTCTTTGGTCTATCAAATATCACTTTGCATATTCCAGAAAAACAGGCTTAGCGAAAGGCTTCTTCATGGGAAAGCTGTAACTCTCTGAGTGGAAGTCACACATCACAAAGAAGTTCCTCAGAAAGCTTCTTTCCTTTTTTCTCTGAGGATATGTTCTTTTTCACCATAGCCCTCTATGGGCTTCGAAATATCACTTTGCAAATTCCACAAGAACAGGCTTAGCAAAAGGCTTCTTGAGGGGAAAGCTGTAAATCTGTAAATGATTTTACAGAACACGAAGAAGTTTCTCAGAAAGCTTCTTTCTCTTTGTTATCGGAGGATATTTCCTTCGCCCTATAGTCTTTAAAGTGGTCCGAAATATCCGTTCTCAGATTCCACAGAAATAAGGCTAGCAAACAGATCCACGAAATACAGCTGTAATTCTGTGAGTGGAAGTCACACATCACAAAGCAGTTTCTCAGAAATCTTCTTTCCAGTTTTTCTCTGAGGATATTTTCTTTGTCAACACAGCCCTCTAAGGGCTTCCAAATATCACTTTGCAAATTCCAAAAGAACAGGCTTAGCGAACGGCTTCTTGAGAGGAAAGCTGTAACTCTGTGAGATGAATTAACAGAACACTGAGCAGTTTCCCAAAAAGCTTCCTTCCAGTTTTCATCTGAGGATATTTTCTTTTTCACCATAGCCCTCCATGGGCTTCCAAATATCACTTTGCAAATTCCACAAGAACAGTCTTAGCGAGAGGCTTCTTGAGGGGAAGTCTGTAACTCCGTGAGATGATTTCACAGAACAGAAAGGAGTTTCTCAGAAAGCTTCTCTCTCTTTGTTATCGTAGGATATTTCCTTTGGCCCTATAGTATAGAAAGGGATCCGAAATATCAGTTCTCTGATTCCACAGAAATAAGGCTAGAAAACAGATCCACGGAAAAGAGCTCTAACTCTGTGAGTGGAAGTCACACATCACAAAGCAGTTTCTCAGAAAGCTTCTTTCCAGTTTTTCTCTGAGGATATTTTCTTTTTCAGCATAGCCCTCTATTGACTTCCAAATATCACTTTACAAATTCCACAAGAACAGTCTTAGCGAAAGGCTTCTTGAGGGGCAAGCTGTAACTCTGTGACATGATTTCACAGAACACAAAGGAGTTTCTCAGAAAGCTTCTTTCTTATCGGAGGATAATTCCTTTGGCCCTAGTGCCTTCAAAGGAAATATCCGTTCTCAGATTCCACAGAAATAAGGCTAGCTAACAGACCCATGAAATACAGATGTAATTCTGTGAGTGAAAGTCACACATCACAAAGCAGTTTCTCAGAAAGCTTCTTTCCAGTTTTTCTCTGAGGATATTTTCTTTTTCACAATAGCTCTCAATGGGCTTCCAAATATCACTTTGAAATTCCACAAGAACAGGCTTAGCGAATGGCTTCTTGAGTGGAAAACTGTAACTCTGTGAGATGAATTAACAGAACACTGAGCAGTTTCTCAAAAAGCTTCTTTCCAGTTTTCATTTGAGGATAGTTCCTTTTGCACCATAGCCCTTCATGGGCTTCCAAATATCACCTTGCAAATTGCACAAGAACAGTCTTAGCGAGAGGCTTCTTGAAGGGAAGGCTTTTACTCTCTGAGATGATTTCACAGAACACAAAGGAGTTTCTCAGAAAGCTTCTTTCTCTTTGTTATCCGAGCATATTTCCTTTGGCCCTATAGTCTTCAGATGTATCCGAAATATCCGTTCTCAGATTCCACAGAATTAAGCCTAGCAAACAGATCCAGGAAATACAGCTGTAACTCTGTGAGTGGAAGTCACATATCACAAAGCATTTTCTCAGAAAGTTTCTTTCCAGTTATTCTTTGAGGATATTTTCTTTTTCACCATTGCCCTTTATGGGCTTCCAAATATCACTTTGCAAATTCCACAAGAACAGGCTTAGTGAACGGCTTCTTGAGGGGAAAGCTGTAACTCTGTGAGATGAATTAACAGAACACTAAGCAGTTTCTAGGAAACCTTCTTTCCTGTTTTCATCTGAGGATATTTCCTTTTTCACCAACCCCTCCATGGGCTTCCAAATATCACTTTTCAAATTCCACAAGAACAGTCTTAGTGAAAGGCTTCTTGAGGGGAAAGCTGTACCTCCGTGAAAAGATTTCACAGAACACAAAGAAGTTTCTCAGAAAGTTTCTTTCTGTTTGTTGTCGGAGGATATTTCCTTTGGCCCTATAGTCTTCAAAGGGATAAGAAGTATCCGTTCTCAGATTCCACAGAAATAACCTAGCAAAGAGATCCACGAAATTCAGCTGGAACTCTGTTAGTAGAAGTCACACATCACAAAGCAGTTTCTCAGAAAGCTTCTTTCCAGTTTTCCTCTGAGGATATTTTCTTTTTCACCACAGCCCTCTATGGGCTTCCAAATTAAACTTTGCAAATTCAACAAGAAAAGGCTTAGCAAATGGCTTCTTGAGGGGAAAGCTGTAACTCTGTGAGATGATTTCACAGAACACAAAGAAGTTTCTCAGAAAGCTTCTTTCTCTTTGTTATCAGAGGATATTTCCTTTGGCCCTATAGTGTTCAAAGGGATCCGAAATATCAGTTCTCAGACTCCACAGAAATAAAGCTAGCAAACACATCCACGAAATACAGCTGTAACTCTGTGAGTGGAAGTCACACATCACAAAGCATTTTCTCAGAAAGCTTCTTTCCAGTTTTTCTCTGAGGATATTTTCCTTTTCACCATAGCCCTCTAGGGACTTCCAAATATCACTTTGCAAATTCCACAAGAACAGGCTTAGCGAACGACTCTTTGTGGGGAAAGCTGTAACTCTGCGAGATGAATTAACAGAACACTAAGCAGTTTCTCCGAAAGCTTCTTTACAGTTTTCAATTGAGGATATTTCTTTTTACACAATATTCCTCAATGGGCTTCTAAATATCACTTTGCAAATTCCTCAAGAGCAGTCTTAGCGAAAGGCTTCTTGAGGGAAAAGCTGTAACTCTGTGAGATGATTTCACAGAACAGAAAGGAGTTTCTCAGAAAGCTTCTTTCTCTTTGTTATCGGAGGTTATTTCCTTTGGCTCTGTAGTCTTCAAATGGATCCGAAATACCGTTCTCAGATTCCACAGAAATAAGGCTAGCAAACAGATCCCCGAAATACAGCTGTAACTCTGAGAGTGGAACTCACACATCACAAAGCTGTTTCTCAGAAAGCTTCTTTCCAATTTTTCTCTAAGGATATTTTCCTTTTCACCATAGCCTTCAAGGTGCTTCCAAATATCTCTTTTCATTTTCCACAAGAACAGGCTTAGCAAACGGCTTCTTGAGGGGAAAGGTATAACTCTGAGAGATGAATTAACAGAACACTAAGCAGTTTCTCAGAAAGCTTCTTTCGAGTTTTCATCTGAGGATATTTCTTTTTTCACCATAGCCCTCCATGGGCTTCAAATATCACTTTACAAATACAACAAGAACTCTCTTAGTGAAATGATTCTTGAGGGCAAAGCTGTAACTCTGTGAGATGATTTCACAGAACACAAAGGAGTTTCTCAGAAAGCTTCTTTCTCTTTGTTATCAGAGGATATTTGCTTTGTCCTTATAGTCTTCATAAGGATCTGAAATATCCGTTCTCAGATTCCACAGAAATAAGACTAGCAAACAGATCCAAGAAATACAGCTGTAACTCAGTGAGTGGAAGTCACACATCACAAAGCAGTTTCTCAGAAAGCGTCTTTCCAGTTTTTCTCTGAGGATATATACTTTTTCAATATAGCCCTCTAAGGGCTTCCAAATATCAGTTGACAAATTCCACAGGAACAGGCTTGGCGAACGACTCTTTGAGGGGAACGCTGTAAATCTGTGAGATGAATTAACACAACACTAAGCTGTTTCTCAGAAAGCGTCTTTCCAGTTTGCATTCTGAGGATATTTCCTTTGTCACCTTGGCCCTCCATGGGCTTCTAAATATCACTTTGCAAATTACACAAGAACAGTCTCAGCGACAGACTTCTTGAGGGGAAATCTGTAACTCTGGGAGATGGTTTCACAGAACACAAAGGAGTTTCTCAGAAAGCTTCTTTCTCTTTGTTATCGTAGGATATTTCACTTGGCCCTATAGTCTTCAAAGGGATCTGAAATATCCATTCTCAGATTCTACAGAGATAAGGTTAGCAAACAGATCCACGAAATACAGCTGTAACTCTGTGAGTGGAAGTCACACATCACAAAGAAGTTTCTCAGAAAGCTTCTTTCCAGTTTTTCTCTGAGGATAATTTCTTTTTACCATAGCCCTCTATGGGCTTCCAAATATCACTTTGCATATTCCAACAAGAACAGGCTTAGCAAACGGCTTCTTTAGGGGAAAGTTGTAACTCTGTGAGATGAATTAACAGAACACTAAGCAGTTTCTCAGATATCTTCATTCCAGTTTTCATCTGAGGATATTTCCTTTTTCACCTTAGCCCTCCATGGGCTTCCAAATATCACTTTACAAATTCCACAAGAACACTCTTAGCGAAAGGCTTCTTCAGGAGAAAGCTGTAACTCTGTGAGATGATCTCAGAGAACACAAAGGAGTTTCTCAGAAAACTTCTTTCTTTTTGTTATGGGAGGATATTTCCTTTGGACCTATAGTATTCAAAGGGATCTGAAATATCCGTTCACAGATTCCACAGAAATAAGGCTAGCAAACAGATCCACGAAATACAGATGTAACTCTTTGAGTGGAAGGCACACATTACAAAGCAGTTTCTCAGAACGCTTCTTTCCAGTTTTTCTCTGAGGATATTTTCCTTTTCACCATAACCCTCTATGGGCTTCCAAATATCACTTTGCGAATTCCACAAGAACAGGCTTAGCGAACGGCTTCTTGCGGGGAAAGCTGTAACTCTGTGAGATAAATTAACAGAACACTAAGCAGTTTCTCAGAAATCTTCTTTGAAGTTTTCATCTGAGGATATTTCCTTTTTCACCATAGCCAGCTAAGTGCTTGAAATATCCCTTTGCAAACTCCACAAGAAGAGGCTTAGCGAACGACCTCTTGAGGGGAAAGCTGTAACATTGTGAGACCAATTAACCGAACACTAAGCAGTTTCTGAGAAAGCTTCTTTCCATTATTCATCGGAGGATATTTCCTTTTTCACCATAGCCCTCCACGGTTTTCCAAATATCGCTTTGCAAATTCCACAAAAACAGTCTTAGCGAAAGGCTTCTTCAGGGGAAAGCTGTAACTCTGTGAGATGATTTCACAGAACACAAAGGAGTTTCTCAGAAAGATTCTTTCTCTTTGTTACGGGAGGATATTTCCTTTGGCCCTATAGTCTTCAAAGTGATCTGAAATATCCGTTCTCAGATTCCACAGAAATAAGGCTAGCAAACAGATCCACGAAATACAGCTGTAACTCTGTGAGTGGAAGTCACACATCACAAAGCAGTTTCTCAGAAAGCTTCTTTCCAGTTTTTCACTGAGGATATTTTCTTTTTCACCATAGCCCTCTAGGGGCTTCCAAATATCACTTTGCAAATTCCACTAGAACAGGCTTATCGAACGGCTTCTTGATGGAAAAGCTGTAACTCTGTGAGATGAATTAACAGAACACTAAGCAGTTTCTCAGATAGCTTCTTTCCAGTTTTCATCTGAGGATATTCCCTTTTTCTCCATAGCATTCCATGGGCTTGCAAGTATCACTTTGCAAATTACACAAAAACCGTCTTATTGAAAGGCTTCTTGAGGAGAAAGCTGTATCTCTGTGAGATGATCTCACAGAATACAAAGGAATTTCTCAGAAACTTTCTTCCTTTTTGTTATGGGAGGATATTTCCTTTGGACCTATAGTATTCAAAGGGATCTGAAATATCCGTTTTCAGATTCCACAGAAATAAGGCTAGCAAACAGATCCACGAAATACAGCTGTAATTCTGAGAGTGGAAGTCACACATCTCAAAGCAGTTTCTCAGAAAGCTTCTTTCCAGTTTTTCTCTGAAGATATTTTCTTTTTCACCATAGCCCTCTATGGGCTTCCAAATATCACTTTGCAAACTCCACAAGAACTGGCTTAGCGAACGACTTCTTGAGGGGAAAAGATGTAACATTGTGAGACCAATTAACAGAACACTAACCAGTTTCGGAGAAAGCTTCTTTCCAGTTTTCATCTGAGGATATTTCCTTTTTCACCATAGCCCTCCATGGGTTTCCAAATATCACTTTGCAAATTCCACAAAAACAGTCTCAGCGAAAGGCTTCTTGAGGGGAAAGCTGTAACTCTGTGAGATGATTTCACAGAACACAAAGGAGTTTCTCAGAAAGCTTCTTTCTCTTTGTTATGAGAGGATATTTCCTTTGGCCCTATAGTCTTCAAAGGGATCTGAAATATCCGTTCTCAGATTCCACAGAAATAAGGCTAGCAAACAGATCCACGAAATACAGCTGTTACTCTGTGAGAGGAAGTCACACATCACAAAGCAGTTTCTCAGAAAGCTTCTTTCCAATTTTTCTCTGAGGATATTTTCTTTTTCACCAGAGCCCTCTGGGGCTTCCAAATATCACTTTGCAAATTCCACAAGAACAGGCTTAGCGAAAGGCTTCTTAGGGGAGAGCTGTAACTCTGTGAGATGAATTAACAGAACACCTAGCCGTTTTTCACAAAACTTCTTTCCAGTTTTCATCTCAGGATATTTCCTTTTTCAGCATAGCCCTCCATGGGCTTCCAAATATTACTTTGCAAATTCCACAAGAACAGTCTTAGCGAAAGGGTTCTTGAGGGCAAAGCTGTAACTCTGTGAGATGATTTCACAGAACACAAAGGAGTTTCTCAGAAAGCCTCTTTCTCTTTGTTATGGGAGGATATTTCCTTTGTCCCTATAGTCTTCAAAGGGATCTGAAATATCCGTTCTCAGATTCCACAGAAATAAGGCTAGCAAACAGATCCACGAAATACAGCTGTAACTCTGTGAGTGGAAGTCACACATCACAAAGCAGTTTCTCAGAAAACTTCTTACCAGTTTTTCTCTGAGGATATCTTCTTTTTCAACATAGCCCTCTCTGAACTTCCAAATATCACTTTGCAAATTCCACAAGAACAGGCTTAGCGAACGTCTTCTTGAGGGGAAAGCTGAAACTCTGTGAGATGAATTAACAGAACATAAAGCAGTTTCTCAGAAAACTTCTTTCCAGTTTTCATCTGAGGACATTTCCTTTTTCAACATAGCCCACCATGGGCTTCCAAATATCACTTTGCATATTCCACAAGAACAGACTTAGCGAAAGGCTTCTTGAGGGGAAGGGTGTAACTCTGAGATGATTTCCCAGAACACAAAGAAGTTTCTCAGAAAGCTTCTTTCTCTCTGTTATCGGAGGATATTATCATTGGCCCTATAGTCTTCAAAGGGATCCGAAATATCCGTTCTCAGATTGCACAGAAATAAGGCTAGCAAACAGATCCACGAAATACAGCTATAACTCTGTGAGATGAATTAACAGAACAATAAGCAGTTTCTCAGAAAGCTTCCTTCCAGTTTTTCCCTGAGGATATTTCTTTTTTCACCATAGCCCTCCATGGGCTTCCAAATATCATTTTGCAAATTCCACAAAAACAGTCGTAGCGAAAGGCTTCTTGAGGGGAAAGCTGTAACTCTCTCGGATGATTTCATAGAACACAAAGGAGTTTCTCCGAAAGCTTCTTTCTCTTTGTTATTGGAGGATATTTCCTTTGGCCCTATAGTCTTCAAAGGGATCCGAAATATCCGTTCTCAGATTCCAGAGAAATAAGGCTAGCAAACAGATCCATGAAATACAGCTGTAACTCTGTGAGTAGAAGTCACACATCACAAATCAGTTTCTCAGAAAACTTCTTTCCAGTTTTTCTCTGAGGATATTTTCTTTTTCACCATAGACCTCTATGGGCTTCAAAATGTCACTTTGCAAATTCCACAAGAACATTCTTAGCGAACGGCTTCTTGAGTGGAAAGCTGTAACACTGTGAGATGAATTAAGAGAACACTAATCAGTTTCTCAGAAAGCTTCTTTCCAATTTTCATCTGAGTTATTTCCTTTTTCACCATAGCCATCTAAGGGCTTCCAAATATCACTTTGCATATTCCACAGGAACAGGCTTAGCGAACGACTTCTTGAGGGGAAAGCTATAACTCTGTGAGATGAATAAACAGAACACTAAGCAGTTTCTCAGAAAGCTTCTTTCCGTTATGCATCTGAGGATATTTCCTTTTTCACCATAGCCCTCCATGGGCTTCCAAATATCACTTTGCAAATTCAAGAAGAACAGTCTTAGCGAAAGGCTTCTTGACGGAAAAGAAGTAACTCTGTGAGATGATTTCACAGAATACAAAGAAGTTTCTCAGAAAGCTTCTTTCTCTTTCTTATCGAAGGATATTTCCTTTGGCCCTATAGTCTTCAAAGGGATCTGAAATATCTGTTCTCAGATTCCACAGAAATAAGGCTAGCCAACAGATCCACCAAATACAGATGTAACTCTTTAAGTGGAAGTCAAATATCACAAAAAAGTTTCTCAGTAAGTTTCTTTCCAGATTTTCTCTGAGGGTAATTTTTTTTCACCATAGCCCTCTATGGACTTCCAAATATCACTTTGCAAATTCCACAAGAACAGGCTTAGCGAAAGGCTTTTTGAGGAGAAAGCTGTAACTCTGTGAGATGAATTAACAGAACACTAACCAGTTTCTCAGAAAGCATCTTTCCAGTTTTCATCTGAGGATATTTCCTTTTAGACCGTAGCCCTCCATGGGCTTCCAAATATCCCTTTGCAAATTCCACAAGAACAGTCTTAGCGAAAGGCTTCTTGAGGGGAAAGCTGTAACTCTGTGAGATGATTTCACAGAACACAAAGGAGTTTCTCAGAAAGCTTCTTTCTCTTTGTTATCAGAGGATAATTCCTTTGGCCCTATAGTCTTCAAAGGGATCCGAAATATCCGTTCTTAGATTCCACAGAAATAAGGCTAGGAAACAGATCCATGAAATACAGCTGTAACTCTGTGAGTAGAAGTCACACATCACAAATCAGTTTCTCAGAAAACTTCTTTCCAGTTTTTCTCTGAGGATATTTTCTTTTTCACCATAGCCCTCTATGGGCTTCAAAATGTCACTTTGCAAATTCCACAAGAACATTCTTAGCGAACGGCTTCTTGAGTGGAAAGCTGTAACACTGTGAGATGAATTAAGAGAACACTAATCAGTATCTCATAAAGCTTCTTTACATTTTTCATCTGAGGACATTTCCTTTTTCACCATAGCCCTATAAGGTCTTCCAAATACCACTTTGCAAATTCCACAAGAACAGTCTTAGCGAAAGGCTTCTTGAGGGGAAAGCTGTTACTCTGTGAGATGATTTCACAAAACACAAAGAAGTTTCTCGGAAAGCTTCTTTCTCTTTGTTATCCAAGGATATTTCCTTTGGCCCTATAGTCTTCAAAGGGATCCGAAATATCCGTTCTCAGATTCCACAGAAATAAGGCTAGCAAACAGACCCACAAAATCAGCTGCAGCTCTGTGAGTGGAAGTCACACATCACAAAGCAGTTTCTCAGAAAAATTCTTTGCAGTTTTACTCTGAGGATATTTTGTTTTTCACCACAGCCCTCTATGGGCTTCAAAATATCACTTTGAAATTCCACAGGAACAGCTTTAGCGAACGGCTTCTTGATGGTAAAGCTGTAAGTCTATGAGATGAAGTAAGAGAACACTAAGCAGTTTCTCACAAAGCTTCTTTCCAGTTTTCATCTCAGGATATTCCCTTTTTTACCATAGTGCTCCATGGGCTTACAAATATCACTTTGCAAATTCCACAAGAACAGTCTTAACGAAAGGCTTCTTGAGGGGAAAGCTGTAACTCTGTGAGATGATTTCATAGAACACAAAGGAGTTTCTCCGAAAGCTTCTTTCTCTTTGTTATTGGAGGTTATTTCCTTTGGCCCTATAGTCTTCAAAGGGATCCGAAATATCCATTCTCAGATTCCACAGAAATAAGGCTAGCAAACAGATCCATGAAATACAGCTGTAACACTGTGAGTGGAAGTCACACATCACAAAGCAGTTTCTCACAAAGCTTCTTTCCAGTTTTTCTCTGAGGATATTTTATTTTTCACCATAGACCTCTATTTGATTCCAAATATCGCTTTGCAAATTCCACAAGAACATTCTTAGCGAACGGCTTCTTGAGGGGAAAGCTGTAACACTGTGAGATGAATTAAGAGAACACTAAGCAGTTTCTCAGAAAGCTTCTTCCCAGTTTTCATCTGAAGACATTTTCTTTTTCACCATAGCCCTCCAAGGGCTTCACAATACCACTTTGCAAATTCCACAAGAACAGTGTTAGCGAAAGGCTTCTTGAGGGGAAAGCTGTAACTCTGTGAGACGATTTCACAAAACACGAAGAAGTTTCTCAGAAAGCTTCTTTCTCTTTGTTATCGGAGGATGCTTCCTTTGGCCCTCTAGTCTTCCAAGGGATCCGAAATATCCATTCTCAGAATCCACAGAAATAAGGCTAGCAAACAGCACCACGAAATACAGCTGTATTTCTGTGAGTGGAAGTCACAGATCACAAAGCAGATTCTCAGAAAGCGTCTTCCCGGTTTTTCTCTGAGGATATTTTCTTTTTCACCATAGCCCTCCATGGGCTTCCAAATATCACTTTCCAAATTCCACAAGAACACTCTTAGCGAACGGCTTCTTGAGGGGAAAGCTGTAACTCTGTGAGATGAATTAACAGAACACAAAGCAGTTTCTCAGAAAGCTTCTTTCCAGTTTTCATCTGAGGATTTTTCCTTTTTCACCATATCCCTCCATGGGTTTCCAAATATCACTTTGCAAATTCCACAAGAACAGTCTTAGAAAAAGGCTTCTTGAGGGGTAAGCTGTAACTCTGTGAGATGATTTAAGAGAACACAAAGGAGATTCTCCGAAAACTTCTTTCTCTTTGTTATGGGAGGATATTCCCTTCGGACCTATGGTCTTCAAAGGGATCCGAATTATCCGTTCTCAGATTCCACAGAAATAAGGCTAGCAAACAGATCCACGAAATACAGCTGTAACTCTGTGAGTGGAAGCCACACATCACAAAGGAGTTTCTCAAAAAGCTTCTTTCCAGTTTTTCTCTGAGGATATTTTCTTTTTCACAATAGCTCTCAATGGGCTTCCAAATATCACTTTGAAATTCCACAGGAACAGGCTTAGAGAACGGCTTCTTTAGGGGAAAAATGTTACTGTGTTTGATGAAGTAAGAGAACACTAAGCAGTTTCTCACAAAGCTTCTTTCCAGTTTTCATCTGAGAATATTCCCTTTTTTACCGTAGTCCTCCATGGGCTTCCAAATATCACTTTGCAAATTCCACAAGAACAGACTTAGCGAAAGGATTCTTGAGAGAAAGCTGTAACTCTGTGAGATGATTTCACAGAACACAAAGGAGTTACTCTGAATGCTTCTTTCTCTTTGTTATCGCAGGATATTTCCTTTGACCCTATAGTCTTCAAAGGGATCAAAAATATCCGTTCTCAGATTCGACAGAAAGAAGGCTAGCAAACTGATCCACGAAATACAGCTGTAACTCCGTGAGTGGAAGTCACACATCACAAAGCAGTTTCTCAGATAGCTTCTCTCCAGTTTTACTCTGAGGATATTTTCTTTTTCAACATAGCCGTGTATGGACTTCCAAATATCACTTTGCAAATTCCACAAGAACACGCTTATCGAACGGCTTCTTGAGGGGAAAGCTGTAATTCTGTGAGATGAATTAACAGAACAATAAGCAGTTTCTCAGAAAGCTTCTTTCCAGTTTTCATGAGGATATTTCCTTTTTCACCATAGCCCTCCATGGGCTTCCAAATATCACTTTGCAAATTCCACAAGAACAGTCTTAGCGAAAGGCTTCTTGAGGGGAAAGCTGTACCTCTGTGAGATGATTTCATAGAACACAAAGGAGTTTCTCCGAAAGCTTCTTTCTCTTTGTTATTGGAGGATATTTCCTTTGGCCCTATAGTCTTCAAAGGGATCCAAAATATCCGTTCTCAGATTCCACAGAAATAAGGCTAGCAAACAGATCAATGAAATACAGCTGTAACACTGTGAGTCGAAGTCACACATCACAAAACAGTTTCTCAGAAAGCCTCTTTCCAGTTTTTCTCGGAGGATATTTTATTTTTCACCATAGACCTCTATGGGCTTCCAAATATCGCTTTTCAAATTCCACAAGAACATTCTCAGCGAACGGCTTCTTGAGGGGAAAGCTGTAACTCTGTGAGATGAATTAAGAGAACACAAAGCAGTTTCTCAGAAAGCTGCTTTCCAGTTTCTATCTGAAGACAATTTCTTTTTCACGATAGCCCACCATCTGCTTCAAAATACCACTTTGCAAATTCCACAAGAACAGTGTTAGCGAAAGGCTTCTTGAGGGGAAAGCTGTAACTCTGTGAGATGATTTCACAGAACACGAAGGAGTTTCTCCGAAAGCTTCATTCTGTTTGTTATCGGAGGATATTTCCTTTGGCCCCTTAGTCTTCAAAGGGATCCGAAATATCCGTTCTCAGATTCCACAGAAATAAGACTAGCAAACATATCCATGAAATACAGCTTTAACTCTGTGAGTGGAAGTCACACATCACAAAGCAGTTTCTCAGAAAGCTTCTTTCCAGTTTTTTCTGAGGATATTTTCTTTTTCACCATAGCCCTCCATGGGCTTCCAAATATCACTTTCCAAATTCCACAAGAACAGTCTTAGCGAGCGGCTTCTTGAAGGGAAAGCTGAAACACTGTGAGATGAATTAAGAGAACACTAAGCAGTTTCTCAGAAAGCTTCTTTACATTTTTCATCTGAGGATATTTCCTTTTTCACAATAGCGCTCCATGGGCTTCCAAATATTACTTTGAAAATTCCACAAGAACAATCTTAGCGAAAGGGTTCTTGAGAGGAAGCTGTAACTCTGTGAGATGATTTCACAGAACACCAAGGAGTTTTTCAGAAAGTTTCTTCCTCTTTGTTATCGGAGGATATTTCCTTTTTCCGTGTAGTCTTCAGAGGGATCCGAAATATCCGTTCTCAGATTCCGCAGAAATAAGGCTAGCAAACAGATCCACGAAATAGAGCTGAAACTCTGTGAGTGGAAGTCACAAATCACAAAACAGTTTCTCAGAAAGCTTTTTTCTAGTTTTTCTCTGAGGGTATTTTGTTTTTCACCATAGCCCTCTCTGGGCTTCCAAATATCACTTTGCAAATTCCACAAGAATGGGTTTAGCGAACGGATTTTTGAAGGGAAAGCTTTAACTTTGTGAGAAGAATTAACAGAACACTAATCAGTTTCTCAGAAAGCTTCTTTCCAATTTTCATCTGAGTTATTTCCTTTTTCACCATAGCCATCTAAGGGCTTCCAAATATCACTTTGCATATTCCACAGGAACAGGCTTAGCGAACGACTTCTTGAGGGGAAAGCTATAACTCTGTGAGATGAATTAACAGAACACTAAGCAGTTCCTCAGAAAGCTTCTTTCCGTTATTCATCTGAGGATATTTCCTTTTTCACCATAGCCCTCCATGGGCTTCCAAATATCACTTTGCAAATTCAAGAAGAACAGTCTTAGCGAAAGGCTTCTTGACGGAAAAGAAGTAACTCTGTGAGATGATTTCACAGAATACAAAGAAGTTTCTCAGAAAGCTTCTTTCTCTTTCTTATCGAAGGATATTTCCTTTGGCCCTATAGTCTTCAAAGGGATCTGAAATATCCGTTCTCAGATTCCACAGAAATAAGGCTAGCCAACAGATCCACCAAATACAGATGTAACTCTGTAAGTGGAAGTCAAATATCACAAAAAAGTTTCTCAGAAAGCTTCTTTCCAGATTTTCTCTGAGGGTAATTTTTTTTCACCATAGCACTCTATGGACTTCCAAATATCACTTTGCAAATTCCACAAGAACAGGCTTAGCGAAAGGCTTTTTGAGGAGAAAGCTGTAACTCTGTGAGATGAATTAACAGAACACTAACCAGTTTCTCAGAAAGCTTCTTTCCAGTTTTCATCTGAGGATATTTCCTTTTAGACCGTAGCCCTCCATGGGCTTCCAAATATCCCTTTGCAAATTCCACAAGAACAGTCTTAGCGAAAGGCTTCTTGAGGGGAAAGCTGTAACTCTGTGAGATGATTTCACAGAACACAAAGGAGTTTCTCAGAAGCTTCCTTCTCTTTGTTATCGGAGGATATTTCCTTTGGCCCTATAGTCTTCAAAGGCATACGAAATATCCGTTCTCAGATTCCCCAGAAATAAGGCCAGCAAACAGATCCACGAAATACAGCTGTAACCCTGTGAGTGGAAGTCTCACATCACAAAGCAGTTTCTCTGAAAACTTCTTTCCAGTTTTTCTGTGAGGATATCCTCTTTTTCACCGTAGCCCTCTCTGAACTTCGAATATTCACTTTGCAAATTCCAGAAGAACAGGCTTAGCCAACGTTTTCTTGGGGGGAAAGCTGTTACTCTGAATTAACAGAACACAAAGCAGTCTCTCAGTAAATTTCTTTCCAGTTTCCATCTGAGAATTTTTCCTTTTTCACCATAGCCCACCATGGGCTTCAAAATATCACTTTGCATATTCAACAAAAGCAGTCTTAGCGAAAGGCTTCCTGAGGGGAAAGCTGAAACTCTGAGATGATTTCACAGAACACAAAGAAGTTTCTCAGAAAGCTTCTTTCTCTTTGTTATCGAAGGATATTTCCTTTGGCCCTATAGTCTTCAAAGGGATCCGAAATATCCATTCTCAGATTCCACAGAAATAAAGCTAGCAAACAGATCCACGAAATACAACTGTAACTCTTTGAGTGGAAGTCATACATCACAAAACAGTTTCTCAGAAAGCTTCTTTCCAGTTTTTCTCTGACGATATTTCCTTTTTCACCATAGCCCTCCATGGGCTTCCAAATATCACTTTGCAAATTCCACAAGAACAGTCTTAGCGAAAGCCTTCTTGAGGGGAAAGCTGTAACTCTGTGCGATGATTTCACAGACCACAAAGCAGTTTCTCAGAAAGCTTCTTTCTCTTTGTTATCGGAGGATATTTCCTTTGGCCCTATAGTCTTCAAAGGGATCCGAAATATCCGTTCTCAGATTCCACAGAAATAAGGCTAGCACAAAAATCCATGAAATACAGCTGTAACTCTGTGAATGGAAGTCACACATCACAAAGCAGTTTCTCAGAAAGATTCTTTCCAGTTTTTCTCTGAGGATATTTTCTTTTTTTCCAAGGCCTCTACGGGCTTCCAAATATCACTTTGCAAATTCCACAAGAACATTCATGGAGGACGGCTTCTTGAGGGGAAAGCTGTAACACTGTGAGATTTATTAAGAGAACACTAATCTGTTTCTCAGAAAGCTTCTTTACATTTTTAATTTGAGAACATTTCCTTTAGGGGACAGCTGTAACACTGTGAGATGAATTAAGAGAACACTAAGCTGTTTCTCAGAAAGGTTCTTTACATTTTTCATCTGAGAACACTTCCTTTTTCACCATACCCCTACAAGGTCTTCCAAATACTACTTTGCAAATTAAACAAGAATAGTCTTAGCGAAAGGCTTCTTCAGGGGAAAGCTGTAACTCTGTGAGACGATTTCACAGAACACAAAGGAGTTTCACAGAAAGCTTCTTTCTCTTTGTTATCAAAGGATATTACCATTGGCCTATAGTCTTCAAAGGGATCCGAAATATCCGTTCTCAGATTCCACAGAAATAAGGCTAGGAAACAGATCCACGAAATACAGCTGTAACGCGGTGAGGGGAAGTCACACATCACAAAGCAGTTTCTTAGAAAGCTTCTTTGCAGTTTTTCTCTGAGGATATTTTCTTTTTCACCATAGCCCTCTAAGGGCTTCGCAATATCACTTTGCAATTTCCACAAGAACAGGCTTAGCTTACGGCTTCTTGAGAGGAAAGCTGTAACTCTGTGAGATGAACTAACAGAACACTAAGCAGTTTCTCAGAAAGCTTCTTTTCACTTTTCATGTGAGGATATTTCCTTTTTCCCCATAGCCCTCCATGGGCTTCCCAATATCACTTTGCAAATTCCACAAGAAGAGTCTTAGCGACAGGCTTCTTAAGGGGAAAGCTGTAACTCTGTGAGATGATTTCACAGAACACAAACGAGTTTCTCAGGAAGCTTCTTTCTCTTTTTTATTGAAGGATATTTCCTTTCGCCCTATAGTCTTCAAAGGGTTCCGAAGTATCCATTCTCAGATTCCACAGAAATAAAGTTAGCAAACAGATCCACGAAAAACAACTGTTACTCTTTGAGTGGACGTCACACATCACAAAACAGTTTCTCAGAAAGCTTCTTTCCAGTTTTTCTCTGAGGATATTTTTTTTTTCGCCATAGCCCTCTATGGGTTTCCAAATATCACTTTGCAAATTCAACAAGAACAGGCTTAGCTAACACCTTCTTGAGGGGAAAGCTGTAATTCTGCGAGATGAATTAACAGAACACTAAGCAGTTTCTCAGAAAGCTTCTTTCCAGTTTTCATCTGAGGATATTTCCTTTTTCACCATAGCCTTCTATGGGCTTCAAAATACTACTTTGCAAACTCAACAAGAACAGTCTTCGCGAAAGGCTTCTTGAGGGGAAAGCTCTAACTCTGTGAGATGATATCACAGAACACAAAGGAGTTTCTCAGAAAACTTCTTTCTCTTTGTTATCGAAGGATATTTCCTTTGGCCCTATAGTTTTCAAAGGAATCCGAAATATCGTTCTCAGATTCCACAGAAATAAGGCTCGCAAACAGACCCACGAAATACTGCTGTAACTCTGTGCGTGGAAGTCACACATCACGAAGCAGTTTCTCAGAAATCTTCTTTCCAGTTTTTCTCTGAGGATATTTTCTTTTTCACCATAGCCATCAAAGGGCTTCCAAATATCACTTTGCAAATTCCACAGGAACAGGCTTAGCGAACGCCTTCTTGAGGGGATAGCTGTAACTCTGTGAGATGATTTCACAGAACACAAAGCAGTTTCTCAGAAAGCTTCTTTCCAGTTTTCATCTGAGGATATTTCCTTTTTCACCATAGCTCTCCAAGGGCTTTCAAATATCACTTTGCAAATTCCACAAGAACAGTCTTAGCAAAAGGCTTCTTGAGGGGAAACCTGTTAGTCTTTTAGATGATTTCACAGAACACAAAGGAGTTTCTCAGAAAGATTCTTCCTCTTTGTTATGGGAGGATATTACCTTTGGCCCTATAGTCTTCAAAGGGATCCGAAATATCCGTTCTCAGATTCCACAGAAACAAGGCTAGCAAACAGATCCACGAAATACTGCTGTAACTCTGTGAGTAGAAGTAACACATCACAAAGCAGTTTCTCAGAAATCTTCTTTCCAATTTTTCTCTGAGGATATTTTCTTTTTCACCGTAGCCCTCAATGGGCTTCCAAATATCACTCTGCAAATTCCACAGGAACAGGCTTAGCGAACGGCTTCTTGAGGGGAAAGCTGTATCTCTGTGAGATGAATTAACAGAACACTAAGCAGTTTCTCAGAAAGCTTATTTCCAGTTTTCATCTGAGGATATTACCTTTTTCACCATAGCCCTCCATGGGCTTCCAAATATCACTTTGCAAATTCCACAAGAACCGTCTCAGTGAAAGGCTTCTTGAGGGGACGGCTGTAATTCTGTGAGATGATTTCACAGAACACAAAGGAGTTTCTCAGAAAGCTTCTTTCTCTTTGTTACCGAAGATTATTACCATTGGCCTATAGTCTTCAAAGATATCCGAAATATCCGTTCTCAGATTCCACAGAAATAAGGGTAGGAAACAGATCCACGAAATACAGCTGTAATGCTGTGAGGGGAAGTCACACATCACAAAGCAGTTTCTTAGAAAGCTTCTTTGCAGGTTTTCTCTGAGGATATTTCCTTTTTTACCATAGCCCTCTATGGGCTTCGCAATATCACTTTGCAATTTCCACAAGAACAGGCTTAGCTAACGGCTTCTTGAGAGGAAAGCTGTAACCCTGTGAGATAAACTAACAGAACACTAAGCAGTTTCTCAGAAAGCTTCTTTCCACTTTTCATGTGAGGATATTTCCTTTTTCCCCATAGCCCTCCATGGGCTTCCCAATATCACTTTGCAAATTCCACAAGAAGAGTCTTAGCGAAAGGCTTCTTAAGGGGAAAGCTGTAACTCTGTGAGATGATTTCACAGAACACAAACGAGTTTCTCAGGAATCTTTTTTCTCTTTGTTATCGAAGGATATTTCCTTTCACCCTATAGTCTTCAAAGGGTTCCGAAATATCCATTCTCAGATTCCATAGAAATAAAGCTAGCAGATCCACGAAATATAACTGTTACTCTTTGAGTGGACGTCACACATCACAAAACAGTTTCTCAGAAAGCTTCTTTCCAGTTTTTCTCTGAGGATATTTTTTTTTTCGCCATAGCCCTCTATGGGTTTCCAAATATCACTTTGCAAATTCTTCAAGAACTGACTTAGCGAAAGGCTTCTTGAGGGGAAAGCTGAAATTCTGTGAGATGAATTAACAGAACACTAAGCAGTTTCTCAGAAAGGGTCTTCCAGTTTTTCTCTGAGGATATATACTTTTTCTTTTTCTTTTTTTTTTAAATTTATTGATTATTATTATACTTCAAGTTGTAGGGTACACGTGCATAACGTGCAGGTTTGTTACATATGTATACTTGTGCCATGTTGCTGTGCTGCACCCATCAACTCGTCATTTACATCAGGTATAACTCCCAATGCAATCCCTCCCCCCTCCTCCCTCCCCCCTCCCCATGATAGGCCCCGGTGTGTGATGTTCCCCTTCCTGAGTCCGAGTGATCTCATTGTTCAGTTCCCACCTATGAGTGAGAACATGCAGTGTTTGGTTTTCTGTTCTTGTGATAGTTTGCTAAGAATGATGGATTCCAGCTGCATCCAAGTCCCTACAAAGGACTCAAACTCATCCTTTTTTATGGCTGCATAGTATTCCATGGTGTATATGTGCCACATTTTCTTAATCCAATCTGTCACTGATGGACATTTGGGTTGATTCCAAGTCTTTGCTATTGTGAATAGTGCTGCAATAAACAAACGTGTGCATGTGTCTTTATAGCAGCATAATTTATAATCCTTTGGGTATATACCCAGTAATGGGATGGCTGGGTAATATGGTACATCTAGTTCTAGATCCTTGAGGAATCGCCATACTGTTTTCCATAATGGTTGAACTAGTTTACAATCCCACCAACAGTGTAAAAGTGTTCCTATTTCTCCACATCCTCTCCAGCACCTGTTGTTTCCTGACTTTTTAATGATTGCCATTCTAACTGGTGTGAGATGGTATCTCATTGTGGTTTTGATTTGCATTTCTCTGATGGCCAGTGATGATGAGCATTTTTTCATGTGTCTGTTGGCAGTATGAATGTCTTCTTTTGAGAAATGTCTGTTCATATCCTTTGCCCACTTTTTGATGGGGTTGTTTGTTTTTTTCTTGTAAATTTGTTTGAGTTCTTTGTAGGTTCTGGATATTAGCCCTTTGTCAGATGAACCAAAAAAGAGCCTGCATCTCCAAGACAATCCTAAGTCAAAAGAACAAAGCTGGAGGCATCACGCTACCTGACTTCAAACTATACTACAAGGCTACAGTAACCAAAACAGCATGGTACTGGTACCAAAACAGAGATATAGACCAATGGAACAGAACAGAGTCCTCAGAAATAATACCACACATCGACAGCCATTTGATCTTTGACAAATCTGAGAGAAACAAGAAATGGGGAAAGGATTCCCTATTTAATAAATGGTGTTGGGAAAATTGGCTAGCCATAAGTAGAAAGCTGAAACTGGATCCTTTCCTTACTCCTTATACGAAAATTAATTCAAGATGGATTAGAGACTTAAATGTTAGACCTAATACCATAAAAATCCTAGAGGAAAACCTAGGTAGTACCATTCAGGACATAGGCATGGGCAAAGACTTCATGTCTAAAACACCAAAAGCAACGGCAGCAAAAGCCAAAATTGACAAATGGGATCTCATTAAACTAAAGAGCTTCTGCACAGGAAAAGAAACTACCATCAGAGTGAACAGGCAACCTACAGAATGGGAGAAAATTTTTGCAATCTACTCATCTGATATATACTTTTTCAATATAGCCCTCAATGGGCTTCCAAATATCACTTGACAAATTCCACAAGAACAGGCTTAGCGAACGACTCTTTGAGGGGAACGCTGTAAATCTGTGAGATGAATTAACACAACACTAAGCTGTTTCTCAGAAAGCTTCTTTCCAGTATGCATTCTGAGGATATTTCCTTTTTCACCTTAGCCCTCCATGGGCTTCCAAATATCACTTTGCAAATTCCACAAGAACACTCTTAGCGAAAGGCTTCTTCAGGGGAAAGCTGTAACTCTGTGAGATGATCTCACAGAACACAAAGGAGTTTCTCAGAAACCTTCTTTCTTTTTGTTATGGGAGGATATTTCCTTTGGACCTATAGTATTCAAAGGGATCTGAAATATCCGTTCACAGATTCCACAAAAATAAGGCTAGCAAACAGATCCACGAAATACAGCTGTAACTCTGAGAGTGGAAGTCACACATCTCAAAGCAGTTTCTCAGAAAGCTTCTTTCCAGTTTTCCTCTGAGGATATATTCTTTTTCACCATAGCCCTCTATGGGCTTCCAAATATCACTTTGCAAATTCCACAAGAATAGCCTTAGAGAGCGGCTTCTTAAGGGGAAAGCTGTAACTCTGTGAGATAAATTAACAGAACACTAAGCAGTTTCTCAGAAATCTTCTTTGAAGTTTTCATCTGAGGATATTTCCTTTTTCACCATAGCCATCTAAGTGCTTCCAAATATCACTTTGCAAACTCCACAAGAAGAGGCTTAGCGAACGACCTCTTGAGGGGAAAGCTGTAACACTGTGAGACCAATTAACCGAACACTAAGCAGTTTCTGAGAAAGCTTCTTTCCATTATTCATCGGAGGATATTTCCTTTTTCAGCATAGCCCTCCATGGGCTTCCAAGTATCACTTTGCAAATTCCACAAAAACAGTCTTAGCGAAAGGCTTCTTGAGGGGAAAGCTGTAACTCTGTGAGGTGATTTCACAGAACACAAAGGAGTTTCTCAGAAAGATTCTTTCTCTTTGTTATGGGAGGATATTTCCTTTGCCCCTATAGACTTCAAAGTGAACTGAAATATCCGTTCTCAGATTCCACAGAAATAAGGCTAGCAAACAGATCCACGAAATACAGCTGTAACTCTGTGAGTGGAAGTCACACATCTCAAAGCAGTTTCTCAGAAAGCTTCTTTCCAATTTTTCTCTGAGGATATTTTCTTTTTCACCATAGCCCTCTATGGGCTTCCAAATATCACTTTGCAAATTCCACTAGAACAGGCTTATCGAACGGCTTCTTGATGGAAAAGCTGTAACTCTGTGAGAAGAATTAACAGAACTCTAAGCAGTTACTCAGATAGCTTCTTTCCAGTTTTCATCTGAGGATGTTCCCTTTTTCTCCATAGCCCTCCATGTTCTTGCAAGTATCACTTTGCAAATTCCACAAAAACCGTCGTATTGAAAGGCTTCTTGAGGAGAGAGCTGTAACTCTGTGAGATGATCTCACAGAACACAAAGGAATTGCTCAGAAACCTTCTTCCTTTTTGTTATGGGAGGATATTTCCTTTGGACCTATAGTATTCAAAGGGATCTGAAATATCCGTTCTCAGATTCCACAGAAATAAGTCTAGCAAACAGATCCACGAAATACAGCTGTAACTCTGAGAGTGGAAGTCACACATCTCAAAGCAGTTTTTCAGAAAGCTTCTTTCCAGTTTTTCTCTGAGGATATTTTCTTTTTAACCATAGCCCTCTATGGGATTCCAAATATCACTTTGCAAATTCCACAAGAATGGGCTTAGAGAATGGCTTCTTGAGGGGAAAGCTGTAACTCTGAGAGATGAATTAACAGAACACTAAGCAGTTTCTCAGAAATCTTCTTTGAAGTTTTCATCTGAGGATATTTCCTTTTTCATCATAGCCATCTAAGTGCTTCCAAATATCACTTTGCAAACTCCACAAGAACAGGCTTAGCGATCGACTTCTTGAGGGGAAAGCTGTAACACTGTGAGACCAATTAACAGAACACTAAGCAGTTTCTGAGAAAGCTTCTTTCCATTATGCATCGGAGGATATTTCCTTTTTCACCATAGCCCTCCATGGGTTTCCAAATATCACTTGCAAATTCCACAAAAACAGTCTCAGCGAACGACTTCTTGAGGGGAAAGCTGTAATTCTGTGAGATGAATTAACAGAACACCTAGCAGATTTTCACAAAGCTTCTTTCCAGTTTTCATCTTATTATAGTTAGTTTATCAGCATAGCCCTCCATGGGCTTCCAAATATTACTTTGCAAATTGCACAAGAACAGTCTTAGCGAAAGGGTTCTTGAGGGCAAAGCTGTAACTCTTTGAGATTATTTCACAGAACACAAAGGAGTTTCTCAGAAAGCTTCTTTCTCTTTGTTATTAGCGGATATTACCATTGGCCCTATAGTATTCTAAGGGATCCGAAATATCCGTTCTCAGATTCCACAGAAATAAGGCTAGCAAACAGATCCACGAAATACAGCTGTAACTCTGTGAGTGGAAGTCACACATCACAAAGCAGTTTCTCAGAAAACTTCTTTCCAGTTTTACTCTGAGGATATCTTCTTTTTCACCATAGCCCTCTCTGAACTTCCAAATATCACTTTGCAAATTCCACAAGAACAGGCTTAGTGAATGTCTTCTTGAGGGGAAAGCTGAAACTCTGTGAGATGAATTAACAGAACACAAAACAGTTTCTCAGAAAGCTTCTTTCCAGTTTTCATCTGAGGACATTTCCTTTTTCAACATAGCCCACCATGGGCTTCAAAATATCACTTTGCATATTCCACAAGAACAGACTTAGCGAAAGGCTTCTTGAGGGGAAGGCTGTAACTCTGAGATGATTTCCCAGAACACAAAGAAGTTTCTCAGAAACCTTCTTTCTCTCTGTTATCGGAGGATATTACCATTGGCCCTATAGTCTTCTAAGGGATCCGAAATATACGTTCTCAGATTCCACAGAAATAAGGCTACCAAACAGATCCACGAAATACAGCTGTAACTCTATGAGATGAATTAACAGAACAATAAGCAGTTTCTCAGAAAGCTTCTTTCCTGTTTCCATGAGGATATTTCCTTTTTCACCATAGCCATCCATGGGCTTCCAAATATCACTTTGCAAATTCCACAAGAACAGTCTTAGCGAAAGGCTTCTTGAGGGGAAAGCTGTAACTCTGTGAGATGATTTCACAGAACACAAAGCAGTTTCTCAGAAAGTTTCTTTCCAGTTTCCATCTGAGGATTTTTCCTTTTTCACCATAGCCCACCAAGGGCTTCAAAATATCACTTTGCATATTCAAGGAAAGCAGTCTTAGCGAAAGGCTTCTTGAGGGGAAAGCTGTTACTCTGTGAGATGATTTCACAAAACACAAAGAAGTTTCTCGGAAAGCTTCTTTCTCTTTGTTATCCAAGGATATTTCTTTTAGAACTATATTCTTCAAAAAGGATCAGAAATATCCGTTCTCAGATTGCACAGAAATAAGGCTAGCAAACAGATCCACGAAAATCAGCTGCAGTTCTGTGGGTGGAAGTCACACATCACAAAGCAGTTTCTCAGAAAAATTCTTTGCAGTTTTACTCTGAGGATATTTTGTTTTTCACCACAGCCCTCTATGGGCTTCAAAATATCACTTTGAAATTCCACAGGAACAGGCTTAGCGAACGGCTTCTTTATGGTAAAGCTGTCACTCTATGAGATGAAGTAAGAGAACACTAAGCAGTTTCTCACAAAGCTTCTTTCCAGTTTTCATCTGAGGATATTCCCTTTTTTACCATAGTCCTCCATGGGCTTCCAAATATCACTTTGAAAATTCCACAAGAAAAGTCTTAGTGAAAGGATTCTTGAGGGAAATCTGTTACTCTGTGAGATGATTTCAAAGAACACAAAGGAGTTTCTCCGAATGCTTTTTTCTCTTTGTTATCGCAGGATATTTCATTTGGCCCTATAGTCTTCAAAGGGATCCGAAATATCGGTTCTCAGATTCCACAGAAATAAGGTTAGCAAACAGATTGACGAAATACAGCTGTAACTCTCTGAGTGGAAGTCACACATCACAAAGCAGTTTCTCAGAAAACTTCTATCCAGTTTTTCACTGAGGATATTTTCTTTTTCACCATAACCCTCTATGGGCTTCCAAATATCACTTTGCAAATTCCACAAGAACACGCTTATCGAACGGCTTCTTGAGGGGAAAGCTGTAACTCTGTGAGATGAATTAAGAGAAAAATAAGCAGTTTCTCCGAAAGCTTCTTTCCAGTTTCCATGAGGATATTTCCTTTTTCACCATAGCCCTCCATGGGCTTCCAAATATCACTTTAAAAATTCCACATGAACAGTATTTGCGAAAGGCTTCTTGAGGGGAAAGCTGTATCTCTGTGAGATGATTTCATAGAACACAAAGGAGTTTCACCGAAAGCTTCTTTCTCTTTG
Source organism: Macaca fascicularis (assembly GCF_037993035.2). NCBI lineage: Eukaryota > Metazoa > Chordata > Mammalia > Primates > Cercopithecidae > Macaca > Macaca fascicularis. Next base: position 48,715,504 of record NC_088383.1, on the reverse strand, counting down.
TTATTGGAGGTTATTTCCTTTGGCCCTATAGTCTTTAAAGGGATCCGAAATATCCGTTCTCATATTCCACAGAAATAAGGCTAGCAAACAGATCCAAGAAATACAGCTGTAACACTGTGAGTGGAAGTCACATATCACAAAGCAGTTTCTCAGAAAGCTTCTTTCCAGTTTTTCCCTGAGGATATTTTATTTTTCACCATAGACCTCTATTTGCTTCCAAATATCGCTTTGCAAATTCCCCAAGAATATTCTTAGCGAACGGCTTCTTGAGGGGAAAGCTGTAATACTGTGAGATGAATTAAGAGAAACTAAGCAGTTTCTCAGAAAGCTTCTTCAGAGTTTTCTTCTGAAGACATTTTCTTTTTCACCATAGCCCTCCATGGGCTTCAAATTACCACTTTGCAAATTCCACAAGAACAGTGTTAGCAAAAGGCTTCTTGAGGGGAAAGCTGTAACTCTGTGAGACGATTTCACAAAACACGAAGAAGTTTCTCAGAAAGCTTCTTTCTCTTTGTTATTGGAGGATACTTCCTTTGACCCTCTAGTCTTCCAAGGGATCCGAAATATCTGTTCTCAGAATCCACAGAAATAAGGCTAGCAAGCAGATCCACGAAATACAGATGTAACTCTGTGAGTGGAAGTCACACATCACAAAGCAGTTTCTCAGAAAGCTTCTTTCCAGTTTTTCTCTGAGGATATTTTCTTTTTCACCATAGCCCTCCATGGGCTTCCAAATATCACTTTCCAAATTCCACAAGAACAGTCTTAGCGAGCGGCTTCTTGAAGGGAAAGCTGTAACACTGTGAGATGAATTAAGAGACCACTAAGCAGTTTCTCAGAAAGCTTCTTTACATTTTTCATCTGAGGACATTTACTTTTTCACCATAGTCCTATAAGGTCTTCCTAATACCACTTTGCAAATTCCACAAGAACAGTCTTAGCGAAAGGCTTCTTGAGGGGAAAGCTGTTACTCTGTGAGATGATTTCACAAAACACAAAGAAGTTTCTCGGAAAGCTTCTTTCTCTTTGTTATCAGAGGATATTTCCTTTAGAACTATATTCTACAAAAGCGATACGAAATATCTGTTCTCAGATTCCACAAAAATAAGGCTAGCAAGCAGATCGACGAAATACGGCTGCAACTCTGTGAGTCGAAGTCACACATCACAAAGCAGTTTCTCAGAAAGCTTCTTTGCAGTTTTTCTCTGAGGATATTTTGTTTTTCACCACAGCCCTATATGGGCTTCGAAATATCACTTTTCAAATTCCACAAGAACACGCTTACCGAACGGCTTCTTGAGGGGAAAGCTGTAACTCTGTGAGATGAATTAACAGAACACAAAGCAGTTTCTCAGAAAGCTTCTTTCCAGTATTCATTTGAGGATTTTTCCTTTTTCACCATAGCCCTCCATGGGCTTCCAAATATCACTTTGCAAATTCCACAAGAACAGTCTTAGTAAAAGGCTTCTTGAGGGGTAAGCTGTAACTATGTTAGATGATTTAACAGAACACAAAGCAGTTTCTCATAAAACTTCTTTCTCTTTGTTATGGGAGGATATTCCCTTCGGCCCTATAGTCTTCAAAGGGATCCGAAATATCCGTTCTCAGATCCCACAGAAATAAGGCTAGCAAACAGATCCACGAAATACAGCTGTAACTCTGAGAGGAAGTCACACATCACAAAGGAGTTTCTCAAAAAGCTTCTTTCCAGTTTTTCTCTGAGGATATTTTCTTTTTCACAATAGCTCTCAATGGGCTTCCAAATATCACTTTGAAATTCCACAGGAACAGGCTTAGCGAACGGCTTCTTTAGGGGAAAGCTGTAACTGTGTGAGATGAAGTAAGAGAACACTAAGCAGTTTCTCACAAAACATCTTTCCAGTTTTCAACTGAGGATATTCCCTTTTTTACCATAGCCCTCCATGGGCTTCCAAATATCGCTTTGCAAATTCCACAAGAACAGTCTTAGCGAAAGGATTCTTGAGAGAAAGCTGTAACACTGTGAGATGATTTCACAGAACACAAAGGAGTTACTCTGAATGCTTCTTTCTCTTTGCTATCGCAGGATATTTCCTTTGACCCTATAGTCTTCAAAGGGATCAAAAATATCCGTTCTCAGATTCGACAGAAAGAAGGCTAGCAAACTGATCCAAGAAATACAGCTGTAACTCTGTGAGTGGAACTCACACATCACAAAGCAGTTTCTCAGAAAGCTTCTCTCCAGTTTTTCTCTAAGGATATTTTCTTTTTCAACACAGCCGTGTATGGTCTTCCAAATATCACTTTGCAAATTCCACAAGAACACGCTTATCGAACGGCTTCTTGAGGGGAAAGCTGTAACTCTGTGAGATGAATTAACAGAACAATAAGCAGTTTCTCAGAAAGCTTCTGTCCAGATTACATGAGGATATTTCCTTTTTCACCATAGTCCTCCATGGGCTTCCAAATATCACTTTGCAAATTCCACAAGAACAGTCTTAGCGAAAGGCTTCTTGAGGGGAAAGCTGTAACTCTGTGAGATGATTTCATAGAACACAAAGGAGTTTCTCCAAAGCTTCTTTCTCTTTGTTATTGGAGGTTATTTCCTTTGGCCCTATAGTCTTCAAAGGGATCTAAAATATCCGTTCTCAGATTCCACAGAAATATGGCAAGCAAAGAGATCCACGAAATACAGAGGTAACTCTGTGAGTGGAAGTCACACATCACAAAGCAGTTTCTCAGAAAGCTTCTTTGCAGTTTTTCTCTGAGGATATTTTCTTTTTCAACATAGCCCTCTATGGGCTTCCAAATATCACTTTCCGAATTCCATAAGAACAGGCTTAGCGAGGGCCTTCTTGAGGGGAAAGCTGTAACTCTGTGAGATGAATTAACAGAACACAAAGCAGTTTCTCAGAAAGCTTCTTTCCAGTTTTCATCTGAGGATTTTTCCTTTTTCACCATAACCCTCCATGGGCTTCCAAATATCACTATGCAAATTCCACAAGAACAGTCTTAGCAAAAGGCTTCTTTAGGGGTAAGCTGTAACTATGTTAGATGATTTAACAGAACACAAAGCAGTTTCTCATAAAGCTTCTTTCCCTTTGTTATGGGAGGATATTCACTTCGGCCCTATAGTCTTCAAAGGGATCCGAAATATCCGTTCTCAGATTCCACAGAAATAAGGCTAGCAAACAGTTCCACGAAATACAGCTGTAACTCTGTGAGTGGAAGTCACACATCACAAAGGAGTTTCTCAAAAAGCTTCTTTCCAGTTTTTCTCTGAGGATATTTTCTTTTTCACAATAGTTCTCAATGGGCTCCCAATATCACTTTGAAATTCCACAGGAACAGGCTTAGCGAACGGCTTCTTTAGGGGAAAGCTGTAACTGTGTGAGATGAAGTAAGAGAACACTAAGCAGTTTCTCACAAAGCTTCTTTCCAGTTTTCATCTGAGGATATTCCCTTTTTTACCAGAGCCCTCCATGGGCTTCCAAATATCACTTTGCAAATTCCACAAGAACAGTCTTAGCGAAAGGATTCTTGAGAGAAAGCTGTAACTCTGTGAGATGATTTCACAGAACACAAAGGAGTTACTCTGAATGCTTCTTTCTCTTTGTTGTCACAGGATATTTCCTTTGACCCTATAGTCTTCAAAGGGATCAAAAATATCCGTTCTCAGATTCGACAGAAAGAAGGATAGCAAACAGATCGACGAAATACAGCTGTAACTCTGTAAGTGGAAGTCACACATCACAAAGCAGTTTCTCAGAAAGCTTCTTTCCAGTTTTTCTCTGAGGATATTTTCTTTTTCAACATAGCCGTGTATGGGCTTCCAAATATCATCTTGCAAACTCCACAAGAACTCGCTTATCGAACGACTTCTTGAGGGGAAAGCTGTAACTCTGTGAGATGAATTAACAGAACACTAAGCAGTTTCTCAGAAAGCTTCTTTCCAGTTTCCATGACGATATTTCCTTTTTCACCAGCGCCCTCCATGGGCTTCCAAATATCACTTTGCAAATTCCACAAGAACAGTCTTAGCGAAAGACTTCTTGAGGGGAAAACTGTAACACTGTGAGATGATTTCATAGAACACAAAGGAGTTATTGTCAGAGAAAAACTGGAAAGAAGCTTTCTGAGAAACTGCTTTGTGATGTGTGACTTCCACTCACAGAGTTATATCTGTATTTCGTGGATCTCTTCGCTAGCCTTATTTCTGTGGAATCTGAAAACAGATATTTCGGATCCCGTTGAAGACTATAGGGTCAAAGGAAATATCCTCCAATAACAAAGAGAAAGAAGTTTTCTGAGAAACTTCTTTGCATTTTAATTCATTTCACCGAGTTACAACTTTCCCCTCAAGAAGCCGCTCGCTAAGCCTGTTCTTGTGGACTTTGCAAAGTGATATTCGGAAGCCCATATAGGGCTATGGTGAAAAAGAAAATATCCTCAGAGAAAAAATGGAAAGAACCTTTCTGAGAAACTGCTTTGTGATGTGTGACTTCCACTCACAGAGTTACATCTGTATTTCGTGGATCTCCTGCTAGCCTTATTTCTGTGGAATCTGAGAACAGATATTTCGGATCCCTTTGAAGACTGTAGGGCCAAAGGAAATATCCTCCGATAACAAAGAGAAAGATGCTTTCTGAGAAAGTTCTTTGTGTTCTGGGAAATCACCTCACAGAGGTACAGCTTTCCCCTCAAGAAGCCTTTCGCTAAGACAGTTCTTGTGGAATATGCAAAGTGATATTTGGAAGCCCATTGAGGGCTATGGTGAAAAAGGAAATGTCCTCAGATGAAATCTTGAAAGAAGCTTTCTGAGAAACTGCTTAGTGTTCTGTTAATTCATCTCAAAGAGTTACAGCTTTCCCCTCAGAAAACCCCTCCCTAGGCCTGTTCTTGTTGAATTCGCAAAGTGATATTTGGAAGCCCATAGAGGGCTATGGTGAAACAGAAAATATCCTCAGAGAAAAATCTGGAAAGAAGCTTTCTGAGAAACTGCTTTGTGATGTGACTTACACTCACAGAGTTACATCTGTCTTTCGTGGATCTCTTTGCTAGCCTTATTTCTCTGGAATCTGAGAACAGATATTTCGGATCCCTTTGAAGACAATAGGGCCAAAGGAAATATCCTCCGATAACAAAGAGAAAGAAGCTCTCTGAGAAACTTCTTTGTTTGGTAATTCATTTCACAGAGTTACAGCTTTCCCGTGAATAAGCCGTTCGCTAAGCCTGTTCTTGTGGAATTTGCAAAGTGATATTTGGAAGCCCATAGAGGGCTATGGTGAAAAAGAAAATATCCTCAGAGAATAACTGGAAAGAAGCTTTCTGAGAAACTGCTTTGTGATGTGTGACTTCCACTCACAGAATTACATCTGTATTTCGTGGATCTCTTTACTAGCCTTATTTCTGTGGAATCTGAGAACAGATATTTCGGATCCCTTTGAAGACGATAGGGCCAAAGCAAATATCCTTTGATAACAAAGAGAAAGAAGCTTTCTGAGAATCTTCTTTGTGTTCTGTGAAATCATCTCACAGAGTTACAGCTTTCCCCTCAAGAAGCCTTTCGGTAAGACAGTTCTTGTGGAATTGGCAAAGGGATATTTGGAAGCCCGTAGAGGGCTATGGTGAAAAAGGAAATATCCTCAGATGAAATCTGGAAAGAAGCTTTCTGAGAAACTGCTTAGTGTTCTGTAAATTCATCTCACGGAGTTAAAGCATTCCCCTCAAGAGGCCGCTCGCCAAGCCTATTCTTGATGAATTCGCAAAGTGATATTTGGAAGCCCGTAGACTGCTATGGTGAAAAAGAAAATATCCTTAGAGAAAAACTGGAAAGAAACTTTCTGAGAAACTGCTTTGTGATGTGTGACTTCCACTCGCAGAGTTACATCTGTATTTCGTGGATCTCTTTGCTAGCCTTATTTCTCTGGAATCTGAGAACAGATATTTCGGATCTCTTTGAAGACTATAGGACCAAAGCAAATATCCTCGGATAACAAAGAGAAAGAAGCTTCCTGAGAAACTTCTTTGTGTTCTGTGAAATCATCTCACAGTGTTAGAGCTTTCCTCTCAAGAAGCTTTTCACTAAGACAGTTCTTGTGGAATTTGCAAAGTGATATTTGGAAGCCCATAGAGGGCTACGGTGAAAAAGGAAATATCCTCAGATGAAATCTGGAAAGACGCTTTCTGACAAACTGCTTAGTGTTCTGTTAATTCATATCACAGAGTTACAGCTTTCCCCTCAAGAAGCAGCTCGCTAAGCCTGTTCTTGTGGAATTCGCAAACTGATATTTGGAAGCCCATAGAGGGCTATGGTTAAAAAGAAAATATCCTCAAATAAAAACTGGAAAGAAGCTTTCTGAGAAACTGCTTTTGATGTGTGACTTACACTCTCAGAGTTACATCCGTATTTCGTGAATCTCTCTGCTAGGCTTATTTCTGTAGAGTCTGGGAACAGATATTTCGGATCACTTTGAAGACTATGGGATCGAAGGAAATATCCTCCGATAACAAAGAGAAAGAAGCTCTCTGAGAAACTTCTTTGTGTGGTAATTCATTTCAGAGTTACAGCTTTCCCATGAATAAGCCGCTCGCTAAGCCTGTTCTTGTGGAATTTGCAAAGTGATATTTGGAAGCCCATAGAGGGCTATGGTGAAAAAGGAAATATCCTCAGATGAAATCTGGAAAGAAGCTTTTGGACAAACTGCTTAGTGTTCTGTTATTTCATCTCACAGAGTTTCAGCTTTCCCCACAAAAAGCCGTTCGCTAACCCTGTTCTTGTTGAATTCCTAAAGTGATATTTGGAAGCCCATAGAGGTCTAAGGTGAAAAAGAAAATATCCTCCGAGAAAAACTGGAAAGAAGATTTCTGAGAAACTGCTTTGTGATGTGTGACTTCCACTTACAGAGTTACATCTGTATTTCATGGATCCCTTTGCTAGCCTTATTTCTGTGGAATCTGAGAACAGATATTTCGGATCCCTTTGAAGACTACAGGGCCAAATTAAATATCCTCCGATAACAAAGAGAAAGAAGCTTCCTGAGAAACTTCTTTGTGTTCTGTGAAATCATCTCACAGAGTTACAGCTTTCCCCTCAAGGAGCCTTTCGGTAAGACAGTTCTTGTGGAATTTGCAAAGTGATATTTTAAAGCCCAGAGAGGGCTATGGTGAAAAAGGAAATATCTTCAGAGGAAATCTGGAAAGAAGCTTTCTGACAAACTGCTTAGTGCTCTGTTAATTCATTTCACAGAGTTACAGCTTTCCCCTCAAGAATTCGCTCGCTAAGCCTGTTATTGTGGAATTTCCAAAGTGATATTTGGAAGCCCCTAGAGGGCTGTGGTGAAAAAGAAAATATCCTCAGAGAAAAACTGGAAAGAAGCTTTCTGAGAAACTGCTTTGTGATGTGTGACTTCCATTCACAGACTTACGTCTGTATTTCTTGGATCTCTTTGCTAGCCTTATTTCTTTAGAATCTGGGAACAGATATGTGGGATCACTTTGAAGACTATAGGGTCAAAGGAAACATCCTCCGATAACAAAGAGAAAGCAGTTTCCTGAGAAACTTCTTTTCATGTTAATTCATTTCACATCGTTACAGCTTTCCCCTCAAGAAGCCGCTCGTTAAGCCTGTTCTTGTGGTATTTGCAAAGTGATATTTGGAAGCCCATAGAGGGCTTTGGTGAAAAAGAAAATATCCTCAGAGAAAAAATGGAAAGAAGCTTTCTGAGAAATTTCTTTGTGATGTGTGACTTCCACTCACAGAGTTACATCTGTATTTCGTGGATCTCTTTGCTAGCCTTATTTCTGTGGAATCTGAGAACAGATCTTTCGGATCCCTTTGAAGACTATAGGGCCAAAGGAAATATCCTCCGATAACAAAGAGAAAGAAGCTTTCTGAGAATCTTCTTTGTGTTCTGTGAAATCACCTCACAGAGTTACAGCTTTCCCCTTAAGATGCCTTTTGCTAAGACAGTTCTTGTGGAATTTGCAAAGTGATATTTCTAAGCCCATAGAGGGCTATGGTGAAAAAGGAAATATCCTCAGATTAAATCTGGAAAGAAGCTTTCTGAGAAACTGCTTAGTGTTCTGTTAATTCATCTCACAGAGTTACAGCATTCCCCTCAGAAATCCCCTCGCTAAGCCTGTTCTTGTGGAATTCGCAAAGTGATATTTGGAAGCCCATAGAGGGCTATGGTAAAAAAGAAAATATCCTCAGAGAAAAACTGGAAAGAAGATTTCTGAGAAACTGCTTTGTGATGTGTGACTTCCACTCACAGAGTTGCATCTGTATGTCGTGGATCTCTTTGTTAGCCTTATTTCTATGGAATCTGACAACTGATATTTCGAATCCCTATGTAGACTATAGGGCAAAAGGTAATATCCTCCTATAACAAAGAGAAAGAATCTTTCTGAGAAACTTCTTTGTGTTCTGTGAAATCATCTCACAGAGTTACAGCTTTCCCCTCTAGAAACCTTTTGCTAAGACAGTTCTTGGGGAATTCGCAAAGTGATATTTGGAAGCCCGTAGAGGGCTAGGGTGAAAAAGAAAGTATAGTCAGAGAAAAACTGGAAAGAAGCTTTCTGAGAAACTGCTTTGTGATATGTGACTTCCACTCAGAGTTACATATGTATTTCGTGGATCTGTTTGCTAGCCTTACTTCTCTGGAATCTGAGAACTGATATTTCGGATCCCTTTGAAGACTGTAGGGCCAAAGGAAATATCCTCCGATAACAAATAGAAAGAAACTTTCTGAGAAACTTCTTTGTGTTCTGTGAAATCATCTCACAGAGGTACAGCTTTCCCCTCAAGAAGCCTTTCGCTAAGACAGTTCTTGTGGAATTGGCAAAGTGATATTTGGAAGCCCCTAGAAGGCTACGGTGAAAAAGGAAATATCCTCAGATGAAATCTGGAAAGAAGTTTTCTGAGAAACTGCTTAGTGTTCTGTGAATTCATCTCACAGAGATCCAGCTTTCCCCTCAAGAAAAGGTTCGCTAAGCCTGTTCTTGTGGAATTCGCAAAGTGATATTTGGAAGCCCTTAGAGGTCTATGGTGCAAATGAAACTATACTCAGAGAAAAACTGGAAAGAAGCTTTCTGAGAAACTGCTTTGCGATGTGTGACTTCCACTCACAGAGTTACATCTATACTTCGTGGATCTCTTTGCTAGCCTTATTTCTGTGGAATCTGAGAACAAATATTTCGGATACCTTTGAATACTATAGGGCCAAAGGAAATATCCTCAAATAACAAAGAGAAAGAAACTTTCTGAGGAACTTCTTTCTGTTCTGTGAAATCATCTCACAGAGTTACAGCTTTCCCCTCAAGAGGCCTTTTGCTAAGACAGTTCTTGTGGAATTTGTAAAGTGATATTGGGAAGCCCATAGAGGACTATGGTGAGAAAGGAAATATCCTCAGATGAAAACTTGAAAGAAGCTTTCTAAGAAACTGCTTACTGTTCTGTTAATTCATCTCACAGAGTTACAGCTTTCCCCTCAAGAAGCCGTTCGCTAAGCCTGTTCTTGTGGAATTCGCGAAGTGATATTTGGTAGGCCACAGAGGGCCATGGTGATAAAGAAAATATCCTCAGAGAAAAACTGGAAAGAAGCTTTCTGAGAAACTGCTTTGTGATGTGTGACTTCCATTCAGAGAGTTACATCTGTATTTCGTGGATCTCTTTGCTCTCCTTATCTGTGGAATCTGAGAACAGATATTTCGGATCCCTTTGAAGAGTATAAGATCGAAGGAAATATCCTCCGATAACAAACAGAAAGAAGTTTTCTGTGAAACTTCTTTCTGTTCTGTGAAATCACCTCACAGAGTTACAGCTCTCCCCTCAAGAAGCCTTTCGCTAAGACAGTTCCTGTGGAATTTGCAACGTGATATTTGGAAGCCCATAGAGGGCTATGGTGAAAAAGGAAATATCCTCAGATGAAGTCTGGAAAGAAGCTTTTGGACAAACTGCTTAGTGTTCTGTTAATTCATCTCACAGAGTAACAGCTTTGCCCACAAAAAGCCTCTCGCTAAGCCTGTTCTTGTGGAATTCGTAAAGTGATATTTGGAAGCCCATAGAGGGCTTTGGTGAAAAAGAAAATATCCTCAGAGAAAAACTGGAAAGAAGCTTTCGGAGAAACTGCTTTGTGATGCGTGACTTCCACTAACAGAGTTACATCTGTATTTCGTGGATCTCTTTGCTAGCCTTATTTCTGTGGAATCTGAGAACAAATATTTCGGAACCCTTTGAAGACTATAGGGCCAAAGGAAATATCCTCCGATAACAAAGAGAAAGAAGCTTTGTGACAAACTTCTTTGTGTTCTGTGAAATCATCTCACAGAGTTAAAGCTTTCCCCTCTATATGCCTTTCAATAAGACAGTTCTTGTGGAATTTGCCAAGTGATATTTGGAAGCCAATAGAGGGCTATGGTGAAAAAGGAAATATCCTCAGATTAAATCTGGAAAGAAGCTTTCTGAGAAACTGCTTAGGGTTCCGTTAATTCATCTCACAGAGTTACAGCTTTCCCCTCAAGAAGCCGCTCACTAAGCCTGTTCTTGTGGAATTCGCAAAGTGAGATTTGGAAGCCCATAGAGGGCTATGGTGAAAAAGAAAATATACTCAGAGAAAAACTGGAAAGAAGCTTTCTGAGAAACTGCTTTGTGATGTGTGCCTTCCACTCACAGAGTTACATCTGTATTTGGTGGATCTCTTTGCTAGCCTTATTTCTGTAGAATCTGGAAACAGATATTTCGGATCCCTTTGAAGACTATAGGGCCAAAGGAAATATCCTCCGATAACAAAGGGAAAGAAGCTTTCTGGGAAACTTCTTTGTGTGTAAATTCGTTTCACAGAGTTACAGCTTTCCCCTCAAGAAGTCGCTCGCTAAGCCTGTTATTGTGGAATTTCCAAAGGGATATTTGGAAGCCCCTAGAGGGCTGTGGTGAAAAAGGAAATATCCTCAGATTAAATCTGGAATGAAGCTTTATGAGAAACTGCTTAGCGTTCTGTAAATTCATCACACAGAGTTACAGCTTTCCCTTTAGTAACCCCTTGCTAAGCCTGTTCTTCTGGAATTCGCAAAGTGATATTTGGAAGCCCATAAAGGGCTATGGTGAAAAAAGAAATATCCCCAGATGAAATCTGGAAAGAAGCTTTCTGATAAACTGCTTAGTGTTGTGTTAATTCATCACACAGAGTTGCAGCTTTTCTCTCCATAAGCCGCTCACTAAGCCTGTTCTTGTGGAATTTGCAAAGTGATATTTGGAAGCCCATAGAAGGCTACGGTGAAAAAGTAAATATCCTCAGATGAAATCTGGAAAGAAGCTTTCTTTGAAACTGCTTAGTGTTCTGTGAATTCATCTCACAGAGATACAGCTTTCCCCTCAAGAAAAGGTTCGCTAAGCCTGTTCTTGTGGAATTCGCAAAGTGATATTTGGTAGACCATAGAGGGCTACGGTGAAAAAGAAAAAATCCTCAGAGAAAAACTGGAAAGAAGCTTTCGGAGAAACTGCTTTGTGATGTGTGACTTCCACTCACAGAGTTACATCAGTATTTCTTGGCTCTCTTTGCTAGTCTTATTTTTGTGGAATCTGAGAACAGATATTTCGGATCCCTTTGAAGACTAGAGGGCCAAAAGAAATAACCTCCGATAACAAAGAGAAAGAAGCTTTCTGAGAATCTTCTTTGTGTTCTGTGAAATCATCACACAGAGTTACAGCTTTCCCCTCAAGAAGACTTTCACTAAGGCAGTTCTTGTGGAATTTGCAAAGTGATATTTGGAAGCCCAGAGAGGTCTATGGTGAAAAAGGAAATATACTCAGATGAAACCTGGAAAGAAGCTTTCTGAGAAACTGCTTAGTGTTCTGTTAATTCATCTCACAGAGTTACAGCTTTCCCCTCAAAAAGCCCCTCGCTAAGCCTATTCTTCTGGAATTCGCAAAGTGATATTTGGAAGCCCCTAGAGGGCTATGGTGAAAAAGAAAATATCCTCAGAGAAAAACTGGAAAGAAGATTTCTGAGAAACTGCTTTGTGATGTGTGACTTCCACTCACAGAGTTGCATCTGTATTTCGTGGATCTCTTTGTTAGCCTTATTTCTGTGGAATCTGACAACTGATATTTCGGATCCCTATGTAGACTATAGGGCTAAAGGAAATATCCTCCTATAACAAAGAGAAAGAAGCTTTCTGAGAAACTTCTTTGTGTTCTGTGAAATCATCTCACAGTGGTACAACTTTCCCCTCCAGAAACCTTTTGCTAAGACAGTTCCTGGGGAATTCGCAAAGTGATATTTGGAAGCCTATAGAGGGCTAGGGTGAAAAAGAAAGTATCCTCAGAGAAAAACTGGAAAGAAGCTTTCTGAGAAACTGCTTTGTGATGTGTGACTTCCACTCACAGAGTTACATCTGTATTTCGTGGATCTCTTTGCTAGCCTTACTTCTGTGGAATCTGAGAACTGATATTTCGGATCCCTTTGAAGACTGTAGGGCCAAAGGAAATATCCTCCGATAACAAAGAGAAAGAAACTTTCTGAGAAACTTCTTTGTGTTCTGTGAAATCACCTCACAGAGGTACAGCTTTCCGCTCAAGAAGCCTTTCTCTAAGACACTTCTTGTGGAATTGGCAAAGTGATATTTGGAAGCCCATTGAGGGCTATGGTGAAAAAGGAAATATCCTCAGATGAAATCTGGAAAGAAGCTTTTGGATAAACTGCTTAGTGTTCTGTTAATTCATGTCACAGAGTTACAGCTTTCCCCTCAGAAAACCCCTCGCTAAGCCTGTTCTTGTCGAATTCGCAAAGTGATATTTGGAAGCCCATAGAGGGCTATGGTGAAAAAGAAAATATCCTCAGATAAAAACTGGAAAGAAGCTTTCTGAGAATCTGCTTTGTGATGTGTGACTTCCACTCACAGAGTTACATCTGTATGTCGTGGATCTCTTTGCTAGCCCTATTTCTGTGGAATCTCAGAACAGATATTTCGGATCCCATTGAAGACTATAGGGCCAAAGGAAATATCCTCCGATAACAAAGAGAAAGAAGCTTTCTGAGAAACTTCTTTGTGTTCTGTGAAATCATCTCACAGAGTTACAGCTTTCCCCTCAAGAAGCCTTTAGCTTAGACAGTTCTTGTGGAATTTGTAAAGTGATATTGGGAAGCCCATAGAGGGCTATGGTGAAAAAGGAAGTATCCTCAGATGAAATCTGGAAAGAAGCTTTCTGAGAAACTGCTTAGTGTTCTGTTAATTCATCTCACACAGTTACAGCTTTACCCTCAAGAATCCGCTCGCTAAGCCTGTTCTTGTGGAATTCGCAAAGTGATATTTCGAAGCCTATAGAGGGGTATGGTGAAAAAGAAAATATCCACAGAGAGAAACTGGAGAGAAGCTTTCTGAGAAACTGCTTTGTGATGTGTGACTTCCACTCAGAGAATTACATCTCTATTTCGTGGATCTCTTTGCTAGCCTTATTTCTGTGGAATCTGAGAACAGATATTTCGGATCCCTTTGAAGACTATAGGGCCAAAGTAAATATCCTCCGATAACAAAGAGAAAGAAGCTTTCTGAGAAACTTCTTTGTGTTCTGTGAAATCATCTCACAGTGGTACAACTTTCCCCTCCAGAAACCTTTTGCTAAGACAGTTCCTGGGGAATTCGCAAAGTGATATTTGGAAGCCTATAGAGGGCTAGGGTGAAAAAGAAAGTATCCTCAGAGAAAAACTGGAAAGAAGCTTTCTGAGAAACTGCTTTGTGATGTGTGACTTCCACTCACAGAGTTACATCTGTATTTCGTGGATCTCTTTGCTAGCCTTACTTCTGTGGAATCTGAGAACTGATATTTCGGATCCCTTTGAAGACTGTAGGGCCAAAGGAAATATCCTCCGATAACAAAGAGAAAGAAACTTTCTGAGAAACTTCTTTGTGTTCTGTGAAATCACCTCACAGAGGTACAGCTTTCCGCTCAAGAAGCCTTTCTCTAAGACACTTCTTGTGGAATTGGCAAAGTGATATTTGGAAGCCCATTGAGGGCTATGGTGAAAAAGGAAATATCCTCAGATGAAATCTGGAAAGAAGCTTTTGGATAAACTGCTTAGTGTTCTGTTAATTCATGTCACAGAGTTACAGCTTTCCCCTCAGAAAACCCCTCGCTAAGCCTGTTCTTGTCGAATTCGCAAAGTGATATTTGGAAGCCCATAGAGGGCTATGGTGAAAAAGAAAATATCCTCAGATAAAAACTGGAAAGAAGCTTTCTGAGAATCTGCTTTGTGATGTGTGACTTCCACTCACAGAGTTACATCTGTATGTCGTGGATCTCTTTGCTAGCCCTATTTCTGTGGAATCTCAGAACAGATATTTCGGATCCCATTGAAGACTATAGGGCCAAAGGAAATATCCTCCGATAACAAAGAGAAAGAAGCTTTCTGAGAAACTTCTTTGTGTTCTGTGAAATCATCTCACAGAGTTACAGCTTTCCCCTCAAGAAGCCTTTAGCTTAGACAGTTCTTGTGGAATTTGTAAAGTGATATTGGGAAGCCCATAGAGGGCTATGGTGAAAAAGGAAGTATCCTCAGATGAAATCTGGAAAGAAGCTTTCTGAGAAACTGCTTAGTGTTCTGTTAATTCATCTCACACAGTTACAGCTTTACCCTCAAGAATCCGCTCGCTAAGCCTGTTCTTGTGGAATTCGCAAAGTGATATTTCGAAGCCTATAGAGGGGTATGGTGAAAAAGAAAATATCCACAGAGAGAAACTGGAGAGAAGCTTTCTGAGAAACTGCTTTGTGATGTGTGACTTCCACTCAGAGAATTACATCTCTATTTCGTGGATCTCTTTGCTAGCCTTATTTCTGTGGAATCTGAGAACTGATATTTCGGATCCCTTTGAAGTCTATAGGGCCAAAGGAAATATCTTCCAATAACAAAGATAAGAAGATTTCTGAGAAACTTCTTTGTGTTCTGTGAAATCACCTAACAGAGTTACAGCTTTCCCCTCAAGAAGCCTTTCACTAAGACAGTTGTTTTGGAATTTACAAAGTGATATTTGGAAGACCCCAGAGGGCTATGGTGAAAAAGGAAATATCCTCAGATGAATTCTTTAAAGAAGCTGTCTGAGAAACTGCTTAGTGTTCTGTTAATTCATGTCACACAGTTACAGCTTTCCCCTGAAGAAGCAGCTCGCTAAGCCTGTTCTTGTGGAACTCGCAAAGTGATATTAAGAAGCTCCTAGAGGGCTATGGTGAAAAAGAAAATATCCTCAGAGAAAAACTGGAAAGAAGCTGTCCCGAGCTGCACGCCCCAGTCATAGCAAATAATAATTAATGGTTAAACGCCCGAGCTCTATTCCTTTCCACCTTCTACCTCCTCCCTAGATTTGTTGTTTCTCTTTTGTATCAATACCTCATAATAGATGGCGCTCTTCCTGCTTCTTCTTCACTTGTTTTTCACCCACGGCCGCGAAAATTGTTACTTTGTAGCACAGGCACCATCCCGTGCCTGGGAAAATTACCAACTGACAGCGCAGGTTCAACATGACGTTCGACCAGAGAAACCAATACCTACTTGGTCACGCCCTCTGCGATGAGATCATCTCCGCCTCTGGCCTAACCCCTTCCCCTCCAAGTGTATATAAGGCACTGCATTACCGGCATTAAACGAGACTTGATCAGAGCACTGTCTTGTCTCCGTTTCTCATGTCTCTTGTTCCCCAAATTCCCAACCCCTCCTCCAGGGCCTGCTTCGACGATCCCGTGGGCCGGGATACTTGGCGCCCCAACAGGGACCTGGAAACGAGGGACTCCGTGAGGAAGAGGACGCCAAAGGACGGTCGACCGCTAACGAAGATAAAAGGAGTCAAATTCTTCCGATCACCGCGGGAACCTGCCGCGTCTGAATCGAAGGTAAGTGACGCATCCGAAATGGGACAAGAATTAAGCCAACATCAAATATATGTAGGACAATTAAAAGAGGCTTTAAAGACACGAGGAGTAAAGGTTAAAGGTAACGATTTGTTTAAATTTTTGATTTTGTAAAAGACACTTGCCCTTGGTTCCCACAGGAAGGAACTATTGATATTAAAAGATGGCGTAGAGTAGGGGATTGTCTTCAGGACTATTATAATACTTTTGGGCCGGAAAAAATTCCTGTAACCGCCTTCTCTTATTGGAACCTCATTAGAGTTTTAATAGATAAGAAGGAGGTCTATCCGCAAGTCATGGCTGCGGTCGCTCAGACAGAGCATATTTTAAAGGTTAGCTCCCGCCCTAACCTCGCAAAGCCTCCGCAAGATACGGAGGAGGATCTCATTTCCCTCGAAAGTGATCATGAGGAAATTAAGTCTCCTTCTGTAACAGATAAAGAAATGCCACACGAAAACAAACCAAAAAAATACCCAATTTTACAGATGCTTCAAAAAGAGGAGGAAATTAATAAGCCTAATCAATTGGATATAAATTGGGATGATTTAGAGGAAGAGGCGGCTAAATATCACAACCCTGATTTGCCTCCCTTTACTTCATACCCACCCCCATATAATAAGACACATAATGAGGCTTCTGCGCCCATTGTTATGGCATCAATAGATCCCAAAGAAGAATTAAAGCAAAAAATTGCTCAACTAGAAGAACAGATTAAACTTGAAGAGTTACATCAATCATTGATAATTAGGCTCCAAAAGCTCAAAACAGGAAATGAAAAAATACCCAACTCAGACGCTATGGAGGGTTCCTTGCGCCCACTTCAGCGGCCTGGACAACATGTTCCGAGAGGGGGGCTAGTTGCTAGCCGACATAGAGAAGACTCCTCACCCAAAGACGTTTTTCCGGTCACTGAAACCATAGATGAACAGGGACAGGCTTGGAGGCATCATACTGGATTTGATTTTACTATTATAAAAGAGTTAAAGACTGCTGCCTCTCAGTATGGGGCTACTGCTCCATATACTCTTGCTATAGTGGAATTTGTAGCTGAGAATTGGCTCACTCCTACAGACTGGAATACCTTAGTCAGGGCAGTTCTTTCTGGGGGAGACCACTTAATTTGGAAGTCAGAGTTCTTTGAAAATTGTAGAGATACAGCTAAAAGAAATCAACAGGCAGGAAACGGTTGGGATTTTGATATGTTAACTGGTTCAGGTAATTATGCAGACACTCAGACCCAAATGCAATATGACCCTGGACTGTTCTCACAAATCCAGGCTGCTGCTACAAAAGCCTGGAGAAAACTTCCCGTTAAAGGAGATCCAGGGGCTTCACTCACAGCGGTTAAACAAGGACCCGATGAGGCATTTTCAGACTTTGTGCATAGGCTTATGACCACGGCAGGTGGAATCTTTGGAAATGCAGAAACGGGTGTAGATTATGTTAAACAGTTAGCTTATGAAAATGCTAACCCCTCCTGCCAAGCGGCAATCAGACCTTATCGAAAGAAAACAGATTTAACAGGATACATTCGCCTTTGTTCAGATATTGGGCCCTCATATCAACAAGGCCTAGCAATGGCCGCCGCTTTTAGCGGCCAAACAGTAAAGAGATTTCCTCATTAACAAAGGTAAAGATAAAGGGGGATGTTTTAGATGCGGTAAAAGGGGACACTTTGCAAAAGATTGCTGTGAAAACCAAAATAAGAGTCCAGAAGCAAAAATCCCAGGCCTTTGCCCAAGGTGTAAAAGAGGAAGGCACGGGGCAAACGAATGTAAATCTAAAACTGACAGTCAAGGAAATCCTTTACCCCCCAGGCAGGGAAACGGGATGAGGGGCCAGCCTCAGGCCCCGAAACAAGCATATGGGGCAGTCAGCTTTGTTCCAGCCAGCAACAGCAATCCATTTCAAAACTTAGTAGAGCAACCCCAGGAAGTGCGGGATTGGACCTCAGTTCCACCTCCCACACAGTACTAACACCTGAAATGGGACCACAGACCTTAAATACCGGAATATATGGACCCTTACCACCTAACACTTTTGGGCTACTTTTAGGAAGAAGTAGTGTCACCATGAGAGGCTTACAAGTCCTCCCTGGAGTTATCGATAATGATTATGAAGGAGAAATTAAAATTATGGCCAGAGCTATTGATAGTATTATTACTGTCCCTCAAGGAGTTAGAATAGCTCAGTTACTCCTGTTACCTTTGGTTAAAACAGATAATAATATCCAATACTCTAATAGAAATATAAAAGGTTTCGGATCATCAGAGATATATTGGGTGCAACCAATTACAAATCAAAAACCCTCTCTAACCTTATGGTTAGACGGGAAGGCATTCACTGGACTAATAGACACAGGGGCTGATGTAACAATCATTAAACAGGAAGATTGGCCCTCTCATTGGTCTACCACAGAAACTTTACCTCACTTGAGAGGAATTGGACAAAGCAGTAATCCTAAACAAAGTTCTAAATACCTAACATGGACAGATAAAGAAAACAATTCAGGCCTCATTAAGCCATTTGTCATTCCTCACCTACCTGTTAACCTTTGGGGGCGAGATCTGCTCTCTCAAATGAAAATTATAATGTGTAGTCCAAATGATATAGTTACTGCACAAATGTTAACTCAAGGATACACCCCTGGTAAAGGTCTTGGAAAAGGAGAAAACGGTATCCCACAGCCTATACTGGTTTCAGGACAACTTGATAAAAAGGGGTTTGGAAATTTTTAGCTCAGGCCACTGACATACCTGCACCCCAAAGGTGCGCTGACCCCATTACTTGGAAGTCAGATGAGCCCGTTTGGGTTGATCAGTGGCCTTTACTCAATGATAAACTAAGTGCTGCCCAACAGTTAGTGCAGGAACATCTGATAGCAGGGCATATTGTGGAAAGTAATTCTCCTTGGAATACACCTATTTTTGTTATTAAAAAGAAGTCTGGTAAATGGAGACCCTTACAAGATTTAAGAGCAGTAAATATCACTATGATCCTTATGGGTGCCTTACAACCAGGATTGCCTTCACCAGTTGTGATTACTCAAAAATATTTTAAAATCGTTATTGACCTTAAAGATTGCTTTTTTACAATTCCCCTTCACCCTGCTGACCAAAAAAGATTTGCCTTTAGTCTTCCATCCACAAATTTTAAACAACCAATGAAGCGTTATCAATGGAAAGTCTTACCTCAGGGTATGGCCAATAGTCCTACCTTGTGTCAAAAATATGTAGCTGCTGCTATAGAGCCAGTCAGAAAAACATGGGCACAGATGTATATTATACATTATATGGATGATATTTTAATAGCAGGAGAAATTGGCGAACAAGTCTTACAGTGTTTTGCCCAACTCAAACAAGAGTTAACAGCAGCCGGACTACAAATAGCCCCAGAAAAGGTACAATTACAAGATCCATACACCTATCTTGGTTTCCAAATTAATGGACCCAAAATCATTAATCAAAAGGCCGTTATACGTCATGATCATTTAAAAACTTTAAATGATTTCCAAAAATTACTGGGAGACATAAATTGGCTTCGACCGTACTTAAAGCTCACCACAGGAGAGTTAAAATCTCTTTTCGATATATTAAAAGGAGACTCTAATCCAAAATCCCCCAGGCCTGAAAGATTGGTAAGACAAATAAATCATAACCATTGTCAGTCCAGGGAAGATAAATCTCCCTGAGAAGTTCTTTCCTTCTTGTTTTTCAGAAAATGAAGCCTAACATGAGATTCCTTTGGGGAATAATCGCTCTATATAGCATAGTGGCAGTCTATGCAGGTTTTGGTGACCCTCGTAAAGCAAGAGAATTATTACGAAAACAATACGGCCAGCCTTGTGATTGCAGAGGGGGACAAGTATCTGAACCTCCGTCAGACAGAATCACCCAGGTGACTTGCGTGGGCAAGACAGCTTACCTAATGCCAAACCAGTTATGGAAATGTAAGTCTACCCCAAGAGATACCTCACCTAGCGGGCCGCTCCTAGAATGCCCTTGTAGCTCTTTCCAATCTTCTGTACATAGTTCCTGTTATACCTCCTATCAACAATGCAAACCAGGCAATAGAACATATTATACAGCCACGTTACTAAAACCACAAACTGGAGGCATTAATGACGTACAAGTATTAGGATCCACTAATAAACTTGTACAATCGCCTTGTAACGGCCAAAAAGGAAAGCCTGTTTGTTGGAGCACTACCGCCCCCATTCACATTTCTGATGGAGGAGGCCCATTAGATACTGCAAGAATTAAAACCGTCCAGAAAAAATTAGAAGAAATTCATAAAGCTCTATATCTGGAACTTCAATATCACCCCTTAGCCTTGCCTGAGCTTAGAGATAATTTTAGGCTCGATGCCCAAACCTTTGATATCCTCAACGCTACTTACAATTTACTTCAAATGTCCAATACAAGCCTGGCCCACGATTGTTGGCTTTGTCTTAAAATGGGCCCCCCTATTTCTCTAGCTATACCTAACCTTTTATTGTCCTATGCCAATTACTCAAATGAATCCTTAGTAAATAATTCCTGTCCTATTATCCCCCCCCCTTAGTTCAACCGATGACGTTTTCTAATTCCACTTGCCTCTTTTCACCATCATATAATAACACTAAAGAAATTGATTTAGGCTATGTTGTGTTTGGCAACTGTACTTCCATAATCAATGCCACCAACCCTTTGTGTGCTGTAAATGGCTCGGTTTTCGTTTGTGGAAACAACATGGCATATACTTATCTACCTACACATTGGACAGGGCTTAGTGTTCTGGCCACTCTTCTCCCCGACATTGATATCATCCCTGGAGATGAACTTATCCCCATCCCCGCTATTGAACATTTTATTTATAGACCAAAACGAGCCATACAATTTATTCCCTTGTTGGCAGGACTGGGAATCACCACTGCTTTTACTACAGGAGCCACAGGCCTAGGAGTCTCACTAACCCAATATACCAAATTATCCAATCAATTAATTTCAGATGTACAGACCTTATCCAGTACTATACAAGATTTACAAGATCAAGTAGATTCATTAGCAGAAGTAGTTCTCCAGAATAGAAGAGGTCTAGATTTGTTAACGGCAGAATAGGGAGGGATCTGTTTGGCTTTACAGGAAAAGTGCTGTTTTTACGCCAACAAATCCAGAATCGTCAGAGATAAGATAAAAACGTTACAAGAAGAACTAGAAAAGCGCAGAAAAGGCCTGGCCGCCAATTCCTTGTGGACTGAACTCGATGGACTTCTCCCCTATCTCCTGCCATTTCTTGGTCCTTTACTTACTCTTCTACTCTTCCTCACTCTCGGGACTATAATCCTCAATAAGCTTATGACATTTGTCAGACAACAAATCGAGGCCTTCCAGGCCAAACCTATACAGGTCCATTATCATCGCCTTGAGATGACTGAAAATGGTGAGTCTTATTTACCTTAATAAGACCACCTCCCCTGTGTGCTGAACTGGACAGTCAATGACGGGTAAGAGGACACTATCCCCATCGGAGCCTAAGACAGGAGGGCCGCCCTTGCTGCTGCCTTATCCCATGACGGGCCTAGAAGATGGGGATGAGTTGACCCAACCTAAGACAGGCGCAGTTCCCGAGGGGTCATTTCTTATCATAAAATAATAAAAAGGGGGACCTGTCCGGAGCTGCGCGCCCCGGCCATAGCAAATAATAATTAATGATTAAACGCCCAAGCTCTATTCCTTTCCACCTTCTACCTCCTCCCTAGATTTGTTGTTTCTCTTTTGTATCAATAACTCATAATAGATGGCGCTCTTCCTGCTTCTTCTTCACTTGTTTTTCACCCACGGCCACGAAAATTGTTACTTTGTAGCACAGGCACCATCCCGTGCCCGGGAAAATTACCAACTGACAGCGCAGGTGCAACATGACGTTCGACCAGAGAAACCAATACCTACTTGGTCACGCCCTCTGCGATGAGATCATCTCCGCCTCTGGCCTAACCCCTTCCCCTCCAAGTGTATATAAGGCACTGCATTACCGGCATTAAACGAGACTTGATCAGAGCACTGTCTTGTCTCCATTTCTCGTGTCTCTTGTTCCCCAAATTCCCACCCACTCCTCCAGGGCCTGCTTCGACGATCCCACGGGCCGGGAGAGACGCTTTCTGAGAAACTGCTTTGTGATGTGTGACTTCCACTAACGGAGTTACATCTCTAATTCGTGGATCTCTTTGCTAGCCTTAGTTCTGTGGAATCTGAGAACAGATATTTCGGATCCCTCTGAAGGCTATAGGACCAAAGGAAATATGCTCCGATAACAAAGAGAAAGAAGCTTTCTGAGAAACTTCTTTGTGTTCTGTGAAATCATCTCACAGAGGTACAGCTTTCCCCTGAAGAAGCCTTTCGCTAAGACAGTTCTTGAGGAATTTGCGAAGTGATATTCGGAAGCCCATAGAGGGCTATGGTGAAAAAGGAAATATTCTCAGAGGAAAATTCGAAAGAAGCTTTCTGAGAAACTGCTTAGTGTTCTGTTAATTCATCTCACAGAGTTACAGCTTTCCCCTCAAGAAGCCGCTCGCTAAGCCTGTTCTTGTGGAATTCGTAATGTGATATTTGGAAGCCCATAAAGGGCTACGGTGAAAAAGAAAATATCCACAGAGAAAAACTGGAAAGAAGCCTTCTGAGAAACTGCTTTGTGATGTGTGACTTGCACTAAAAAAGTTACATCTGTACTTCGTGGATCTGTTTGCTAGCCTTATTTCTGTGGAATCTGAGAACAGATATTTCGGATCCCTTTGAAGACTATAGGGCCAAAGGAAATATCCTCCGATAACAAAGAGAAAGAAGCTTTCTGAGAAACTTCTTTGTGTTCTGTGAAATCATCTCACAGAGTTACAGCTTTCCCTTCAAGAAGCCTTTCCCTAAGACAGTTCCTGTGGAATTTGTAAAGTGATATTAGAAAGCCCATACAGGGCTATTGTGAAAAAGGAAATATCCTCCGATGAAATCTGGAAAGAAGCTTTCAGACAAACTGCTGAGTGTTCTACTTCATAGCACAGAGTTGCAGCTTTCCCCTCAAGTAGCCGCTCGCTAAGCCTGTTCTTGTGGAATTCGCAAAGTGATATTGGGAAGCCCATAGAGGACTATGGTGAAAAAGAAAATATCCTCAGAGAAAAACTGGAAAGAAGCTTTCAGAGAAACTGCTTTGTGATGTGTGACTTCCACTCACAGAGTTACATCTGTATTTCGGGGATCTCTTTGCTAGCCTTATTTCTGTGGAATGTGAGAACAGATAAATCGGATCCCTTTGAAGACTAAAGGGCCATAGGAAATATCCTCAGATAACAAAGAGAAAGAAGCCCGCTGAGAAACTTCTTTGTGCTCTGTGAAATCATCTCACAGAGATACAGCTTTCCCCTCAAGAAGCCTTTCGCTAAGACAGTTGTTGTGGAATTTGCGAAGTGTTATTTGGAAGCCCATAGAGGGCTATGGTGAAAAAGGAAATATTCTCAGATAAAAACTCAAAAGCAGCTTTCTGAGAATCTGCTTAGTGTTCTGTTAATTCATCTCACAGAGTTACAGCTTTCCCCTCAAGAAGCCGCTCGCTAAGCCTGTTCTTGTGGAATTCGCAAAGTGATATTGGGAAGCCCTTAGAGGGCTATGGTGAAAAAGAAAATATCCTCAGAGAAAAACTGGAAAGAAGCTTTCTGAGAAACTGCTTTGAGATGTGTGACTTCCCCTCACAGAGTTACATCTGTATTTCGTGGATTTCTTTGCTACCCTTATTTCTGTGGAATCTGAGAACAGAAATTTCGGATCCCTTTGTACACTATAGGGCCAAAGGAAATATCCTCCGATGACAAAGAGAATGAAGCTTTCTGAGAAACTTCTTTGTGTTCTGTGAAATCATCTACAGAGTTACAGCTTTCCCCTCAAGTAGCCTTTCGCTAAGACAGTTCTTGTGGAATATGCAAAGTGATATTTGAAAGCCCATAGAGGGCTATGGTGAAAAAGGAAATATCCTCAGATGAAACCTGGAAAGAAGCTTTCTGAGAAACTGCTTAGTGTTCTGTGAATTCATCTCACAGAGTTACAGCTTTCAGCACAAGAAGCCACTCGCTAAGCCTGTTCTTGTGGAATTCGCAAAGTGACATTTGTAAGCCAATAGAGATCTATGGTGATAAAGAAATTATCCTCAGAGAAAAACTGCAATGAAGCTTTCTGAGAAACTGCTTTGTGATGTGTGACTTCCACTCACAGAGTTTCATCTGTTTTTCCTGGATCTCTTTGCTAGCGTTATTTCTGTAGAATCTGGGAACAAATATTTCGGAGCACTTTGAAAACTATAGGGTCAAAGGAAATATCCTCTGATAACAAAGAGAAAGAAGCTTTCTCAGAAACTTCTTTGTGTGTTGATTCATGTCACAGAGTTACAGCTTTCCCGTCAAGAAACCCCTCGCTAAGCCTGTTCTTGTGGAATTCGAAAAGTCATATTTGGAAGCCCATAGAGGACTATGGCGAAAAATAAAATATCCTCAGAGAAAACCTGGAAAAAATCTTTCTGAGAAACTGCTTTGTGATGTGTGTCTTCCACTCACAGAATTACATCTGTATTTCGTGGATCTCTTTGCTCACCTTATTTCTGTGGAGACTGAGAACAGATATTTCGGATCCCTTTGAAGACTATAGGGAAAAAGGAAATATCCTCCGATAACAAAGAGAAAGAAGCTTTCTGAGAAACTTCTTTGTGTTCTGTGAAATCATCTCACAGTTACAGCTTTCCCCGCAGGAAGCCTTTCCCTAAGACAGTTCTTGTGGAATTTGCAAATTGAAATTTGATAGCCCCTAGAGGGCTATGGTGAAAAAGAAAAAATCCTCAGAGAAAAACTGGAAAGAAACTGTTGAGAAACTGCTTTGTGATGTTTGACTTCCACTCACAGAGATACATCTGTATTTTGTAGATCTCTTTGCTAGGATTATTTCTGTGGAATCTGAGAACAGATATTTCGCATCCCTTGGAAGACTAAGGGTCCAAAGGAAATATCCTCAGATAACAAAGAGACAGAAGCATTGTGAGACACTTCTTTGTGATCTGTGAAATCATCTCACAGAGTTACAGCTTTCCCCTCAAAAAGCCATTCGCTAAGACAGTTCTTGTGGAATTGGCAAAGTGATATTTGGAAACCCATAGAAGCTATGGTGAAAAAGGAAATATCCTCAGATGAAATCTGGAAAGAAGCTTTCGGACAAACGGCTTAGTGTTCTAATTCATCTCACAGAGTTACGGCTTTCCCCTGAAGAAGCCGCTCGCTAAGCCTGCTCTTGTGGAATTCTCAAAGTGACATTGGGAAGCCCATAGAGGGCTATGGTGAAAAAGAAAATTTCCTCAGAGAAAAACTGGAAAGAAGCTTTCTGAGAAACTGCTATGTGATGTGTGACTTTCACTCACAGAGTTACATCTGTATTTCTTATATCTCTTTGCTAGCCTTATTTCTGTGGAATCTCAGAACCAATATATCGGATACCTTTGAAGACTATAGGGCCAAAGGAAATATCCTCCGATAACAAAGAGAAAGTAGCTTTCTGAGAAACTTCTTGGTGTTCTGTGAAATCATCTCACAGAGTTAGAGTTTTCCCCTCAAGGAGCCTTTCCCTAAGAAAGTTCCTGTGGAATTTGCAAAGTGATATTTGGAAGCCCATAAAGGGCTATCATGAAAAAGGTAATATACTCAGATGAAATCTGGAAAGAAGCTTTCGGACAAACTGCTTAGTCTTCTAATTCATCTCACAGAGTTACGACTTTCCCCTGAAGAAGCCGCTCGCTAAGCCTGTTCTTGTGGTTATTCTCAAAGTGATATTGGGAAGCCCATAGAGGGCTATGGGGAAAAAGAAAATATCCTCAGTGAAAAACTGCAAAGAAGCTTTCTGAGCAACTGCTTTGTGATGTGTGACTTCCACTCACAGAGTTATATGTGTATTTCGTGGATCTGTTTGCTAGCGTTATTTCTGTAGTTTCTGGGAACAAATATTTCAGATTACTTTGAAGACTATAGGGTCAAAGGAAATATACTCTGATAACAGAGAGAAAGAAGCTTTCTGAGAAACTCCTTTGTGTGTTAATTCATCTCACAGAGTTACAGCTTTCCCCGCAGGAAGCCTTTCGCTGAGACAGTTCTTGTGGAATTTGCAAAGTGATATTTGGTAGCACATAGAGGGCTATGGTGAAAAAGAAAATATCCTCAGGGAAAAACTGGAAAGAAACTCTCTGAGAAACTGCTTTGTGATGTGTGACTTCCACTCACAGAGATACATCTGTATTTTGTGGTTCCCTTTGCTAGCCTTACTTCTGTGGAATCTGAGAACAGATATTTCGGATCACTTGGAAGACTATAGGGCCAAAGGAAATATCATCCGATAACAAAGAGAAAGAAGCTGTCTGAGAAATTTCTTTCTGTGTTAATTCATCTCACAGAGTAACAGGTTTCCCCTCAAGAAGCCTTTCCCTAAGACAGTTCTTGTGGAATTTGCAAAGTGATATTTGGAAGCCCATAGAGGGCTATGGTGAAAAAGGAAATATCCTCAGATGAAATCTGGAAAGAAGCTTTCGGAAAAACTGCTTAGTGTTCTAATTCATCACACAGAGTTACGGCTTTCCCCTCAAGAAGCCGCTCGCTAAGCCTGCTCTTGTGTAATTGGCAAAGTGATATTGGGAAGCCCATAGAGGGCTATGGTGAAAAAGAATATATCCTCAGAGAAAAACAGGAAAGAAGCTTTCTGAGAAATTGCTTTGTGATGTGTGACGTCCACTCACAGAATTACATCTATATTTCGTGGATCTCTTTGCTAGACTTATTTCTGTGCAATCTGAGAACCGATATTTTGGATCCCTTTGACGACTATAGGGCCAAAGGAAATATCCTCCGATAACAAAGAGAAAGAAGCTTTCTGTGAAATTTCTTTGTGTGTTAATTCATCTCACAGAGTTACAGCTTTTCCCTCAAGAAACCGCTCGCTAAGCCTGTTCTTGTGGAATTCGCAAAGTCATATTTGGAAGCCCATAGAGGGCTATGGTGAAAAAGGAAATATCCTCAGATGAAAACTTTAAAGAAGCTTTCGGACAAACTGCTTAGTGGTTTGTTAATTCATCTCACAGAGTTACCTCTTTCCCCTCAAGAAGACGCTCGCTAAGCCTGTTCTTCTGGAATTCACAAAGTGATATATGGAAACCCATAGTGGGCTATGGTGAAAAAGAAAATATTCTCAGAGAAAAACTGGAAAGAAGCTTTCTGAGAATCTGCTTTGTGATGTGTGACTTCCACTCACAGAGTTACATTTGTATTTCGTGAATCTCTTTGCTAGCCTTATTTCTGTGGAATCTGAGAACAGATATATCGGATCCCTTTGAAGACTATAGGGCCAAAGGAAATATCCTCCGATAACCAAGAGAAAGAAGCTTTCTGAGAAACTTCTTTGTGTTCTGTGAAATCATCTCACAGAGTTACAGCTTTCCCCTCAAGAAGCCTTTCCCTAAGACAGTTCCTGTGGAATTTGAAAAGTGATATTTGGAAGCCCATAGAGGGCTATGGTGAAAAAGGAAATATCCTCAGATGAAATCTGGAAAGTAGCTTTTCCGGCAAATTGCTTAGTGTTCTAATTCATCTCACAGAGTTACAGCTTTCCCCTCAAGAAGCCGCTCGCTAACCCTGTTCTAGTGGAATTCGCAAAGTGATATTAGGAAACCCATAGTGTGCTATGGTGAAAAAGAAAATATCCTCAGAGAAGAACTGGAAAGAAGATTTCTGAGAAACTGCTTTGTGATGTGTGACTTCCACTCACAGAGTTACATCTGTATTTCGTGGATCTCTTTGCAAGCCTTATTTCTATGGAATCTGAAAACTGATATTTCGGATCCCTTTGAAGATTTTGGCCAGAGGAAATATCCTCCGATAACAAAGAGAAAGAAGATTTCTGAGAAACTTCTTCGTGTACTGTGAAATCATCTCACAGAGTTACAGCTTTCCCTTCAGGAAGCCTTTCGTTAAGACAGTTCTTGTGGAATTTGCAAAGTGATATTTGGAAGCCCATAGCGGCCTCCAGTGAAAAAGGAAACATCCTCAGGTGAAAACTCGAAAGAAGCTTTCCGAGGAACTGCCTAGTGTTCTGTGAAATCATCTCACAGAGTTACAGCTTTCCCCTCAGGAATCCGCTCGCTAAGCCTGTTATTGTGGAATTCGCAATGTGATATTTGGAAGCCCATAGAGGGCTATGGTGAAAAAGAAAATATCCTTAGAGAAAAACTGAAAAGAAGTTTTCAGAGAAACTGCTTTGTGATGTGTGACTTCCACTCACAGATTTACATCTGTATTTCGTGGACCTCTTTGTAGCCTTATTTCTGTGGAATCTGAGAACAGATATTTTGGATCCCTTTGAAGAGTATAGGGCCAAAGGACATATCCTCCGATAACAAAGAGAAAGAAGCTTTCTGAGAAACTTCTTTGTGTTCTGTGAAATCATCTCACAGAGTTAAAGTTTTCCCCTCAAGAAGCCTTTCGCTAAGACAGTTCCTGTGGAATTTGCAAAGTGATATTTGGAAGCCCATAGACCGCTATGGTGAAAAAGGAAATATCTTCAGAAGAAATCTGGAAAGAAGCTTTCGGACAAACTGCTTGGTGTTCTGTTAATTCATCTCACAGAGTTACAGCTTTCCCCTTTAGAAGCCGTTCGCTAAGCCTGTTCTTGTGGAATTCGCAAAGTGATATGGCGAAGCCCTTAGAGTGCTATGGTGAAAAAGAAAATATCCTCAGAGAAAAACTTGAAAGAAGCTTTCTGAGAAACTGCTTTGTGATGTGTGACTTCCACTCACAGAGTTGCTTCAGTATTTCGTGGATCTCTTTGCTAGCCTTATTGCTGTGGAATCTGAGAATAGATATTTCGGATCCCTTTGAAGAGTATTGGGCGAAAGGAAATATCCTCCGATAACAAAGAGAAAGAAGCTTTCTGAGAAACTTCTTTGTGTTCTGTGAAATCATCTCAGAGTTAAAGTTTTCCCCTCAAGAAGCCTTTCGCTAAGACAGTTCTTGTGGAATTGGCAAAGTGATAATTGGAAGCCCATAGAGGGCTATGTTGAGAAAGGAAATATCCTCAGAAGAAATCTGGAAAGAAGTTTTCGGACAAACTGCTTAGTGTTCTGTTAATTCATCTCACAGAGTTACAGCTTTTCCCTTTAGAAGCCGCTAGCTAAGGCTGTTCTTGTGTAATTCGCAAAGTGATATTGGGAATCCCATAGAGGGCTATGGTGAAAAAGAAAATATCCCCAGAGAAAAATTGGAAAGAAGCTTTCTCAGAAACTGCTTTGTGATGTGTGACTTCAACTCACATAGTTACATCTGTATTTCGTGGATCTCTTTGCTAGCCTTATTTCTGTGGAATGTGAGAACAGATATATCGGATCCCTTTGAAGACTAAAGGGCCAAAGGAAATATCCTCCGTTAACAAAGAGAAAGAAGCCTGGTGAGAAACTTCTTTGTGCTCTGTGAAATCATCTCACAGAGATACGGTTTTCCCCTCAAGAAGCCTTTCGCTAAGACAGTTGTCGTGGAATTTGCGAAGTGATATTTGGAAGCCCATAGAGGGCTACGGTGAAAAAGGAAATATTCTCAGATGAAAACTCAAAAGAAGTTTTCTGAGAATCTGCTTAGTGTTCTGTTAATTCATCTCACAGAGTTACAGCTTTCCCCTCAAGAAGCCGCTCGCTAAGCCTGTTCTTGTGGAATTCGCAAAGTGATATTTGAAAGCCCTTAAAGAGCTAAGGTGAAAAAGAAAATATCCTCAGAGAAAAACTGGAAAGAATCTTTCTGAGAAACTGCTTTGTGATGTGTGACTTCCACTCACAGAGTTACATCTGTATTTCGTGGATCTCTTTGCCAGCCTTATTTCTATGGAATCTGAGCACAGATATTTCGGACCCCTTGAAGACTATAGGGCCAAAGGAAATATCTTCCGATAACAAAGAGAAAGAAGATTTCAGAGAAACTTCTTTGTGTTCTATGAAATCATCTGACAGAGGTACAGTTTTCCCCTCAAAAAGCCTTCCCTTAAGACAGTTCCTGTGGAATTTGCAAAGTTATATTTGGAAGCCCATACAGGGCTACTGTGAAAAAGGAAATATCCTCCGATGAAATCTGGAAGAATCTTACAGTCAAACTGCTTAGTGTACTACTTCATTTCACAGAGTTACAGCTTTCCCCTCAAGAAGGCGCTCGCTAAGCCTGTTCTTGTGGAATTCGCAAAGTGATATTTGGAAGCCCTTAGAAGGCTATGGTGAAAAAGAAAATATCCTCCGAGAAAAACTGGAAAGAAGCTTTCTGAGAAACTGCTTTGTGATGTGTGACTTCCACTCACAGAGTAACATCTGTATTTCGTGGATCTCTTTGCTAGCCTTATTTCTGTGGAATCTGAGAACAGATATTTCGGATCCCTTTGTAGACTATAGGGCCAAAGGAAATATCCTCCGTTAACAAAGAGAATGAATCTTTCTGAGAAACTTCTTTGTGTTCTGTGAAATCATCTCACAGAGTTAAAGTTTTCCCCTCAAGAAGCCTTTCGCTAAGACAGTTCTTGTGGAGTTTGCAAAGTGATATTTGGAAGCCCATACAGTGCTATGGTGAAAAAGGAAATATCCTCAGAAGAAATCTGAAAGATGCTTTAGGACAAACTGCTTAGTGTTCTGTTAATTCGTCTCACAGAGTTACAGCTTTCCCCTTTAGAAGCCTCTCGCTAAGCCTGTTCTTGTGGAATTCGCAAAGTGATATTGCGAAGCCCATAAAGGGCTATGGTGAAAAACAAAATATCCTCAGAGAAAAACTGCAAAGAAGCTTTCGTAGAAACTGCTTTGTGATGTGTGACTTCCACTCACAGAGTTACATCTTTATTTCGTGGATCTCTTTGCTAGCGTTATTTCTGTAGAATCTGGGAACAGATATTTT
This sequence comes from Macaca fascicularis, assembly GCF_037993035.2. Classification (NCBI taxonomy): domain Eukaryota; kingdom Metazoa; phylum Chordata; class Mammalia; order Primates; family Cercopithecidae; genus Macaca; species Macaca fascicularis. The sequence goes on along the minus strand of NC_088383.1, from coordinate 48,684,665 downwards.
GGATCACTTTCAAGACTACAGGGCAAAAGGAAATATCCTCTGATAACAAAGAGTAAGAACCATTCTGAGAAACTTCTTTGTGTGTTAATTCATCTCACAGAGTTGCAGCTTTCCGTCAAGAAACTGCTCGCTAAGCCTGTTCTTGTGGAATTCGCAAAGTCATATTTGGAAGCCCATAGAGGACTATGGTGAAAAATAAAATATCCTCAGAGAAAAACTGGAAAGAAGCATTCTGAGAAACTGCTTTGTGATGTGTGAATTCCACTCACAGAGATACATCTGTATTTTGTGGATCTCTTTGCTAGCCTTGTTTCTTTGGAATCTGAGAACAGATATTTCTGATCCCTTGGAAGACTATAGGGCCAAAGGAAATATCCTCCGATGACAAAGAGAAAGAAGCTTTCGGAGAAACTTCTTTGTGTTCTGTGAAATCATCTCACAGAGTTACAGCTCTCCCCTCAAGAAGCCTTTCGCTACGACAGTTCTTGTGGAATATGCAAAGTGATATTTGGAAGCCCAAAGAGGTCTATGTTGAAAAAGGAAATATCCTCAGATGAAATCTGGAAAGAAGCTGTCTGAGAAACTGCTTAGTGTTATGTTAATTCAACTCCCACAGTTACAGCTTTCCCCTCGAGAAGCCGCTCGCTAAGCCTGTTCTTGTGGAATACGCAAAGTGATTTTTGGAAGGCCATAGAGGTCTATGGTGATAAAGAAAGTATCCTCAGAGAAAAACTGCAAAGAAGATTTCTGGAAACTGCTTTGTGATGTGTGACTTCCACTCACAGAGTTACATCTGTATTTCGTGGATCTCTTTGCTAGCGTTATTTCTGTAGAATCTGGGAGCTAATATTTCGGATTACTTTGAAGACTATAGGGTCAAAGGAAATATCCTCTGATTACAAAGAGAAAGAAGCTTTCTGAGAAACTTCTTTGTGTGTTAATTCATCTCACAGAGTTACAGCTTTTCCCTCCAGAAACCGCTCGCTAAGCCTGTTCTTGTGGAATTCGCAAAGTCATATTTGGAAGCCCATAGAGGGCTATGGTGAAAAAGGGCATATCCTCAGATGAAAACTTTAAAGAAGCTTTCGGACAAACTGCTTAGCGGTTTGTTAATTCATCTCACAGAGTTACCTCTTTCCCCTCAAGAAGACGCTCGCTAAACCTGTTCTTGTGGAATTCGCAAAGTGGTATTAGGAATCCCATAGTTTGCTATGGTGAAAAAGAAAATATCCTCAGAGAAAAAGTGGAAAGAAGATTTCTGAGAAACTGCTTTGTGATGTGTGACTTCCACTCACAGAGTTACATCTGTATTTCGTGGATCTCTTTGCAAGCCTTATTTCTGTGGAATCTGAGAACAGATATTTCGGATCCCTTTGAAGATTTTGGCCAGAGGAAATAACCTCCTATAACAAAGAGAAAGAAGATTTCTGAGAAACTTCTTTGTGTTCTGTGAAATCATCTCACAGAGTTACAGCTTTCCCTTCAGGAAGCCTTTCGTTAAGACAGTTCTTGTGGAATTTGCAAAGTGATATTTGGAAGCCCATAGAGAGCTCCGGTGAAAAAGGAAACATCCACAGGTGAAAACTCGAAAGAAGCTTTCCGAGGAACTGCCTGGTGTTCTGTTAATTCGTCTCACAGAGTTACAGCTATGGCCTCAAATGTCCACTCGCTAAGCCTGTTCTTGTGGAATTCCCAAAGTGATATTTGGAAGCTCATAGAGGGCTACAGTGAAAAAGAAAATATCCCCAGAGAAAAATGGAAAGAAACTTTCCCAGAAACTGTTTTGTGATGTGGGACTTCCACTCACAGAGTTACATCTGTATTTCTTGGATCTCTTTGCTAGCCTTATTTCTGTGGAATCTGAGAACAGATATTTCGGTACCCTTTGAAGACTCTAGGGCCAAAGGAAATATCCTTCGATAACAAAGAGAAAGAAGTTTTCTGAGAAACTTCTTTGTGTTCTGTGAAATCATTTCACAGAGTTACAGCTTTCCCCTAAAGAAGCCTTTCGCTTAGACAGTTCTTGTGGAATTGGCAAAGTGATATTTCAAGACCATAGAGGGCGATGGTGAAAAAGAAAATATCCTCAGAGAAAAACTGGAAAAAAGCTTTCTGAGAAACTGCTTTGTGATGTGTGACTTCCATTCACAGAGTTACATCTGTATTTCGTGGATCTCTTTGCTAGCCTTATTTCTGTGGAATCTGAGAACAGATATTTCGGATCCCTTTGTAGACTATAGGGCCAAAGGAAATATCCTCCGATAACAAAGAGAAAGAAGCCCGCTGAGAAACCTCTTTGTGCTCTGTGAAATCATCTCACAGAGATACGGCTTTCCCCTCAAGAAGCCTTTTGCTAAGACAGTTGTTGTGGTTTTGCGAAGTGATATTTGGAAGCCCAGAGAGGGCTATGGTGAAAAAGGAAATATTCTCAGATGAAAACTCAAAAGAAGCTTTCTGAGAATCTGCTTAGTGTTATGTTAATTCATCTCACAGAGTTACAGCTTTCCCCTCAAGAAGCCGATCGCTAATCCTGTTCTTGTGGAATTCGCAAAGTGATATTTGGAAGCCCTTAAAGGGCTCTCGTGAAAAAGAAAATATCCTCAGAGAAAAACTGGAAAGAATCTTTCTGAGAAACTGCTTTGTGATGTGTGACTTCCACTCACAGAGTTACAACTGTATTTCGTGGATTTCTTTGCCAGCCTTATTTCTATGAAATCTGAGAACAGATATTTCCGATCCCTTTTAAGACTATAGGACCAAAGGAAATATCCTCCGATAACAAAGAGAAAGAAGCTTTCAGAGAAACTTCTATGTGTTCTATGAAATCATCTGACAGAGATACAGCTTTCCCCTCAAAAAGCCTTCCCTTAAGACAGTTCCTGAGGAATTTGCAAAGTTATATTTGGAAGCCCATACAGGGCTACTGTGAAAAAGGAAATATCCTCAGATGAAATCTGGAAGAAGCTTTCGGACAAACTGCTTAGTGTTCTACTTCATTTCACAGAGTTACAGCTTTCCCCTCAAGAAGCCGCTCGCTAAGCCTGTTCTTGTGGAATTCGCAAAGTGATATTGGGAACCCCTTAGACGCCTCAGGTGAAAAAGAAAATATTCTCCAAGAAAAACTGGAAAGAAGCTTTCTGAGAAACTGCTTTGTGATGTGTGACTTCCACTCACAGAGTTACATCTGTATTTCGTGGATCTCTTTGCTAGCCTTATTTCTGTGGAATCTGAGAACAGATATTTCGGATCCCTTTGAAGACTAAAGGGCCAAAGGAAATATCCTCCGATAACAAACAGAAAGAAGCTTTCTGAGAAACCTCTTGGTGTTCTGTGAAATCATCTCACAGAGTTAAATTTTCACCTCAAGAAGCCTTTCCTTAAGACAGTTCTGGTGGAATTTGCAAAGTGATATTTGGAAGCCCATAGAGGGCTATGGTGAAAAAGGAAATATCTTCAGATGAAATCCGGAAAGAAGCGTTCTGAGAAACTGCTAGTGTTCTGTTAATTCATCACACAGAGTTACAGCTTTCCCCTTTAGAAGCCGCTCGCTAGCCTGTTCTTGTGGAATTCGCAAAGTGATATTGCGAAGCCCGTAGAGGGCTATGGTGAAAAAGAAAATATCCTCAGAGAAAAAGTGGAAAGAAGCTTTCTGCGAAAATGCTTTGTGATGTGTGACTTCCACTCACAGAGTTACATCTGTATTTCGTGGATGTCTTTGCTAGCTTTATTTCTGTGGAATCTGAGGACAGATATTTCGGATCCCTTTGAAGAGTATAGGGCCAAAGGAAATATCCTCAGATAACAAAGAGAAAGAAGTTTTCTGGGAAACTTTTTGTGTTCTATGAAATCCTCTGACAGAGTTACAGCTTTCCCCTCAAGAAGCCTCTCGCTAAGACAGTTCCTGTGGAATTTGCAAAGTTATATTTGGAAGCCCATACAGGGCTACTGTGAAAAAGGAAATATCCTCAGATGAAATCTCAAAGAAGCTTTCGGACAAACTGCTTCGTGTTCTACTTCATCTCACAGAGTTATAGCTTTCCCCTCCGTAAGCCGCTCGCTAAGCCTGTTCTTGTGGAATTCGCAAAGTGATATTGGGAAGCCCATAGAGGGCTATGGTGAAAAGGAAAATATCCTCAGAGAAAAACTGGAAAGAATCTTTCTGAGAAACAGTTTATTGTTATGTTAATTCCTCTCACAGAGTTACAGCTTTTCGCTCAAGAAGCGGCTTGCTAAGCCTGTTTTTGTGGAATTCGCAAAGTGATATTTGGAAGCCCATAGATGGCTAGGGCGAAAAGGAAAATATCGTCAGAGAAAAACTGGAAAGAAGCTTTCTGAGAAACTGCTTTGTGATGTGTGACTTGTACTCACAGAGTTACATGTGTATTTCGTGGATCTCTTTGCTAGCCTTATTTCTGTGGAATCTGAAAACAGATATTTCGGATCCCTTTGAAGACTATAAAGGAAAAGGAAATATCCTCCGATAACAAAGAGAAAGAAGCTTTCTGAGAAACTTCTTTGTGTTCTGTGAAATCATCTCACAGAGTTACAGCTTTCCCCTCAAGAAGCCTTTCGCTAAGACAGTTCTTGTGGAATTTGCAAAGTGATATTTGGGAGCCCAATGTGGGCTACGGTGAAAAAGGCATTATCCTGAGATGAAATCTGGAAAGAAGATTTCAGAGAAACTGCTTATTGTTCAGTTAATTCATCTCCAGAGTTACAGCTTTCCCCTCAACAAGCCGCTCGCTAAGCCTGTTTTCGTGGAATGCGCAAAGTGATATTTGGAAGCCCATAGCGGTCTATGCTGAAAAAGAAAATATCCTCAGAGAAAAACTGGAAAGAAGCTTTCTGAGAAACTGCTTTGTGATGTGTGAGTTTCACTCACAGAGTTACATCTATATTTCGTGGATCACTTTGCTAGCCTTATTTCCGTGCAATCTGAGAACAGATATTTCGGATCCCTTTGAAGACTATAGGGTCAAAGGAAATATCCACCGATAACAAAGAGAAAGAGGCTTTCTGAGAAAATTCTTTGTGTGTTAATTCATCTCACAGAGTTACTGCTTTCCCCTCAAGAAGCTGCTCGCTAAGCTTGTTCTTGTTGAATACGAAAAGGGATACTTTGAAGCCCATAGAGGGCTATGGTGAAAAAGAAAGTATCCTCAGAGAAAAACTGGAAAGAAGCTTTCTGAGAAACTTTTTGTGTTCTGTGAAATCAGCTCACAGAGTTACAGCTTTCCCCTCAAAGCCTTTCCCTAAGACAGTTCCTGTGGAATTAGCAAAGTGATATTTGGAAGCCCAAAGAGGGCTATGGTGAAAAAGGAAATATCCTCTGATGAAATCTGGAAAGAAGATTCCAGACAAACTGCTTAGTGTTCTAATTCATCTCACAGAGTTACAGCTTTCCCCTCAAGAAGCCGCCCGGTAAGCCTGTTCTTGTGGAATTCGCAAAGTGATTTTGGGAAGCCCATAGAGGGCTAGGGTGAAAAAGAAAATATCCTCAGAGAAAAACTGGAAAGAAGCTTTCTGAGAAAGTGTTTGTGATGTGTGACTTCCACTCACAGAGTTACATCTGTACTTCGTGGATGTCTTTGCTAGCCTTATTTCTGTGGAATCTGAGAACAGATATTTCCGATCCCTTTGAGGACTATAGGGCCAAAGGAAATATCCTCCGATAACAAAGAGAAAGAAGCTTTCTGAGAAAGTTATTTGTGTTCTGTGAAATCATCTCACAGATTTACAGCTTTCCCCTCAAGAAGCCTTTCGCTAAGACAGTTCTTGTGGAATTTGCAAAGTGATATTTGGAAGCCCTTAGAGGGCTATGGTAAAAAGGAAATATCCTCAGATGAAAACTGGAAAGAAGCTTTCTGACAAACTGCTTAGTGTTCTGTTAATTCATCTCACAGAGTTACAGCTTTCCCCTCAAGAAGCCGCTCGCTAAGCCTTTTCTTGTGGAATTTGCAAAGTGATATTTGGAAGCCCATAGAGGGCTATGGTGAAAAGGAAAATATCCTCAGAGAAAAACTGGAAAGAAGCTTTCTGAGAATCTGCTTTGTGATGTTTGACTTCCACTCACAGAGTTACATCTGTATTTCTTGGATCTCTTTGCTAGCCCTGTTTCTGTGGAATCTGAGAATAGATATTTCGGATTCCTTTGAAGACTATTGGGTCAAAGGAAATATCCTCCTATAACAAATAGAAAGAAGATTTCTGAGAAACTTCTTTGTTTGTTAATTCATCTCACAGAGTTACAGTTTTCCCCTCAAGAAGCCGTTTGCTAAGCCTGTTCTTGTGGAATTCGCAAAGTGATATTTTAAAGCCCATAGAGGGCTATGGTGAAAAAGAAAATATCCACAGAGAAAAACTGGAAAGAAGCTTTCTGAGAAACTGTTTAGTGTTCTGTTAATTCATCTCACAGAGTAACAGCTTTCCCCTCAAGAAGCCGCTCGCTAAGCCTGTTCTTGTGGAATTCGCAAAGTGATATTAGAAGCCAGTAGAGAGCTATGGTGAAAATTTAAATATCCTCAGAAAAAAACTGGAAAGAAGCTTTCTGAGAAACTGCTTTGTGATGTGTGACTTCCACTCAGAGAGTTACATCTGTATTTCGTGGATCTCTTTGCTAGTGTTATTTCTGTGGAATCTGAAAGCAGATATTTCGGATCCCTTTGTAGACTATAGGGCCAAAGCAAATATCCTCCAATAACAAAGAGAAAGAAGCTTTCTGAGAAACTTCTTTGTGTTCTGTAAAATTATCCCACAGAGTTACAGATTTCCCCTCATGAAGCCTTACACTGAGACAGTTCTTGTGGAATTTGCAAAGTGATATTTGGAAGGCCATAGAGGGCTAAGGTGAAAAAGGAAATATCCTCAGATGAATTCTGGAAAGAAGCTTTCTGACAAACTGCTTAGTGTTCTGTTAATTCATCTCACAGAATTACAGCTTTCCCCTCAAGAAGCCGCTCGCTAAGCCTGTTCTTGTGGAATTCCCAAAGGGATATTTGGAAGCCAATACAGGTCTATGGTGAAAAAGAAAATATCCTCAGAGAAAAACTGGAAAGAAGCTTTCTGAGAAACTGCTTTGTGATGTGAAACTTCTAGTCATAGAGTAACATCTGTATATCGGGGATCTCTTTGCTAGCCTTTTTTTTGTTTAATCTCAGAACAGATATTTCAGATCCCTTTGAAGTATATAGGGCCAAAGGAAATATCCTTCGATAACAAAGAGAAAGAAGCTTTCTGAGTAACTGCTTTGTGTTTTGTTAATTAATCTCACAGAGTTACAGCTTTCCCCACAAGAAGCCTTTCGCTAAGACAGTTCTTGTGGAATTGGCGAAGTGATATTTGGAAGCCCATAGAGGGCAATGGTGAAAAAGAAAATATCCTCAGATGAAAACTCGAAAGAAGCTTTCTGACAAACGGCTAAGTGTTCTGTTAATTCATCTCACAGAGTTATACTTTTACCCTCAAGAAGCCGCTCGCTATGCCTGTTCTTGTGGAATTCGCAAAGTGATATTTTTAACCCCTAGAGTGCTATGGTGAAAAAGAAAATATCTTCCGAGAAAAACTGAAAAGAAACTTTCTGAGAAACTGCTTTGTGATGTGTGACTTCCACTCACAGAGTTACATCTGTATTTCGTGGATCTCTTTGCTAGACTTATTTCTGTGGAATCTGAGAACAGATATTTCGGATCCCTTTGAAGACTATAGGGCCAAAGGAAATATCCTCCGATAACAAAGAGAAGGAAGCTTTCTGAGAAACTTCTTTGTGTTCTGTGAAATCATCTCACAGAGTTACAGCTTTCCCCACAAGAAGCCTATGGCTAACACAGTTCTTGTGGAATTTGCAAAGTGATATTTGGAAGCCCATAGAGGGCTATGGTGAAAAAGGAAATATCCTCAGATGATAACTCGAAAGAAGGTTTCTGACAAACGGCTTGGTGTTCTGTTAATTCATCTCACAGAGTTACAGTTTCCCCTCAAGAAGTCGCTCGCTAAGCCTGTTCTTGTGGAATTGGCAAAGTGATATTTTAAAGCCCATAGAAGGCTACGGTGAAAAAGAAAATATCCACAGAGAAAAACTGGAAAGAAGCTTTGTGAGAAACTGCTTTGTGATGTGTGACTTCCACTCACAGAGTTACATCTGTATTTCGTGGATATCTTTGGTAGCCTTAATTCTGTGGAATCTGAGAACAGATATTTCGGATCCCTTTGACGACTATAGGGCCAGAGGAAATATCCTCCGATAACAAAGAGAAAGAAGCTTTCTGAGAAACTTCTTTGTGTTCTGTGAAATCATCTCACAGAGTTACAACTTTCCCCTTAAGAAGCCTTTGGCTAAGACAGTTCTTGTGAAATTTGCAAAGTGATATTTGGAAGCCCATAGAGGGCTGTGGTGAAAACGGAAATATCCTCAGATGAAATCTGGCAAGAAGCTTTCCGACAAACTCCTTAGTTTTCTGTTAATGCATCTCACACAGGTACAGCTTTCCCCTCAAGAAGCCGCTCGCTAAGCCTGTTCTTGTGGAATTCCCAAAGTGATATTTCGAAGCCCACAGTGGGCTATGGTGAAAAGGAAAATATCCTGAAAGAAAAACAGGAAAGAAGCTTTCTGAAAAACTACTGTGTGATGAGGGACTTCCACTCACAGAGTTACATTTGTATACCAGGGATCTCTTTTCTAGCTATATTTCTGGGGAATCTCAGAACAGATATTTCGGATCCCTTTGAAGACTATAGGGCCAAAGGAAATATCCTCCGATAAAAAAGAGAAAGAAGCATACTGCAAAACTGCTTTGTGTTCTGTTAAATTATCTCATAGAGTTACAGCTTTCCCCTCAACAAGCCTTTAGATAAGACAGTTCTTGTGGAATTTGCAAAGTGATATTTGGAAGCCCATACAGGGCTATGGTGAAAAAGGAAATATCCTCAAATGAAGACTCCAAAGAATCTTTCTGACAAACTGCTTAGTGTTATGTTAATTCATCTCACAGAGTTACAGCTTTCCCTCAAGAAGCCGCTCTCTAAGCCTGTTCTTGTGGAATTCACAAAGTGATATTTGGAAGCCCATAGATGGCTATGGTAATAAAGAAAATATATTTAAAAAAACCTGGAAAGAAGCTTTCGTAGAAAAAGCTTTGAGGTGTGTGTCTTCCACTCACAGAGTTACATCTGTATTTCGTAGATCTCTTTGCTAGCCTTATATCTGTGGAATCTCAGAACTGATATATCGGATCCCTTGAAAGACTAGAGGGCCAAAGGAAATATCCTCCAATAACAAAGAGAAGGAAGCTTTCTGAGAAACTTCTTTGTGTTCTGTGAAATCATCTCACAGAGTTACAGCTTTCCCCTCAAGAAGCCTTCCGCTAAGACAGTTCTTGGGGAATTTGCATAGTGATATTTGGAAGCCCAAAGAGGGCTATGGTGAAAAAGGAAATATCCTCAAATGAAATCTGGAAAGAAGCTTTCTGAGAAACTGCTTAGTGTTCTGTTAATTCATCTCACAGAGTAACAGCTTTCCCCTCAAGAAGCCCCTCGCTAAGCCTGTTTTTGTGGAAATCGCAAAGTGATATTTGGAAGCCCATAGAGAGCTATGGTGAAAAAGAAAATATTATCAGAAAAAAACTGGAAAGAAGCTTTCTGAGAAACTGCTTTGTGAATGTGACTTCCTCTCACAGAGCTACAACTGTATTTCGTGGATCTCATTGCTAGTCTTATTTCTGTGGAATCTGAAAACAGATATTTCGCATCCCTTTGAAGATTATAGGGCCAAAGCAAATATCCTCTGATAACAAAGAGAAGGAAGCTTTCTGAGAAACTTCTTTGTGTTCTGTAAAATCATCCCAAAGAGTTACAGCTTTCCGCTCAAGAAGCCTTTCACTAAGACAGATATTGTGGAATTTGCAAAGTGATATTTGGAAGCTCATACTGGGCTATGGGGAAAAAGGAAATATCCTCAGATGAAAACTCGAAAGAAGCTTTCTGACAAACGGCTTAGTATCCTGTTAATTCACCTCACAGAGTTAAAGCTTTCCCCTCAAGAAGCCGCTCGCTAAGCCTGTTCTTGTGGAATTCGCAAAGTGAAATTGGGAAGCCCATAGAGGGCTATGGTGAAAAAGAAAATATCCTCAGAGAAAAACTGGAAAGAAGCTTTCTGAAAAACTGCTTTGTGATGTGTGACTTCCACTCACAGGGTTACATCAGTACTTCGTGCATCTTTTTGCTAGCCTTATTTCTGTGGAATCTGAGAACAGATATTTCGGATCCCTTGGAAAACTATAGGGCCAAAGGAAATATCCTCCGATAACAAAGAGAAAGAAGCTTCCTGAGAAACTTCTTTGTGTTCTGTGAAATCATCTCACAGAGTTACAGCTTTCCCCTCAAGAAGCCTTTCGCTAAGACAGTTCTTGTGGAATTGGCAAAGTGATATTTGGAAGCCCTTAGAGGGCTATGGTGAAAAAGAAAATATCCTCAGAGAAAAAATGGAAAGAAGCTTTCTAGAAACTGCTTTGTGATGTGTGACTTCTACTCACGGAGATGCATCTGTATTTCTTGGATCTCTTTGCTCGCCTTATTTCTGTGGAATCTGAGAACACATATTTCGGATCCCATTGATGACTATAGGGCCAAAGGAAATATCCTCCGTAACAAAGAGAAAGAAGCTTTCTGAGAAAGTTCTTTGTGTTCTGTGAAATCATCTCACAGAGTTCCAGCTTTCCCCTCAAGAAGCCTTTCGCAAAGACAGTTCTTGTGGAATTTGCAAAGTGATATTTGGAAGCCCATAGAGGGCTATGGTGAAAAAGGAAATATCCTCAGATGAAATCTGGAAAGAAGCTTTCTGACAAACTGCTTAGTGTTTTGTTAATTCATCTCACAGAGTTACGGCTTTCCCCTCAAGAGGCCGCTCGCTAAGCCTCTTCTTGTGGAATTGGCAAAGTGATATTTGGAAGCCCATAGAGGGCTACGGTGAAAAAGAAAATATCCTCAGACAATAACTGGAAAGAAGCTTTCTGAGAAACTGCTTTGTGATGTGTGACTTCCACTCACAGAGTTACATCTGTCTTTCGTGGATCTCTTTGGTAGAATTATTTCTGTGGAATCTGAGAACAGATATTTCGGATCCCATTGAACACTATAGGGCCAAAGGAAATATCATAAGATAACAAAGAAAAAGAAGCTTTCTGAGAAACTTCTTTGTGTTCTGTGAAATCATCTCACAGAGTTACAGCTTTCCCCTCAAGAAACCTTTCGCTAAGCCTGTTCTTCTGGAATTGGTAAAGTGATATTTCGATGCCCATAGAGGGCTATGGTGAAAAAGGGAATATCCTCAGATGAAATCTGGAAAGCAGCTTTCTGAGAAACTGCTTACTGTTCTGTTAATTTATCTCACAGAGTTACAGCTTTCCCCTAAAGAAGCCGTTCGCTTAGCCTGTTCTTGTGTAATTGGCAAAGTGATATTTGGAAGCCCATAGAGGGCTATGGGGAAAAAGAAAGTATCCTCCGAGAAAAAGTGGAAAGAAGCTTTCTGAGAAACTGCTTTGTGATGTGTGACTTCCACTGACAGAGTTATATCTGTATTTCGTGGATCTGTTTGCTAGCCTTATTTCTGTGGAATCTGGGAACTGATATATCGGATCCCTTTGAAGACTATAGGGCCAAAGGAAATATCCTCCGATAACAAAGAGAAAGAAGCTTTCTGAGAAACTTCTTTGTGTTCTATGAAATCATCTCACAGAATTACAGCTTTCCCCTCAAGAAGACGCTCGCTAAGCCTGTTCTTGTGGAATTCCCAAAGGGATATTTGGAAGCCAATACAGGTCTATGGTGAAAAAGAAAATATCCTCAGAGAAAAACTGGAAAGAAGCTTTCTGAGAAACTGCTTTGTGATGTGAAACTTCTAGTCATAGAGTAACATCTGTATATCGGGGATCTCTTTGCTAGCCTTTTTTTTGTTTAATCTCAGAACAGATATTTCAGATCCCTTTGAAGTATATAGGGCCAAAGGAAATATCCTTCGATAACAAAGAGAAAGAAGCTTTCTGAGTAACTGCTTTGTGTTTTGTTAATTAATCTCACAGAGTTACAGCTTTCCCCACAAGAAGCCTTTCGCTAAGACAGTTCTTGTGGAATTGGCGAAGTGATATTTGGAAGCCCATAGAGGGCAATGGTGAAAAAGAAAATATCCTCAGATGAAAACTCGAAAGAAGCTTTCTGACAAACGGCTAAGTGTTCTGTTAATTCATCTCACAGAGTTATACTTTTACCCTCAAGAAGCCGCTCGCTATGCCTGTTCTTGTGGAATTCGCAAAGTGATATTTTTAACCCCTAGAGTGCTATGGTGAAAAAGAAAATATCTTCCGAGAAAAACTGAAAAGAAACTTTCTGAGAAACTGCTTTGTGATGTGTGACTTCCACTCACAGAGTTACATCTGTATTTCGTGGATCTCTTTGCTAGACTTATTTCTGTGGAATCTGAGAACAGATATTTCGGATCCCTTTGAAGACTATAGGGCCAAAGGAAATATCCTCCGATAACAAAGAGAAGGAAGCTTTCTGAGAAACTTCTTTGTGTTCTGTGAAATCATCTCACAGAGTTACAGCTTTCCCCACAAGAAGCCTATGGCTAACACAGTTCTTGTGGAATTTGCAAAGTGATATTTGGAAGCCCATAGAGGGCTATGGTGAAAAAGGAAATATCCTCAGATGATAACTCGAAAGAAGGTTTCTGACAAACGGCTTGGTGTTCTGTTAATTCATCTCACAGAGTTACAGTTTCCCCTCAAGAAGTCGCTCGCTAAGCCTGTTCTTGTGGAATTGGCAAAGTGATATTTTAAAGCCCATAGAAGGCTACGGTGAAAAAGAAAATATCCACAGAGAAAAACTGGAAAGAAGCTTTGTGAGAAACTGCTTTGTGATGTGTGACTTCCACTCACAGAGTTACATCTGTATTTCGTGGATATCTTTGGTAGCCTTAATTCTGTGGAATCTGAGAACAGATATTTCGGATCCCTTTGACGACTATAGGGCCAGAGGAAATATCCTCCGATAACAAAGAGAAAGAAGCTTTCTGAGAAACTTCTTTGTGTTCTGTGAAATCATCTCACAGAGTTACAACTTTCCCCTTAAGAAGCCTTTGGCTAAGACAGTTCTTGTGAAATTTGCAAAGTGATATTTGGAAGCCCATAGAGGGCTGTGGTGAAAACGGAAATATCCTCAGATGAAATCTGGCAAGAAGCTTTCCGACAAACTCCTTAGTTTTCTGTTAATGCATCTCACACAGGTACAGCTTTCCCCTCAAGAAGCCGCTCGCTAAGCCTGTTCTTGTGGAATTCCCAAAGTGATATTTCGAAGCCCACAGTGGGCTATGGTGAAAAGGAAAATATCCTGAAAGAAAAACAGGAAAGAAGCTTTCTGAAAAACTACTGTGTGATGAGGGACTTCCACTCACAGAGTTACATTTGTATACCAGGGATCTCTTTTCTAGCTATATTTCTGGGGAATCTCAGAACAGATATTTCGGATCCCTTTGAAGACTATAGGGCCAAAGGAAATATCCTCCGATAAAAAAGAGAAAGAAGCATACTGCAAAACTGCTTTGTGTTCTGTTAAATTATCTCATAGAGTTACAGCTTTCCCCTCAACAAGCCTTTAGATAAGACAGTTCTTGTGGAATTTGCAAAGTGATATTTGGAAGCCCATACAGGGCTATGGTGAAAAAGGAAATATCCTCAAATGAAGACTCCAAAGAATCTTTCTGACAAACTGCTTAGTGTTATGTTAATTCATCTCACAGAGTTACAGCTTTCCCTCAAGAAGCCGCTCTCTAAGCCTGTTCTTGTGGAATTCACAAAGTGATATTTGGAAGCCCATAGATGGCTATGGTAATAAAGAAAATATATTTAAAAAAACCTGGAAAGAAGCTTTCGTAGAAAAAGCTTTGAGGTGTGTGTCTTCCACTCACAGAGTTACATCTGTATTTCGTAGATCTCTTTGCTAGCCTTATATCTGTGGAATCTCAGAACTGATATATCGGATCCCTTGAAAGACTAGAGGGCCAAAGGAAATATCCTCCAATAACAAAGAGAAGGAAGCTTTCTGAGAAACTTCTTTGTGTTCTGTGAAATCATCTCACAGAGTTACAGCTTTCCCCTCAAGAAGCCTTCCGCTAAGACAGTTCTTGGGGAATTTGCATAGTGATATTTGGAAGCCCAAAGAGGGCTATGGTGAAAAAGGAAATATCCTCAAATGAAATCTGGAAAGAAGCTTTCTGAGAAACTGCTTAGTGTTCTGTTAATTCATCTCACAGAGTAACAGCTTTCCCCTCAAGAAGCCCCTCGCTAAGCCTGTTTTTGTGGAAATCGCAAAGTGATATTTGGAAGCCCATAGAGAGCTATGGTGAAAAAGAAAATATTATCAGAAAAAAACTGGAAAGAAGCTTTCTGAGAAACTGCTTTGTGAATGTGACTTCCTCTCACAGAGCTACAACTGTATTTCGTGGATCTCATTGCTAGTCTTATTTCTGTGGAATCTGAAAACAGATATTTCGCATCCCTTTGAAGATTATAGGGCCAAAGCAAATATCCTCTGATAACAAAGAGAAGGAAGCTTTCTGAGAAACTTCTTTGTGTTCTGTAAAATCATCCCAAAGAGTTACAGCTTTCCGCTCAAGAAGCCTTTCACTAAGACAGATATTGTGGAATTTGCAAAGTGATATTTGGAAGCTCATACTGGGCTATGGGGAAAAAGGAAATATCCTCAGATGAAAACTCGAAAGAAGCTTTCTGACAAACGGCTTAGTATCCTGTTAATTCACCTCACAGAGTTAAAGCTTTCCCCTCAAGAAGCCGCTCGCTAAGCCTGTTCTTGTGGAATTCGCAAAGTGAAATTGGGAAGCCCATAGAGGGCTATGGTGAAAAAGAAAATATCCTCAGAGAAAAACTGGAAAGAAGCTTTCTGAAAAACTGCTTTGTGATGTGTGACTTCCACTCACAGGGTTACATCAGTACTTCGTGCATCTTTTTGCTAGCCTTATTTCTGTGGAATCTGAGAACAGATATTTCGGATCCCTTGGAAAACTATAGGGCCAAAGGAAATATCCTCCGATAACAAAGAGAAAGAAGCTTCCTGAGAAACTTCTTTGTGTTCTGTGAAATCATCTCACAGAGTTACAGCTTTCCCCTCAAGAAGCCTTTCGCTAAGACAGTTCTTGTGGAATTGGCAAAGTGATATTTGGAAGCCCTTAGAGGGCTATGGTGAAAAAGAAAATATCCTCAGAGAAAAAATGGAAAGAAGCTTTCTAGAAACTGCTTTGTGATGTGTGACTTCTACTCACGGAGATGCATCTGTATTTCTTGGATCTCTTTGCTCGCCTTATTTCTGTGGAATCTGAGAACACATATTTCGGATCCCATTGATGACTATAGGGCCAAAGGAAATATCCTCCGTAACAAAGAGAAAGAAGCTTTCTGAGAAAGTTCTTTGTGTTCTGTGAAATCATCTCACAGAGTTCCAGCTTTCCCCTCAAGAAGCCTTTCGCAAAGACAGTTCTTGTGGAATTTGCAAAGTGATATTTGGAAGCCCATAGAGGGCTATGGTGAAAAAGGAAATATCCTCAGATGAAATCTGGAAAGAAGCTTTCTGACAAACTGCTTAGTGTTTTGTTAATTCATCTCACAGAGTTACGGCTTTCCCCTCAAGAGGCCGCTCGCTAAGCCTCTTCTTGTGGAATTGGCAAAGTGATATTTGGAAGCCCATAGAGGGCTACGGTGAAAAAGAAAATATCCTCAGACAATAACTGGAAAGAAGCTTTCTGAGAAACTGCTTTGTGATGTGTGACTTCCACTCACAGAGTTACATCTGTCTTTCGTGGATCTCTTTGGTAGAATTATTTCTGTGGAATCTGAGAACAGATATTTCGGATCCCATTGAACACTATAGGGCCAAAGGAAATATCATAAGATAACAAAGAAAAAGAAGCTTTCTGAGAAACTTCTTTGTGTTCTGTGAAATCATCTCACAGAGTTACAGCTTTCCCCTCAAGAAACCTTTCGCTAAGCCTGTTCTTCTGGAATTGGTAAAGTGATATTTCGATGCCCATAGAGGGCTATGGTGAAAAAGGGAATATCCTCAGATGAAATCTGGAAAGCAGCTTTCTGAGAAACTGCTTACTGTTCTGTTAATTTATCTCACAGAGTTACAGCTTTCCCCTAAAGAAGCCGTTCGCTTAGCCTGTTCTTGTGTAATTGGCAAAGTGATATTTGGAAGCCCATAGAGGGCTATGGGGAAAAAGAAAGTATCCTCCGAGAAAAAGTGGAAAGAAGCTTTCTGAGAAACTGCTTTGTGATGTGTGACTTCCACTGACAGAGTTATATCTGTATTTCGTGGATCTGTTTGCTAGCCTTATTTCTGTGGAATCTGGGAACTGATATATCGGATCCCTTTGAAGACTATAGGGCCAAAGGAAATATCCTCCGATAACAAGGAGAAAGCAGCTTTCTGAGAAACTTCTTTGTGTTCTATGAAATCGTCTCACGGAGTTACAGC
This sequence comes from Macaca fascicularis, assembly GCF_037993035.2. Taxonomy (NCBI): domain Eukaryota; kingdom Metazoa; phylum Chordata; class Mammalia; order Primates; family Cercopithecidae; genus Macaca; species Macaca fascicularis. The sequence goes on along the minus strand of NC_088383.1, from coordinate 48,668,129 downwards.
TTTCCCCTCAAGAAGCCTTTTGCTAAGCCTGTTCTTGTGGAATTGGCAAAGTGATATTTCGACGCCCATAGAGGGCTACGGTGAAAAAGAAAATATCCTCAGTTGAAATCTGGAAAGAAGCTTTTGAGAAACTGCTTAGTGTTCTGTTAATTCATCTCAGAGAGTTACAGCTTTCCCCTCAAGAAGCCGTTCGCTAAGCCTGTTCTTGAGGAATTGGCATAGTGATATAGGATAGCCCACAGAGGGCTGTGGTGAAAAAGAAAATATCCTCCGAGAAAAACTGGAAAGAAGCTTTCTGAGAAACTGCTTTGTGATGAGGGACTTCCACTCACAGAATTACATCTCTATTTCGTGGATCTGTTTGCTAGATTTATTTCTGTGAAATCTGAGAACTGATATTTCGGATCACTTTGAAGACTATAGGGCCAAAGGAAATATCCTCCGATAGCAAAGAGAAAGAAGCTTTATGAGAAACTTCTTCGTGTTCTGTGAAATCATCTCACAGAGTTAAAGCTTTGCCATAAATAAGCCTTTCGCTGAGCCTGTTCTTGTGGAATTGGCAAAGTGATATTTCGATGCCCTTAGAGGGCTGTGGTGAAAAAGGAAATATTCTCAGATGAAATCTGGAAAGAAGCTTTCTGAGAAACTGCTTAGTGTTCTGTTACTTCATGTCACAGAGTTACAGCTTTACCCTCTAGAAGCCGTTCGCTAAGCCTCTTCTTGTGGAATTGGCAAACTGATATTTGGAAGCCCATAGAGGGATATGGTGAAAAAGAAAATATCCTCCGAGACAAACTGGAAAGAAGCTTTCTGAGAAACTGCTTAGTGATGTTTGACTTCCACTGACAGAGTTACATGTGTATTTCGTGGATCTCTTTGCTAGCCTTATTTCCTTGGAATCTGAGAACTGATATTTCGGATCCCTTTGAAGACTATAGGGCCAAAGGAAATATCCTCTGATAACAAGGAGAATGAAGGTTTCTGAGAAACTACTTTGTGTTCTGTGATATCATCTCACAGAGTAACAGCTTTCCCCTCAAGAAGCCTTTCGCTAAGCCTATTCTTGTGGAATTGGCAAAGTGATATTTCGATGCCCATAGAGGACTACGGCGAAAAAGGAAATATCCTCAGATGAAATCTGGAAAGAAGCTTTCTGAGAAACTGCTTAGTGATGTATGACTTCCACTCACAGAGTTACATCTGTATTTCGTGGATCTGTTTGCTAGCCTTATTTCCTTGGAATCTGAGAACTGATATTTCGAATCCCTTTGAAGACAATAGGGCCAAAGGAAATATCCTCCGATAACAAAGAGAAAGAAGCTTTCTGAGAAACTTCTTCGTGTTCTGTGAAATCATCTCAAAGAGTTACAGCTTTTCCCTCAAGAATCCTTTTGCTAAGCCTGTTCTTGTGGAATTGGCAAAGTGATATTTCGATGCCAATAGAGGGCTACGGTGAAAAAGGAAATATCCTCAGATGAAATCTGGAAAGAAGCTTTTAACAAACTGGCTAGTGTTCTGTTAATTCATCTCACAGAGTTACAGCTTTACCCTAAAGAAGCCGTTCGCTAAGCCTGTTCTTGTGGAATTGGCAAAGTGATATTTCGATGCCCATAGAGGGCTACGGTGAAAAAGGAAATATCCTCAGATGAGATCTGGAAAGAAGCTTTCTGAGAAACTGCTTTGTGATGTGTGACTTCCACTCACAGAGTTACATCTGTATTTCGTGGATCTGTTTGCTAGCCTATTTTCTGTTGATTCTGAGAACTGATAATACAGATCCCTCTGAAGAGTATACGGCCAAAGTAAATATCCTCCGATAACAAAGAGAAAGAAGCTTTCTGAGAAACTTCTTTGTATTCTGTGAAATCATCTCACAGAGTTACAGCTTTGCCCTCTAGAAGCCTTTCGCTAAGCCTATTCTTGTGGAATTGGCAAAGTGATATTTCGATGTCCATAGAGGGCTACGGTGAAAAAGGAAATATCCACAGATGAAATCTGGAAGGAAGCTTTCTGAGAAACTGCTTAGTGTTCTGTTAATTCATCTCACAGAGTTACATCATTCCCTTCAAAAGTCGTTCGCTGAGCCTGTTCTTCTGGTATTGGCAAAGTGATATTTGGAAGCCCATAGAGGGCTATGGTGAAAAAGAAAATATCCTCCGAGAAAAACTGGAAAGAACCTTTCTGAGAAACTGCTCTGTGATGCGTGACTTCCACTCAAAGAGTTACATCTGTATTTCGTGGATCTGTTTGTTAGCCTTATTTCTGTGGAATCTGAGAACTGTTTTTTTCGGATCCCTTTGAAGACTATAGGGCCAAAGGAAATATCCTCTGATAACAAAGAGAAGGCAGGTTCTGAGAATCTTCTTCGTGTTCTCTGAAATCATCTCACAGAGTTACAGCTTTCCACTCAAGAACCCTTTCGCTAACCCTGGTCTTCTGCAATTGGGAAAGTGATATTTCGGTGCCCTTAGAGTTCTTATGTGAAAAAGGAAATATCCTCAGATGAAATCTGGAAAGAAGCTTTCTGAGAAACTGCTTAGATTTCTGTTAATTCATCTCACAGAGTTTCAGATTTTCCCTCAAGAAGACTTCCACTAAGCCTGTTCTTGTGGAATTGGCAAAGTGATATTTGGAAGCCCTTAGAGGGCTATGGCGAAAAGGAAAAAATCCTCCGAGAAAAAGTGGAAAGAGGCTTTCTGAGAAACTGCTTTGTGATGTGTTACTTCCACTCACAGAGTTACATCTGTATTTCGTGGATCTGATTGCTAGCCTTATTTCTGTGGAATCTGAGAACTGATAATTCAGATCGCTTTGAAGAGTATAGGGCCAAAGGAAATATCCTCCGATAACAAAGAGAAAGAAGCTTTCAGAGAAACTTCTTCATATTCTTTGAAATCATCTCACAGAGTTACAGCTTTCCCTCAGGAACCCTTTCGCTAAGCCTGGTCTTGTGGAATTGGCAAGGTGATATTTCGAAGCCCTTAGAATTCTTATGTGAAAAAAGAAATATCCTCAGATGAAATCTGGAAAGAAGATTTCTGAGAAACTGCTTAGTGTTCTATTAATTCATCTCACAGAGTTACAGCTTTCCCCTCAAGAAGCCGTTCGCTAAGCCTGTTCTTGTGGAATTTGCAAAGTGATATTTGGAAGCCCATAGAGGGCTATGGTGAAAAAGAAAATATCCTCCGAGAAAAACTGGAAAGAAGCTTTCTGAGAAACTGCTTTGTGATGTGTGACTTCCACTCACAGAGTTACATATGTATTTCGTGGATCTGTTTGCTAGGCTTATATGTGCGGAATCTGAGAATTGATATTACGGATACCTTTGAAGACTCTAAGGCCAAAGGAAATATCCTCCGATAACAAAGAGAAAGAAGCTTTCTGAGAAACTTCTTTGTGTTCTGTGAAATCATCTCACAGAGTTACAGCTTTGTCCTCAAGAAGCCTTTCGCTAAGCCTGTTGTTGTGGAATTGGCAAGTGATATTTCGATGCCTTAGAGGGCTACGGTTAAAAAGGAAATATCCTCAGATGAAATCTGGAAAGAAGCTTTATGAGAAAGTGCTTAGTGTTCTGTTAATTCAGCTCACGCAGTTACAGCTTTCCCCTCAAAAAGCCGTTCGCTAAGCCTGTTCTTGTTTAATTGGGAAAGTGATATTTGGTAGCCCATAGAGGGCTATGGTGAAAAAGAAAATTTCCTCCGAGAAAAACTGGAAGGAAGCTTTCTGAGAAACTACTTTGTGAAGTGTGACTTCCACTCACAGAGTAACATCTGTATTTCGTGGATCTGTTTGCTAGCCTTATTTCTGTGGAATCTGAGAAGTGATATTTCGGATCCCTTTGAAGGCTGTAGGGCCAAAGGAAATATCCTCCGATAACATAGAGAAGGAAGCTTTCGGAGAAACCTCTTTGTGTTCTGTGAAATCATGTCAAAGAGTTACAGCTTTCCCCTCTAGAAGCCTTTCGCTAAGCCTGTTCTTTTGGAATTGGCAAAGTGATATTTCGATGCCCATTGAGGGCTACGGTGAAAAATTAAATATCGTCAGATGAAATCTGGAAAGAAGCTTTTAGAGAAACTGCTTAGTGTTCTGTTAATTCATCTCACAGTGTTACAGCTTTCCCTTCATGAAGCCGTTCGCTAAGCCTGTTCTTGTGTTATTGGCAAAGTGATATTTGGAAGTCCATAGTGGGCTATGGTGAAAAAGAAAATATCCTCCAAGAAAAACTGGAAAGAAACTTTCTGAGAAACTGCTTTGTGATGTGTGACTTCCACTCAGAGTTACATCTGTATTTCGTGGATATGTTTGCTAGCCTTATTTCTGTGGAATCTGAGAACTGATATTTCGGATCCCTTTGAAGACTCTAGGGCCTAAGCAAATATCTTCCGATAACAAAGAGAAAGAAGCTTTCTGAGAAACTTCTTTGTGTTCTGTGAAATCATCTCAAAGTGTTACAGCTTTACCCTCAAGAAGCCTTTCGCTAAGCCTGTTCTTGTGGAATTTGCAAAGTGATATTTGGAAGCCCATAGAGGGCTATGGTGAAAAAGAAAATATCTTCCGAGAAAAACAGGAAGGAAGCTTTATGAGAAACTGCTTTGTGATGTGTGATTTCCACTCACAGAGTTACATCTGTATTTCGTGAATCTGTTGCATAGCCTGATTTCCGTGCAATGTGAGAACTGATATTTCGGATCCCTTTGAAGACTATAGGGCCAAAGGAAATATCCTCCGATAACAAAGAGAGAGAAGCTTTCTGAGAAAGTTCTTTGTGTTCTGTGAAATCATGTCACAGAGTTACAGCTTTCCCCTCAAGAACCATTTCGCTAACCCTGGTCTTGTGCAATGGGCAAAGTGATATTTCGGTGCCCTTAGAGTTCTTATGCGAAAAAGGAAATATCCTCAGATGACATCTGGAAAGAAGCTTTCTGAGAAACTGCTTAGTGTTCTGTTAATTCAATTCACAGAGTTACAGCTTTCCCCTCAAGAAGCCGTTCGCTAAGCCTGTTCTTGTAGAAGTGGCAAAGTGATATTTGGAAGCGCCTAGAGCGCTATGGTGAAAAAGAAAATATCCTCCGAGAAAAAGCGGAAAGAATTTTTCTGAGAAACCGCTTTGTGATGTGTGAATTCCACTCACAGAGTTACATCTGTATTTCTTGGATCTGATTGCTAGCCTTATATCTGTGGAATGTGAGAACTGATATTTCGGATCCCTTTGAAGACTATAGGGGCAAAGGAAATATCCTCCAATAACAAAGAGAAAGAAGCTTTCTCAGAAACTTCTTCGTGTTCTGTGAAATCATCTCACAGAGTTACAGCTTTCGCCTCAAGAAGCCTTTCGCTAAGCCTGTTCTTGTGGAATCGGCAAAGTGATATTTCGATGCCCATAGAGGACTACGGTGAAAGAGGAAATATCCTCTTATGATATCTGGAAAGAAGCTTTCTGAGAAACTGCTTAGATTTCTGTTAATTCATCTCACAGAGTTACAGCTTTTCCCTCAAGAAGCCTTTCACTCAGCCTGTTCTTGTGGAATTGGCAAGTGATATTTCGATGCCTTAGAGAGCTACGGTTAAAAAGGAAATATGCTCAGATGAAATCTGGAAAGAAGCTTTCTGAGAAAGTGCTTAGTGTTATTTAAATTCAACTCACGCAGTTACAGCTTTCCACTCAAAAAGCCGTTCGCTAAGCCTGTTCTTGTGGAATTGGGAAAGTGATATTTGGAAGCCCATATAGGGCTATGGTGAAAAAGAAAATATCCTCCGAGAAAAACAGGAAAGACGCTTTCTGAGAAAGTGCTTTGTGATGTGTGACTTCCACTCACAGAGTTACATCTGTATCTCGTGGATCTGTTTGCTAGCCTTATTTCTGTGTAATCTGAGAACTGATATATCGGATCCCTTTGAAGACTATAGGGCCAAAGGAAATATCCTCCGATAACAAAGAGAAAGAAGCTTTCTGAGGAACCTCTTTGTGTTCTGTGAAATCATCTCAAAGAGTTACAGCTTTGCCCTGAAGAATCCTTTCGCTAAGCCTGTTCTTGTGAAATTGGCAAGTGATATTTCGATGCCTTAGAGGGCTGCGGTTAAAAAGGAAATATCCTCAGATGAAATCTGGAAAGAAGCTTTCTGAGAAAGTGCTTAGTGTTCTGTTAATTCAACTCACGCAGTTACAGCTTTCCCCTCAAAAAGCCGTTCGCTAAGCCTGTTCTTGTGGAATTGGGAAAGTGATATTTGGAAGCCCATAGAGGGCTATGGTGAAAAAGAAAATATCCTCCGAGAAAAACTGGAAGGAAGCTTTCTGAGAAACTACTTTGTGAAGTGTGACTTCCACTCACAGAGTAACATCTGTAGTTCGTGGATCTGTTTGCTAGCCTTATTTCTGCGGAATCTGAGAAGTGATATTTCGAATCCCTTTGAAGGCTGTAGGGCCAAAGGAAATATCCTCCAATAACATAGAGAAGGTAGCTTTCTGAGAAACCTCTTTGTGTTCTGTGAAATCATGTCAAAGAGTTACAGCTTTCCCCTCTAGAAGCCTTTCGCTAAGCCTGTTCTTTTGAAATTGGCAAACTGATATTTCGATGCCCATAGAGGGCTACGGTGAAAAATTAAATATCGTCAGATGAAATCTGGAAAGAAGCTTTTTGAGAAACTGCTTAGTGTTCTGTTAATTCATCTCACAGTGTTACAGCTTTCCCTTCATGAAGCCGTTCCCGAAGCCTGTTCTTGTGTAATTGGCAAAGAGATATTTGGAAGTCCATAGAGGGCTATGGTGAAAAAGAAAATATCCTCCGAGAAAAACTGGAAAGAAACTTTCTGAGAAACTGCTTTGTGATGTGTGATTTCCACTCACAGAGTTACATCTGTATTTCGTGGATATGTTTGCTAGCCTTATTTCTGTGGAATCTGAGAACTGATATTTCGGATCCCTTTGAAGACTCTAGGGCCCAAGCAAATATCTTCCGATAACAAAGAGAAAGAAGCTTTCTGAGAAACTTCTTTGTGTTCTGTGAAATCATCTCAAAGTGTTACAGCTTTGCCCTCAAGAAGCCTTTCGCTAAGCCTGTTCTTGTGGAATTTGCAAAGTGATATTTGGAAGCCCATAGAGGGCTATGGTGAAAAAGAAAATATCTTCCCAGAAAAACTGGAAGGAAGCTTTCTGAGAAACTGCTTTGTGATGTGTGATTTCCACTCACAGAGTTACATCTGTATTTCGTGGATCTGTTGCCTAGCCTTATTTCTGTGGAATGTGAGAACTGATATTTCGGATACCTTTGAAGACTATAGGGCCAAAGGAAATATCCTACGATAACAAAAAGAAAGAAGCTTTCTGAGAAACTTCTTTGTGTTCTGTGAAATCATGTCACAGAGTTACAGATTTCCCCTCTGGAAGCCTTTCACTAAGCCTGTTCTTGTGGAATTGGCAGAGTGATATTTCGATGCCCATAGAGGGCTACAGTGAAAAGGGAAATATCCTCAGATGAAATCTGGAAAGAAGCTTTCTGAGAAACTGCTTAGTGTTCTATCAATTCATCTCACAGAGTTACAGCTTTTCCCTCAAGAAGACTTTCACTAAGCCTGTTTTGTGGAACTGGCAAAGTGATATTTCGAAGCCCCTTGACGGCTATGGTGAAAATGAAAATATCCTCCGGGAAAAACTGGAAAAAGCTTTCTGAGAAACTGCATTTTGATGTGTGACTTCCACTCAAAGAGTTACATGTGTATTTCCTGGATCTGTTTGCTAGCCTTATTTCTATGGAATCCGAGAGCAGATATTTCGGATACCTTTGAAGACTCTAGGGCCAAAGGAAATATCCTCCGATAACAAAGAGAAAGAAGCTTTCTGAGAAACTGCTTAGTGTTCCGTTAATTCATCTCGCAGAGTTACAGCTGTCCCCTCATGATGCCGGTCGCTAAGCCTGTTCTTGTGGAATTGGCAAGGTGATATTTCGATGCGCATTGAGGTCTACGGTGAAAAAGGAAATATCCTCAGATGAAATCTGGAAAGAAGCTTTCTCAGAAACTGCTTTGTGTCGTGTGACTTCCACTCACGGAGTTACATGTGTATTTCGTGGATCTCTTTGCTAGCCTTATTTCTGTGGAATCTGCGAACAGATATTTCGGATCCCTTTGTAGACTCTTGGGTCAAAGGAAATATCCTCTGATAACAAAGAGAAAGAAGATTTCTGAGAAACTTCTTGGTATTCTGTGAAATCATCTAACAGAGTTACAGCTTTCCCCTCAAGAAGCCTTCGCTAAACCTGTTATTGTGAAATTGGCAAGGTGATATTTCGATGCCCATAGAGGGCTACGGTGAAAAAGGAAATATCCTCAGATGAAATCTGGAAAGAAGCTTTCTGAGAAACTGCTTAATGTTCTATTAATTCATCTCACAGAGTGACAGCTTTCCCCTCCAGAAGCCGATCGCTAGGCCTGTTCTTGTGGAAATGGCAAAGTGATATTTGGAAGCCCATAGAGGTCTATAGCATAAATGAAAATATCCTCCGAGAAAAAGTGGAAAGAAGCTTTCTGAGAAACTTCTTTGTGATGTGTGACTTCCACTCCCAGGGCTACACCTGTATTTCGTGGATCCTTTTGCTAGCCTTATTTCTTTGGAAACTGAGAACTGATTTTTCGGATCCCATTGAAGACTATAGGGCCAAAGGAAATATCCTCCGATAACAAAGAGAAAGAAATTTTTTGAGAAACTTCTTCGTGTTCTGTGAAATCATCTCACAGAGTTACAGCTATCCCCTCAAGAATACTTATGCTAAGCCTGTTCTTTTGGAATTGGCAAAGTGATATTTTGATGCCCATAGAGGGCTACGGTGAAAAAGGAAATATACTCAGATTAAATCTGGAAAGAAGCTTTCTGAGAAACTGCTTAATGTTCTATTAAGTCATCTCACAGAGTTACAGCTTTCCCCTCAAGAAGCCGTTCGCTAAGCCTGTTCTTGTGGAATTGGCAGTCATATTTGGAACCCCTAGAGGGCTATGGTGAAAAAGAAAATATCCTCCGAGAAAAACTGGAAAGAACCTTTCTGAAAAACTGCTTTCTAATATGTGACTTCCAATCACAGAGTTACATCTGTATTTCGTGGATCTCTTTGCTAGCCTTATTGCTGTGGAATCTGAGAACTGATATTTCGGATCCCTTTGAAGACTATAGGGCCAAAGGATATATCCTCTGATAAGAAATAGAAGGAAGCTTTCTGAGAAACTTTTTTGTGTTCTGTGAAATCATCTCACATTGTTACAGCTTTGGCCTCAAGAAGACTTTCGCTATTCCCGTTCTTGTGGAATCGGCAAAGTGATATGTTGATTCCCATAGAGGGCTACGGTGAAAAAGGAAATATTCTCAGATGAAATGTGTAAAGAAGCTTTCTGAGAAACTGCTAAGTTTTCTGTTAATTCATCTCACAGAGTTACAGATTTCCCCTCAGGAAGACGTTCGCTAAGCCCGTTCTTGTGGAATTGGCAAAGTGATATTTGGAAGCCCATAGAGGGCTATGGTGAAAAAGAAAGTATCCTCCGAGAAAAACTGGAAGGAAGCTTTCTGAGAAACTACTTTGTGAAGTGTGACTTCCACTCACAGAGTTACATCTGTATTTCGTGGATCTGTTTGATAGCCTCATTTCTGTGGAATCTGAGAACTGATATTGCGAATCCCTTTGAAGACTATAGGGCTAAAGGTAATATCCTCCGAAAACAGAGAGAACGAAACTTTCTGAGAAACTTCTTCGTGTTCTGTGAAATCATCTCACAGAGTTACAGCTTTCCTCTAAAGAAGCCTTTCGCTAAGCCTGTTCTTTTGGAATTGGAAAAGTGATATTTCGATGCCCATAGAGTGCTACGGTGAAAAAGGAAATATCCTCAGATGAAATCTGGAAAGAAGCTTTCTGAGAAACTGCTGAATGTTCTAATAATTCATCTCACAGAGTTACAGCTTTCCCCTCAAAAAGCCGTTCGCTAAGGCTGTTCTTGTGGAACTGGCAAAGTGATATTTGGAACCCCTAGAGGGCTGTGGTGAAAAAGAAAATATCCTCCGAGAAAAACTGGAAAGAACCTTTCTGAAAAACTGCTTTCTAATGTGTGACTTCCACTCACAGAGTTACATCTGCCTTTCGTGGATCTGTTTGCCAGCCTTATTTCTGTGGAATGTGATAACTGATATTTCGGATCCCTTTGAAGAGTAAAGGGCCAGAGGAAATATCCTCTGATAACAAAGAGAAGGAAGCTTTCTGAGAAAATTCTTTGTGTTCTGTGAAATCATCTCACAGAGTTACAGCTTTGCCCTCAAGAAACCTTTCGCAAGCCTGGACTTGTGGAATTGGCAAAGTGATATTTCGATGCCCATAGAGGGCTACGTTGAAAAAGAAAATATCCTCAGATGAAATCTGGAAGGAAGCCTTCTGAGAAACTGCTTAGTGTTCTGTTAATTCATCTCACAGAGTTACAGCTTTCCCCTCAAGAAGCCGTTCGCTGAGCCTGTTCCTGTGGAATTGGGAAAGTGATATTTGGAAGCCCATAGAGGGCAATGGCGAAAAGAAAGTATCCTCCGAGCAAAACTGCAAAGAAGCTTTCTGAGAAACTGCGTTTTGATGTGTGACTTCCACTCACAGAATTACATCTGTATTTCGTGGATCTGTTTGCTAGCCTTATTTCTGTGTAATCTGAGAACTTATATTTCAGAACCCTTTGAAGACCATAGTGCAAAAGGAAATATCCTCCGATAACAAAGAGAAGGCAGCTTTCTGAGAAACTTCTTCGTGTTCTGTGAAATCATCTCACAGAGTTACAGCTTTCCCCTCAAGAACACTTTCGCTAAGCCTGGTCTTGTGGAATTGGCAAAGTGATATTTCGGTGCACTTACAGTTCTTATGTGAAAAAGGAAATCTCCTCAGATGAAATCTGGAAAGAAGCTTTCTGAGAAACTGCTTACTGCTCTATTAATTCATCTCACAGAGTTACAGCTTTCCCCTCAAGAAGCCGTTCGCTACGCCTGTTCTTGTGGAATTGGCAAAGTTGTATTTGGAAGCCCATGGAGGGCTATGGTGAAAAAGAAAATATCCTCCGAGAAAAACTAGAAAGGAGCTTTCTGAGAAACTGCTTTGTGATGTGTGACTTCCTCTCGCAGTGTTACATCTGTATTTCGTGGATCTGTTTGCTAACCTTATTTCTGTGGAATCTAAGAACTGATATTTCGGATCCCTTTGAAGACTATAGGGCCAAAGGAAATATCCTCCGATTACAAAGAGAAAGAAGCTTTCTGAGAAACTTCTTCGTGTTTTGTGAAATCTTCTCACAGAGTTACAGCTTTGCCCTCAAGAAGCCTTTCGATAAGCCTGTTCTTGTGGAATTGGCAAAGTGATATTAGGATGCCCATAGAGGGCTTCAGTGAAAAAGGAAATATCCTCAGATGAAATCTGGAAAGAAGCTGTCTGAGAAACTGCTTAGTGTTCTGTTAATTCATCTCACATAGTTACAGGTTTCCCCCACGAAGCCGTACGCTAAGCCTGTTCTTGTGGAATTGGCAAAGTGATATTTGGAAGTCCATAGAGGGCTATGGTGAAAAAGAAATTATCCTCCGATAAAAACGGGAAAGAAGCTTTCTTAGAAACTGCTTTGTGATGTGTGACTTCCACTCACAGAATTACATCTGTATTTCGTGGATCCGTTTCCTAGCCTTATTTCTGTGGAAACTGAGAACTGATATTTCGGATACCTTGTAAGTCAAGAGGGCCAAAGGAAATATCCTCCGATAACAAAGAGAAAGAAGCTTTCTGAGAAACTTCATCGTGTTCTGTTAAATCACCTCACGGAGTTACAGCTTTCCCCTCAAGGAGCCTTTCTCTAAGCCTGTTCTTGTGGAATTGGCAAAGTTATATTTCGATGCCCATAGAGGGCTACGGTGAAAAAGGAAATATCCTCAGACGAAATCTGGAGGGAAGTTTTCAAAGAAACTGCTTAGTGTTCTGTTAATTCATCTCACAGAGTTACAGCTTTCCTCTCTAGAAGCCGTTCGCTAAGCCTGTTCTTGTGTAATTCGCAAATTGATATTTGGAAGCCCATAGAGGGCGATGGTGAAAAACAAAATATCCTCCGAGAAAAACTGGAAAGAAGCTTTCAGAGAAACTGCGTTTTGATGTGTGACTTCCACTCAAAGAGTTACATCTCTATTTCGTGGATCTGTTTGCTCGCCTTCTTTCTGTGGAATCTGAGAACTCATATTTCGGATCCCTTTGAAGACTATAGGGCCAAAGGAAATATCCTCCGATAAATAGGAAAGAATCTTTCTGAGAAACTTCTTCGTGTTCTGTGAAATCATCTCACAGAGTTGCAGCTTTCGCCTCAAGAAGCCTTTCGCTAAGCCTGTTTTTGTGGAATTGGCAAAGAGATATTTCGATGCCCTTAGAGTGCTACGGGGAAAAAGGAAATATGCTCAGATGAAATCTGGAAAGAAGCTTTCTGAGAAACTGCTTAGTGTTCTGTTAATTCATCTCACAGAGTTACAGCTTTCCCCTCAAGAAGCCTTTCGCTAAGCCTTTTATTGTGGAATTGGCAAAGTGATATTTGGAAGCCGATAGAGGGCTATGGTAAAAAAGAAAATTTCCTCCGAGAAAAACTGGAAAGAAGCTTTCTGAGAAACTGCTTTGTGATGTGTGACTTCCACTCACAAAGTTACATCTGTAATTCGGGGATCTGTTTGCTAGCCTTATTTCTGTGGAATCTGAGTAGTGATATTTCGCATCCCTCTGAAGACAATAGGGCCAAAGGAAATATCCTCCGATAACAAAAAGAAAAAGCTTTCTGGGAAACTTCTTCGAGTTCTGTGAAATCATCTCACAGAGTTACAGCTTTCCCCTCAAGAAGCCTTTCGCATAGCCTGTTCTTATGGAATTGGCAAAGTGATATTTCGATGCTCATAGAGGGCTACGGTGAAAAAGATAATATCCTCAGAAGAAATCTGTAAAGAAGCTTTCTTAGAAACTTCTTAGTGTTTTGCTAACTCATCTCACAGAGTTACAGCTTTCCGCTCAAGAAGCAGTTCGCTAAGCCCGTTCTTGTGGAATTGGCAAAGTGATATTTGGAAGCCCATAGAGGGCTATGGTGAAAAACAAAATATCCTCCGAGAAAAAGTGTAAAGAAGCTTTCTGAGAAACTGCTTTGTGATGTGTGACTTCCACTCACAGAGTTACATCTGTATTTCGTGGATCTTTTTGCTAGCCTTATTTCCGTGGAATCTGAGAAATGATATTTCGGATCCCTTTGAAGACTATAGGGCCAAAGGAAATATCCTCCGATAACAAAGAGAAAGAAGCTTTCTGAGAAACTCCTTTTTGTTCTGTAGAATCATCTCACAGAGTTACAGCATCCCGTCGATAAGCCTTTCGCTAAGCCTGTTCTTTTGGAATTGGCAAAGTGATATTTCGATGCCCATAGAGGGCTACGGTGAAAAAGGAAATATCCTCAGATGAAATCTGGAAAGAAGCTTTCTGAGAAACTGTTTAGTGTTCTGTCAATTCATCTCACAGAGTTACAGCTTTCCCCTCAAAAAGACCTTCGCTAAGCCTATTCTTGTGGAATTGGCAAAGTGATATTTGGAAGCCCACAGAGGTCTATGGTGAAAAAGAAAGTATCCTCCGAGAAAACCTGGAAAGAATCTTTCTGAGAAACAGCTTTGTGATGTGTGACTTCCAATCACAGAGTTACATCTGTATTTCGTGGATCTCTTTGCTAGCCTTATGACTGTGGAATCTGAGAACTGATATTTCGGATCCCTTTGAAGACTATAGGACCAAAGGAAATATCCTCCGAAAACAAAGGGAAAGAAGCTTTCAATGAAACTACTTCGTGTTCTCTTAATTCATCTCACAGAGTTACAGCTTTCTCCTCAAGAAGCCGTTCGCTAAGCCTGTACTTGTGGAATTGACAAAGGGATATTTGGAAGCCCATGGAGGGCTATTATGAAAAAGAAAATATCCTCCGAGAAAAACTGAAAAGAAGTTTTGGAGAAACTGCTTTGTGATGTGTGACTTCCACTCACAGAGTTACATCTGTATTTCGTGGATCTGTTTTCTAGCCTTATTTCTGTGGAATGTGAGAACAGATATTTCGGATCCCTTTGAAGACTCTAGGGCAAAAGGAAATATCCTCCGATAAGAAAGAGAAAGAAGCTTTCTGAGAAACTGCTTCGTGTTCTGTTAATTCATCTCACAGAGTTACAGCTTTCCCCTCAAGAAGCCTTTCGCTACGCCTGTTCTTCTGGAACTGGCAAAGTGATATTTCAATGCCCATAGAAGGCTACGGTGAAAAAGGAAATATCCTCAGATGAAATCTGGAGAGAAGCTGTCTGAGAAACCGCTTAGTGTTCTGTTAATTCATCTCACAGAGTTACAGCATTCCCCTCAAGCAGCCGTTCGCTAAGCCTGTTCTTGTGGAATTGGCAAAGTGATATTTGGAAGCCCCAAGAGGGCTATTGTGAAAAAGAAAATATCCTCCCAGAAAAACTGGAAAGAAGCTTTCTGAGAAACTGCTTTGTGATGTGTGACTTCCACTCACAGAGTTACATCTCTATTTCTTGGATCTGTTTGCTAGGCTTATTTCTGTGGAATCTGAGAACTCATATTTCGGATCCCTTGGAAGACTCTAGGGCCAAAGGAAATGTCCTCCAATAACAAAGAGAAAGAAGCTTTCTGAGAAACTTCTTCGTGTTCTATGAAATCATCTCACAGAGTTACAGCTTTCCCCACAAGAAGCCTTTCGCTAAGCCTCTTCTTGTGGAATTGGCAAAGTGATATTTCGATGCCGATAGAGAGCTACGGTGATAAAGGAAATATCCTCAGATGAAATCTGGAAAGAAGCTTTCTGAGAAACTGCTTAGTGTTCTGTCAATACATCTCACAGTGTTACAGTTTTCCCCTCAACAAGACTTTCGCTAAGCCTGTTTTGTGGAATTGGCAAAGTGATATTTGGAAGCCCTTAGAGGGCTATGGTGAAAAATAAAATATCTTCCGAGAAAAACTGTAAAGAAGCTTTCTGAGAAACTGCTTTGTGATGTGTGACTTCCTCTCGCAGAGTTACATCTGTATTTCGTGGATGTGATTGCTATCCTTAATTCTGTGGAATCTGAGAACTGATATTTCGGATTCATTTCAAGGCTATAGGGCGAAAGGAAATATCCTCTGATAACAAAGAGAAAAAAACTTTCTGAGAAACTTCTTCGTGTTCTGTTAAATCATCTCACAGAGTGACAGCTTTGCCCTCAAGAAGCCTTTTGCAAAGCCAGTTCTTTTGTAATTGGCCAAGTGATATTTCGATGCCCATAGGGGGCTTCGTTGAAAAGAAATATCCTCAGATGAAATCTGGAAGGAAGCTTTCTGAGAAACTGCTTAGTGTTCTGTTAATTCATATCACAGAGTTACAGCTTAACCCTCAAGAAGCCATTCGCTAAGCCTGTTCTTGTGGAATTGGCAAAGTGATAATTGGAAGCCCATAGAGGGCTATCGTGAAAAAGAAAATATCCTCCAAGAAAAACTGGAAAGAATCGTTCTGAGCAACTGCTTTGTGATGTGTGACTTCCACTCGCAGAGTTACATCTGTATTTCGTGGAATTGCTTGCTAGCCTTATTTCTGTGGAATCTGAGTACTCAATTTTCGGATCCCTTTGAAGAGTATAGGGCCAAAGGAAATATCCTCCGATAACAAAGAGAAAGAAGCTTTATGAGATACTTCTTCGTGTTCTGTGAAATCAGCTCACAGAGTTACAGCTTTACCCTCAAGAAGCCTTTCGCTAAGCCTGTTCTTTTGGAATTCGCAAAGTGATATTTCGATGCCCATAGAGGGCTACGGTGAAAAAGGAAATATCCTCAGATGAAATCTGGAAGGAAGCTATCTGAGAAACTGCTTAGTGTTCTGTTAATTCATCTCACAGAGTTACAGATTTCCCCTCAAGAAGACGTTCGCTAAGCCCGTTCTTGTGGAATTGGCAAAGGGATATTTGGAAGCCCACAGAGGGCTATGGTGAAAAAGGAAGTATCCTCAGCAGAAATCTGGAAAGAAGCTTTCTGAGAAACGGCTTAGTGTTCTGTTAATTCATCTCTCTGAGTTACAGCTTTCCCCTTAAGCCGTTCGCTAAGCCTGTTCCCGTGGAATTGGCAAAGTGAGGGCTTCCGTGAAAAAGGAAATATCCTCAGATGAAATCTGGAAAGAAGCTTTCTGAGAAACTTCTTAGTATTCTGTTAATTCATCTCACAGAGTTACAGCTTTCCTCTGAAGAAGCCGTTCGCTAAGCCTGTTCTTGTGGAATTGGCAAAGTGATATTTCTAAGCCCATAGAGGGCTATTATGAAAAAGAAAATATCCTCCAAGAAAAACTGGAAAGAAGGTTTCTGAGAAACTGCTTTGTGATGTGTGACTTCCAGTTTCAGAGTTACATCTGTATTTCGTGAGTTTGTTTGCTAGCCTTATTTCTTTGGAATCTGAGAACTGATATTTTGGATCACTTTGAAGACTCTAGGGCCAAAGGAAATATCCTCCGAAAACAAAGAGAAACAAGCTTTCTGAGAAACTTCTTCGTGTTCTGTGTAATCATCTCACAGAGTTACAGCTTTACTCTCAAGAAGCTTTTCGCTAAGCTTTTTATTGTAGAATTGGCAAAGTGATATTTCGATGCTGATAGAGGGCTACGGTGAAAAAGGAAATATCCGGCCGGGCGCGGTGGCTCAAGCTTGTAATCCCAGCACTTTGGGAGGCCGAGATGGGTGGATCACGAGTTCAGGAGATCGAGACCATCCTGGCTAACACGGTGAAACCACGTCTCTACTAAGAAATACAAAAAATACCCGGCGAGGTGGCAGCGCCTGTAGTCCCAGCTACTGGGGAGGCTGAGGCCAGAGAATGGCGTGAACCCGGGAGGCGGAGCTTGCAGTGAGCTGAGATCCGGCCACTGACTTCCAGCCTGGGATACAGAGCGAGACTCCGTCTCAAAAAAAAAAAAAGAAAAAAAGAAAAAAAAAAGGAAAAAGGAAATATCCTCATTTGAAATCTGGAAGGAAGCTTTCTGAGAAACTGCTTAATGTTCTGTTAATTCACCTCACAGAGATACAGCTTTCCTCTCAAGAAGCCGTTCGCTAAGCCTGTTCTTGTGGAATTGGCAAAGTGATATTTCAAGACCATAGAGGGCGATGGTGAAAAAGAAATTATCCTCCGAGAAAAACTGGAAAGAAGCTTTGTGAGAAACTGAATTTTGATGTGTGACTTCCACTCAAAGAGTTACATCTGTATTTCGTGGATCTGTTTGCTAGCCTTATTTCTGTGGAATCTGAGAACTGATATTTCAGATCCCTTTGAAGACTATAGGGCCAAAGGAAATATCCTCCGATAAAAAGGGAAAGAAGCTTTCTGAGAAATTTCTTCATGTTCTGTGAAATCATCTCACAGAGTTACAGCTTTCCACTAAAGTAGAATTTCGCTAAGCGTGTTCTTCTGGAATTTGCAAAGTGATATTTCGAAGCCCATAGTGGGCAATGGTGAAAAAGGAAATATCATCAGATGAAGTCTGGAAAGAAGCTTTCTGAGAAACTGCTTAGTGCTCTGTTAATTCATCTCACAGAGTTACATCTGTATTTCGTGGATCTGTTTGCTAGCCTTATTTCTGTGGAATCTGAGAACTGATATTTCGGATCCCTTTGAAGACTATAGGGCCAAAGGAAATATCCTCTGATAACAAAGAGAAAGAAGCTCTCTGAGAAGCTTCTTTGTGTTCTGTGAAATCATCTCACAGAGTTACAGCTTTCCCCTCAAGAAGCCTTTCGCTAAGCATGTTTTTGTGGAATTGGCAAAGTGATATTTCGATGACCATAGAGGGCTACGGTGAAATAGTAAATACCTCAGATGAAACCTTTAAAGAAGCTTTCTGAGAAACTGCTTAGTGTTCTGTTAATTCAACTCACAGAGTTAAAGCTTTCTCCTAAAGAACCGTTCACTAAGCCTGTTCTTGTGGAATTGGCAAAGTGATATTTGGAAGCCCATAGAGGGCTATGGTGAAAAAGAAAATATCCTCTGAGAAAAACTTTAAAGAAGCTTTCTGAGAAATCGCTTTTTGATGTGTGATTTCCATTCACAGAGTTACATCTGTATTTCGTGTATCTGTTTGCTGGCCTTATTTCTGTGGAATCTGAGAAGTGCTATTTCGGATCCTTTGAAGACTGTAGGGCCAAAGGAAATATCGTCCGATAACA
This sequence comes from Macaca fascicularis, assembly GCF_037993035.2. Taxonomy (NCBI): domain Eukaryota; kingdom Metazoa; phylum Chordata; class Mammalia; order Primates; family Cercopithecidae; genus Macaca; species Macaca fascicularis. Next base: position 48,649,897 of record NC_088383.1, on the reverse strand, counting down.
AAGAGAAAGAAGCTTTCCTAGAAACTTCTTTGAGTTCTGTGAAATCATCTCACAGAGTTACAGCTTTCCCATCAAGAAACCTTTCGCTAAGCAGGTTCTTGTGGAATTGGCAAAGTGATATTTCGATGCCCTTAGAGGGCTACGGTGAAAAAGGAAATACCCTCAGATGAAATCTGTAAAGAAGCTTTCTGAGAAACTGCTTAGTGTTCTGTTAATTCATCTCACAGTATTACAGCTTTCCTCTCAAGAAGCCTTTTGCTAAGCCTGTTCTTGTGGAATAGGCAAAGTGATATTTGGAAGCCCTTAGAGGGCTACGGTGAAAAAGAAAATATCCTCCGTGAAAAACTGGAAAGAAGCTTTCTGAGAAACTGCTTTGTGATGTATGACTTCCGCTCGAGGAGTACATCTGTATTTCGTGGATCTGTTTGCTAGCCTTATTTCTGTGGAATCTGAGAACTGATATATCAGAACCCTTTGAAGACTATAGGGCCAAAGGAAATATCCTTCGATAAAAAAGAGAAAGAAGCTTTCTTAGAAACTTCTTTGTGTTCTGTGAAATCATCTCACAGAGTTACAGCTTTCCCCTCAGGAAGCCTTTCGCTAAGCCTGTTCTTGCGGAATTGGCAAAGTGTTATTTCGAAGCCCATAGAGTGCTTCAGTGAAAACGGAAATATCCTCAGATGAAATCTGGAAAGAAGCTTTCTGAGAAACTGCTTAGTGTTATGTTAATTCATCTCACAGAGTTACAGCTTTCATCTCATGAAGCCGTTCGCTTGCCTGTTCTGGTGGAACTGGCAAAGTGATATTTGGAAGCCCATAGAGGGCAATGATGAAAAAGAATATATCCTCCGAGAAATACTGGAAAGAAGCTTTCTGAGAAACTGCTATGTGATGTGTGACTTTCACTCACAGAGTTACATCTGTATTTCGTGGATCTGTTTCCTAGCCTTATTTCTTTGAAATCTGAGAACTGATATTTCGGATCCCTTTGAAGACTCTAGGGCCAAAGGAAATATCCTCCGAAAACAAAGAGAAAGAGGCTTTCTGAGAAACTACTTTGTGTTCTGTGATATCATCTCACAGAGTTACAGCTTTGCCCTCTAGAAGCCTTTCGCTAAGCCTGTTCTTGTGGAAATGGCAAGGTGATATTTCGATGCCCATAGAGGGCTACAGTGAAAACGGAAATATCCTCAGATGAAATCTGGAATGAAGCTTTCTGAGAAACTTCTTAGAGTTCTGTTATTTCATCTCACTGAGATACAGTTTTCCCCTCAAGAAGCCAATCCCTAAGCCTGTTCTTGTGGAATTGGCAAAGTGATATTTGGAAGCCCTTAGAGGGCTATGGTGAAAAAGAAAATATCCTCCGAGAAAAAATGGAAAGAAGCTTTCTGAGAAACTGCTTTGTGATGTGTGACTTCCACTCACAGAGTTACATCGGTGTTTCGTGGATCAGTTTGCCAGCCTTATTTCTGTGGAATCTGAGAACTGATAATTCGGATCCCTTTGAAGAGTATAGGGAAAAGGAAGTATACACCGATAACAAAGAGAAAGAAGCTTTCTGAGAAACTTCTTTGTGTCCGTGAAATCATCTCACAGAGTTACAGCTTTCCTCTCAAGAAGACTTTCGCTAAGCCTGTTCTTTTGGAATTGGCAAAGTGATATTTCGATGCCCCTAGAGGGCTATGGTGAAAAAGGAAATATCCTCAGATGAAATCAGGAAATAAGCTTTATGAGAAACTGCTTAGTGTTCTGTTAATTCATCTCACAGAGTTACAGCTTTCCCCTCAGGAACCCTTTCGCTAAGCGTGGTCTTGTGGAATTGGCAAAGTGATATTTCGAAGCCCTTAGAATTCTTATGTGAAAAAGGAAATAACCACAGATGAAATCTGGAAAGAAGCTTTCTGAGAAACTGCTTAGTGTTCGGTTAATTCATCTCACAGAGTTACAGCTTTCCCCCTCAAGAAGCCGTTTGCTAATCCTGTTCTTGTGGAATTGGCAAAGTGATATTTGGAAGCCCATAGAGGGCTATGGCGAAAAAGAAAATATCCTCCGAGAAAAAGTGGAAAGAAGCTTTCTGAAAAACTGCTTTGTGATGTGTGACTTCCACTCAAAGAGTTGCACGTGTATTTCGTGGATCTGATTGCTAGCCTTATTTCTGTGGAATCTGAGAACTGATATTTCGGATCCCTTTGAAGACTCTAGGGCCAAAGGAAATATCCTCTGATAACAAAGAGAAAGATGTTTTTTGAGAAACTTCTTCGTGTTCTGTGAAATCATCTCATAGAGTTACAGCTTTCCCCTCAAGAAGCCTTTCGCTAAGCTTGGTCTTGTGGAATTTGCAAAGTGATATTTCGATGCCCATAGAGGGCTATGGTGAAAAAGGAAATATCCTCAGATGAAATCTGGAAAGAAGCTTTCTGAGAAACTGCTTAGTTTTCTGTTAATTCATCTCACAGAGTTACAGCTTTACCCTCAAGAAACCGTTCGCTAAGCCTGTTCCTGTGGAATTGGCATATTGATATTTGGAATCCCTTAGGGAGCTCTGGTGAAAAAGAAAATAATCTCCGAGAAACTCTGGAAAGAAGCTTTCTGACAAACTGCGTGGTGATGTGTGACTTCCACTCACAGAGTTACATCTCTATTTCGTGGATCTGTTTGTTAGCCTTATTTCTGTGGAATTTGAGAACTGTTATTTCGGATCCCTTTGAAGACTATGGGGCCAAAGGAAATATCCCCCGATAACAAAGAGAAGGCAGGTTTCTGAGAATCTTCTTCGTGTTCTGTGAAATCATCTCACACTTTCAGCTTTCCCCTCAAGAACCCTTTCGCTATCCCTCGTCCTGTGGAATTGGCAAAGTGATATTTCGGTGCCCTTAGAGTTCTTATGTGAAAAAGGAAATATCCTCAGATGAAATATGGAAAGAAGCTTTCTGAGAAACTGCGTAGTTTTCTGTTAATTCATCTCACAGAGTTACAGCTGCCGTCTCAAGAAGCCTTTCGCTAAGCCTGTTCTTGTGGAATTTGCAAAGTGATATTTCGATGCCCATAGAGGACTACGGTGAAAGAGGAAATATCCTCATATGATATCTGGAAAAAAGCTTTCTGAGAAACTGCTTAGTTTTCTGTTAATTCATCTCACAGAGTTACAGCTTTCCCCTCAAGAAGCCGTTTGCTAAGCCTGTTCTTGTAGAATTGGCAAAGTGATATTTGGAAGCCCATAGAGGGCTATGGTGAAAAAGAAAATATTCCCCGAGAAAAACTGGAGAGAAGGTTTCTGAGAAACTGCTTTGTGATGTGTGACTTCCACTCACAGAGTTACATCTGTATTTCGTGGATCACTTTGGTAGCCTTATTTCTTTGGTATCTGAGAACTGATATTTCAGATCCCTTTGAAGACTATAGGACCAAAGGAAATATCCTACTATAACAAAGAGAAAGCAGCTTTCTGAGAAACTTCTTCGTGTTCTGTGAAATCATCTCACAGAGTTACAGCTTTCCCCTCAAGAACCCTTTCGATCAGCCTGGTCTTGTGGAATTGGCAAAGTGATATTTCGATGCCCTTAGAGTTCTTATGTGAAAAAGGAAATATCCTCAGATGAAACCTGGAAAGAAGCTTTCTGAGAAACTGCTTACTGTTCTGTTAAATCATCTCACAAAGTTACAGCTTTCCCCTCAAGAAGCCGTTCGCTAAGCCTGTTCTTGTGGAATTGGCAAAGTGATATTTGGAAACCCTAGAGGGCTATGGTGAAAAAGAAAATATCCTCCGAGAAAAACTGGAAAGAACCTTTCTGAAAAACTGCTTTCTAATGTGTGACTTCCAATCACAGAGCTACATCTGTATTTCGTGTACCTGTTTGCTAGCCTATTTCTGTGGAATCTGAGAAGTGATGTTTCGGATTCCTTTCAACTCTATAGGGCCAAAGGAAATATCCTCCGAAAGCAAAGAGAAAGAAGCTTTCTGAGAAACTTCTTTGTGTTCTGTGAAATCATCTCATAGGGTTACAGCTTTCGCCTCAAGAAGGCTTTCGCTAAGACAGTTCTTGTGAAATTGCCAAAGTGATATTTGGAAGCCTGAAGAGGGCTATGGTGAAAAAGGAAATATCCTCAGATGAAATCTGGAAAGAAGCTTAGTGAGAAACTGCTGAGCGTTCTGTTAATTCATCTCACAGAGTGACATCTGTATTTCGTGGATTTCTTTGCTAGCCTTATTTCTGTGGAATCTGAGAACAGATATTTCGGATCCTTTGAAGACTCTGGAGCCAAAGGAAATATCCTCCAATAACAAAGAGAAAGAAGCTTTCTGAGAATCCTCTTTGTGTTCTGTGAAATCATCTCACAGAGTTACAGCTTTCCCCTCCAGAAGCCATTCGCTAAGACAGTTCTTGAGGAATTGGCAAAGTGATATTTGGAAGCCCATAGACGGCTATTTTGAAAAAGGAAATATCCTCAGATGAAAACTGGAACGAAGCTTTCTGAGAAACTGCTTAGTGTTCTGTTACTTCATCTCACAAAGTTACATCTGTATTTCGTGGATCTCATTACCAGCCTTATTTATGAGGAATCTGAGAACAGATATTTCGGATCCCTTTGAAGA